>NC_090651.1:94504529-94837029 GCF_040937935.1 Hyperolius riggenbachi
ACTAGGCAAGTAGCAGTATACAGCCAAACAGCCAAAAATGTGAGTAGTGGACTAATATGAATATTCAGCAGTAACTTTAAAAAAAACTATTTTCCCGCCGGGGAGGGAGGGCTTGTTTGAATTTCCTATTGGTCTACACCAAGGACCAATAGGAAGTTCCAATGGTATATTGAAATGTCTGCCCCCAGGGTTCATGATCACTATGATGGGTAGTTTAAGGCATGGATAGCACATATTACTTCCTAGCAAGCTAATAAAGAATAATGGAAGGGATGAAAAACAGAAGACTTCAAGAACAGAAAAACTGAAGACTAGCTACTAGTTCTTCTATGCTACATAGAAGAACAAAGAAGAAAATGCCAGAAGAAGAAAGATGTATACAGAATTCTGTTTGTAGTTCCCGTTGAGACTTGGCGTACTCTTTGAAACCTTTGTAAGGTGTTTTATTTGAATTGTCAGGACCATTATGTAGTCATTTCTGGGATCTGCAGTAAGCAAAAAACGGTGTACTGCTTCTTGTACGGTAGATTCTGACTGGAAGTTATTGTACAAGCAACAGCCTAGCCAAATAGCTTTCTGTGCGTCGTCTCCCAGTGTTTGTTATGGCAACCCTAGCAACTAGGACAGGGTCTCTGCTTTATTGACGGTAGACTTTACGCCAGAGCCACCTTTCCTTACAGTGCAGCCCATGTACAGTATTTGCCACAGAACGTAAAAGTATGGCATCTTGGGACAACACGAAGATATGACACATACATACATACAATGTAAAGTAGTCTTTGTACTGCTTGTATAACAGTGTAAATGTGCTGTCCCATCAGATGTACTCTTTGTTGCAAGATAGTGAGATCTTTTTTATGTCAGCAGCAATTTAAGTTTTTTTACAAATGGATGTCCACTACGTTACAGCTAGTAATGATGAGATTGTTTTTTGGTTATAAGCAGTGGCGGCGCCAGGGGGGTGCTTGGGGGTGCTCGAGCCAGGGCCGGGCCGAGGCATAGGCTGGAGAGGCTCCAGCCTCAGGGCGCAGTGTAGGAGGGGGCGCAGAATTCATTCAGCTGTCATTCCTAATTGTGTTTGAAGCAGAAAGAAGTAAGAAAAGGGGATACATGGCAGTGACTGCAAGCCAGATAACTAGATATTAAGGTGTTTGGGAGGTTGTGGGCCCTGTGGCACCTCTTAGTCTAATAGCAATCACTGTGTGACGGCTGGGGTGGGATGGATGGAGGGGCGCACTTTGGTGTCTCAGCCTTGGGTGCTGGAGGACCTTGTCCCGGCTCTGGCTCGAGCACCCCCTAGAATTGTTCAAGCACCCCCAAAGCACCCCCTGGCGTGAACTGACTTCAGGAGTCTAAAAGACGCCGAGTCAGTTCACAGCGGCAGGCAGCCCGGAGCAGCAGGCAGGGCTACGGTAAGATGGCCGCCCGAAGCCCTGCTCTGCAGACTTGGAGTCTGCAGTGCATGGCTTCGGGCGGCCATTTTCCCGTAGCCCTGCTCGCCGGGTGCTGCAGGCAGGAAGTCACGTGGAGGAAGAGGATCGTGGGAGCTGCGTGCCACAATGAGGTCGGGAGAGAAGGAGGTCGGAACAGGAGGTCTTCTGACTATGTGAGTAAATGGGTTTTTCTTTTCTTTTTCAGGTGGTGCTGCTGATTGTGGTCAGATCTGCTGTGCATTGTGCATATTGGGGTCAGATCTGCTGAGGATTGTACATATTGGGGTCATATCTGATAAGGATTGTGCATATTGGGTCAGATCTGCTGTGCATTGTGCATATTGGGGTCATATCTGATAACAATTGTGCATATTGGGGTCATATCTGATAACGATTGTGCATATTGGGGTCATATCTGATAACGATTTTGCATATTGGGGTTATATCTGATAACGATTGTGCATATTGGGGTCATATCTGATAACGATTATGCATATTGGAATCATATCTGATAACGATTGTGCATATTGGGGTCATATCTGATAAGGATTGTGCATATTGGGGTCATATCTGATAACGATTGTGCATATTGGGGTCATATCTGATAACGATTGTGCATATTGGGGGCCATATCTGATAAGGATTGTGCATATTGGGGTCATATCTGATAACGATTGTGCATATTGGGGTCATATCTGATAACGATTGTGCATATTGGGGTTATGTCTGATAACAATTGTGCATACTGGGGTAATTGAACGTGTTTTTTGCAGTGAGGATTGCTGAATGGGGGTGGGTGGGTGGGGGGGGGGGTTGAGTTGAGGACCAGGACAGCTTGGGGGAAGAAAGAGTTCCGATGCCTGGGGGTCCTGGTGGAGACAGTCTTAAAGCAACGGCCCAATGGTAGTAGGTTAAGGTAGTGGTTTAAGAGATGGGAGCGATAGTTTGCAGTTAGATAAAATAATTAATGAAGCATGTAATCAGGCCCAGATTTAAATTACAGGAGCCTATAGGCACAGATGTCCGGGCACTGTAGACTTCACCCTCCATGAAACTAGAAACCCTGGACGAACCGCACCTCAAATGTGCCGGCTGGCCCAGCTGTCACTCCTACCTTACTTCCCTTGCCCAGGTAGCTACTAGTGTCCCTTAGTATTAGATAGCCAGTGGTACCCTCAGTATTACGTACCTAGAGGTTCCTCTGACTGAAGGGAGATCTCATCAGTGGAATGCAGAGGTATGGGTGAGTAACCTCTCATTTACGCTCTTCTCAGGACTCTGCATAGGGAAGGAGGGAGGGAGACATTGGGGGAGGGGATTGAGCCACCTTTCCATCATCCGGCACCTGTAGGCATGTCACAACACACAGAGCTAGCGCCCTCAGGGATAATGCTGTACACAGAGAGAAAAAACTTCCACACAGTATTAGCTATTCAGTATGTGCCAAACAAGCATGACACTATGTATCTAGTGTATGTGGATAGGCGCTCCAATAAATTGCTTGCACATCAGTAATACATGTAGAATAGCCCCCCCCTTCGGGGAAAGACTCACCGGATGTCGCGGCCTACTGGGCCCGTATTCACCTTCGGGGTATTGGCCACCCCGCAGCCTCTCTGGCAGTCCACCAATCAATCTTCCACGTCTGTCTGGGCAATAAAAATGCTCCACATAGCGTAAAAGCGTAAAATTTATTCAGAAGGATAAAAAATATTTATGCCCATTGGCATGTAAGGAGTAAATATGAATGTACATTCAGCAGCCAGTCCCTTACATAAACCGCCACTAAAACGGATTAGGGGATGCAGGGGTCACGCTGTATTCAGCTAGCGGCAAGGCGCACACCTCTGCCGCACTATTCACCCCCTGAGATAGTTGTGGGGGGCCCCACTGGCTATCGCTGAACAAACTAGCTAAGTTAGATTAAATTAGTAAAAGCAGCTCTTCCTGGGCCCATTTAATTATTTTGACTGATGGCCAGATCTAACGCAGGCGTAGTGTCCCCCCTACCTCAGCAGTAGATGCGGAGGGGAGGGCGCATGCGCAATAGTTACTTAAGAACGTCGCTTGCCGTGGCTCCGTACCCCTGATGAGTTGCTGAGGCAACGAAACGTTGGGCGGAGCTACGGAGTGACGTCATACGCACAGCGCCAGCCGGACGCGGCTGTTTGCATGTGCGAGGAAGAGCTGCTTTTACTAATTTAATCTAACTTAGCTAGTTTGTTCAGCGATAGCCAGTGGGGCCCCCCACAACTATCTCAGGGGGTGAATAGTGCGGCAGAGGTGTGCGCCTTGCCGCTAGCTGAATACAGCGTGACCCCTGCATCCCCTAATCCGTTTTAGTGGCGGTTTATGTAAGGGACTGGCTGCTGAATGTACATTCATATTTACTCCTTACATGCCAATGGGCATAAATATTTTTTATCCTTCTGAATAAATTTTACGCTTTTACGCTATGTGGAGCATTTTTATTGCCCAGACAGACGTGGAAGATTGATTGGTGGACTGCCAGAGAGGCTGCGGGGTGGCCAATACCCCGAAGGTGAATACGGGCCCAGTAGGCCGCGACATCCGGTGAGTCTTTCCCCGAAGGGGGGGGCTATTCTACATGTATTACTGATGTGCAAGCAATTTATTGGAGCGCCTATCCACATACACTAGAGACTTTGATTGATGGTACACGCATCTGGGAAGGAGCGCACCCACTTCTAACAATTATAGCGTTGTTTATATTGATTGGTGGACTTTATTGCCTGCAATATTTGAATATTTGTTCCCTATGTGAGCGCAGTATCGGGGTGTCTATTGAATGACACTATGTATGCATAAGTCCATGTATTGCCTCTATATCCGCGAGTATATGCAGTCCCTCATTACAGGCATAAACACTTGAATCTTCCATATACCGGGCATCTGCCCGACAGCACAGCCTCCACCTCACCCTTTGGTGCTGGACTCACCGTCTATGAAGACCCTCTGGTGGGTCTAATGTAGCCTTGGGACCGTTCCCAGGTCGTCCCTCACCACTCTGGCAATGCTTGAATTGACTCCACCAATCTTTTATATCTTTTATATAACATGTCTAAAAGCTCAATAAAAAGGCCTCTCATAGCGTAAAAACGTCTCACATTTATTATAAATAAAATAATATTGCACTCACATATTCCCAAGAAGTATAATTGCATAGAGTTTTTCTTCAACGCAAGCTCTCCCCCGCTTTGTTGGCCACAGGCAGGATAGTCCTTGTTGTCCCACTACGTTCCGCCGTTCATACGCGCTCCTCCCGGCTTCTTCTCTCATGGGACGCCCGCCGTGCCTCTCTCTCCAGTTCCTGGTTGCGTGATTAGGCTCCGCCCGACATGTTGCGTCAGCATATGACTCATCAGGGACTAGAAGAGAGAGGGACGGCGGGCGACCCATGAGAGGAGAAGTAGGGAGGAGCGTGTATGAACGGCGGAACATAGTGGGACAACAAGGACTAGCCTGCCTGTGGCCAATAAAGCGGGGGAGAGCCCCATTGAAGAAAAACTCTATGCAATTATACTTCTTGGGTATATGTGAGTGCAATATTATTTTATTTATAATAAATGTAAGACGTTTTTACGCTATGAGAGGCCTTTTTATTGAGCTTTTAGACATATTATGCTGAGCCAAGGGAAGATATAAAAGATTGGTGGAGTGAATTCAAGCATTGCCAGAGTGGTGAGGGACGACCCGGTAACGGTCCCAAGGCTACATTAGACCCACCAGAGGGTCTTCATAGACGGTGAGTCCGTCACCAAAGGGTGAGGTGGAGGCTGTGTTGTCGGGCAGATGCCCAGTATATGGAAGATTCAAGTGTTTATGCCTGTAATGAGGGACTGCATAATCTCACGGATATAGAGGCAATACATGGACTTATGCATACATAGTGTCATGCTTGTTTGGCACATACTGAATTGCTAATACTGTGTGGACGTTTTTCCTCTCTGTATCCCTGAGCGTGCTACCTCTGTGTGTTGTGTTTATTTCAGAAAAGAGGAGGTGAACCGGGCATACCTACATAGAATTGGGGGTAGCACTGTGCAGTTTACCCGTGTGTCTAGCGCACTTGTGTTAGCATATACCTGTAGGCATGTGTCTACAGTACCTTATGGTGAATTCGGCACTGCATGTAATAGAAGTCAAGGATCTCCCCCTCTGGTGCTTCAGATTTTTATCCCACTTATTAACACAAACACTAAAGGTGCCCATACACTCGTCAGATTGGCAGCAGATAGATAAGAAATGCATCTGATGATCTATCTGATGTGTTTTTAGAACATTTTTTACCAGGATAGAATTCCAATAGATTTCAGTTTGAAATCTATTGAAATTCGATCTGATGGCATTTTTTTTGCCATCAGATTTCCATTAGGGCCAATGCAAAATGATAAGCAATCTCATCAGATCGACCTAGATTTTCCCTCTGCCAGTTCGATGGATATCCATCGAAATCCATCGAAATCGGCCGTCGATCGGTCGATTGGCCAACCGATTTGCAATCGATCGATCGATCGATCAATCGATTTCGATCAATCGGTCGGCCAGAAAATCGGCTGAGTGTATGGGCCCCTTTAAACTGCAAAGTCTTTGCTTTTGCTTGGAGGAGAGCAAGGCTGGGGGGGGGGGGGGGTGCAGAGTCCTCACAATGTTTGCCTCAGACAGCAATAAGTCTAGAACCAGTCCTGGGGGAACACAACTAGTGGATGGATGCGCGTTCATGGGTACATAAGGTGGTCAGCAAGTTGCAGATACAGCAAATGTGGCTATCGTGCAGGAATGTGAAACGCTAAAAAAAGGGCATGATCTTTGGCTTCTGGGTCGAGGTTGGCAGGATTTTGGAATTGGCAAAGTTTGTGACCTGTTCATGGGCTACTGGGATTAAAGTAGACTCTGAGAGGCTGAAAACTATGTTTTCAATGATCCGATGTGGTAACTGTGGATCAGCATGAGGTATCAATGTGAAAGGTTAATATTAGCTGAGCAGATTAGTGTGGGTTAATCGGCACACTACCATGGAGCAACTCACTATCCAAATGAATCAGGGGGGTTTCAGATTTGTGCCAGAAACATCATTGACACAGACATTGACACAGAAATGGCACAGAGATTCTGCACATAACAATGTGCAGAAACCCTGTTGCCAATGAGGTTTCAGACCAGATGGTTGGTGACTGCAGTTTGCACAGGAGTAATGCTATGGGGCTTACACCAGCTGACAGAGAGTTACCTTCTCCATTGAGTTATATTTTGAGCTCTGTTCACTAGCCTCTGAATTCCCCATGCCTCAACCCAATCACATGTGGGACCACCTAGACCAGGCATGGGCAAACTTGGCCCTTCAGCTGTTAGGGGAATACAAGTCCCACAATGCATTTGCCTTTATGAGTCATGGCTGTGGCTGTAAGACTCCTGCAATGCATTGTGCAACTTGTAGTCCCTTAACAGCTGGAGGGTCAAGTTTGCCCATGCCTGACCTAGACTGACAAGTTTTATATCTCCCAACTTTTTGAAATAAGAAAGGAAAATTTAAGACATACTCCTTTCCACCTCTAACCACGCCCCCACCGCACCCCTCACCATGCATATCACAAAGAATTAAGAATCAAAATATGTACTTTTATCATTCAAACCACACTGATCCTTTATATTACCCTAAGTTTTTCTTCATTCAATCAAAAATAAAAAAAATATCAATTTAATTTAAAGGAATAAAGTTTAGAGTCAGTTAAAGGGATACTGTAGGGGGTCGGGGGAAAATGAGCTGAACTTACCCGGGGCTTCTAATGGTCCCCCGCAGACATCCTGTGTTGGCGCAGCCACTCTCCGATGCTCCGGCCCCGCCTCCGGTTCACTTCTGGAATTTCTGACTTTAAAGTCAGAAAACCACTGCGCCTGCGTTGCCGTGTCCTCGCTCCCGCCGATGTCACCAGGATTGTATAGCAGAAGCCCAGTATGGTCTGTGCCTGCGCAGTACGCTCCTGGTGACATCAGCGGGATCGAGGACACGGCAACGCAGGCGCAGTGGTTTTCTGACTTTAAAGTCAGAAATTCCAGAAGTGAACTGGAGGCGGGGCCGGAGCATCGGTGAGTGGCTGCGCGGGCACAGGATGTCTGTGGGGGACCATTAGAAGCCCCAGGTAAGTTCAACTCATTTTCCCCTGACCCCCCTACAGTATCCCTTTAAAGCATAATTTGTCTTGGAAACATGCTTGTAATCAAAAGTACTCTTATATCAAAGCAAATTTCCTCATTTGTATTAACGGAAGCCCAGTTGATTTGTTCCACAATCCAAAAACAATTATTGTAAAATAGTATAAAATAAAAACGTAAACAAGACTTTAACTATAACAGAATCATTGTTATCTATTGGCTCAACCCAACCTTTTTTTTTATTTTATTTTTTTGTGTGGCTTTAACTTATCCAGTGACAATTGCTTTTGCCTACTTTTGAGGATTTAATGGAATTGTGACTTTGCCGTTTCTACACTCAGATTAAGTACAATTAAGTACAATTTCACAGCAACAAAGGGAGAAGAACTATTGGCTTAGTTGTGATGATGTGACGCATGTACACATTATTTGCTTGTATATCAAGACGTTGCTTGAGTTTCATGTCAAAATTTTACAAAAATGTTTGCTTGCATTGCAAAGCGCTCTTAAACCAAGTTACTCTCGAACTAAGGATTTACTGTACCAATATTATTATTTTTTTCCTTGCAAACCCTCAACAGTAGCGATGATACACCATATCCCAACCAGAAATTGGCTTCATCAGCACCTTCCCTTTGTTTGGGTAAACAGTTGCATCATGGTTTGCCATATCTTTAACTAGTAATCTTTATATTAGAAATATAATAAAACAATACAGAATAATGACAGATTAAACTCAAACGTCCCACCTACCACACCCCATACATACCACATACATCCTCCATATAATTCCCCCCAAGAACTCTAACACTTTTAGGTCCTCTCCTCCCCCTAGCAAAAATTAACACATATCTGTACTTCAGTCTTGAAAGATGGCCAAATAAGGAAGAACGACGGACTTGGTTCCCAAAGAGGGACTGTCCCTCTGAAAGAGGGACAGTTGGGAGCCTTGATGTCTGAAAATTAGATACACCACACTGCCTGTGTCGCTTTCATGGTGCCTGGCAACAGTTTGTGCTGCCAGAGGCAATTATTCTGGATATCAGCAGGTGGTCATAATAATGTAATTCAACCGTATAATTACAAAGCATTATTACAGTTTTGTGTCTTTAAGTACAGTGAGTTTACCCTGCTAAGGGCTGTGGAAGAGTTGGTACATCATGTAATAATTATATTAACTGTCGTTATCATAAACAGGTGATCATAGGCAATTTCCTGTTAGAAGGCTCCAGGATTATTGGGTCGTTTCTGCAAGGTTTTATTAGCTGGCACCTTATATTTATTCATTTAACTTTGAGTGTTCAGTTTCAGAATCATTACTAGAGTTTTGACAAGTTCTATTGTAAATGTAGCCAGTTTGACTGTGGAGGTTTGGCAGCGCATAATATTGCAATAGCTTACACAACCCATCCTGTCTCAGTCTTTTACGGAAGAGCTGCCTATGCTTTGCAGTGTGTCTGGTCTGAGCACCTGCCACGACTTTGTACCCAACACTATGCTACGACATAACAGGAGGTGCAAATACCATGCCATGAGTGATGAAAGGCGTCCTCCTGAAACGTTGCTATTTGTGATGCACTAGCCTCTTTTAAAACGCTATATCCTGCCTTTATCTTTGATGCTTAAATAAAGAGCTTAAAGTGAACCTTGAAGGGATGCTTAAGTCATCCACGAAAAATGAGTTTTACTCACCTGGTGTTCCTACCAGCCCTCTGCAGACATTCTGTGCCCTCGTAGTCTCGATCAGATGCTCCTGTCCCCCGCCGGCAGCCACTTCCGTTCTCGGCGACAGTCCCGAGAGGCTGGGAATGCGAGTGATTCTTCGAGTTCCTGGCCGCAATAGCGCCCTCTATACTGCTATTGCGGCCAGGAACGCGAAGAATCACTCACGTTCCCAGCTGTTATTTCCCACAATGCAAAGAGGTTCCCCAACTGTCATGCCATGGCCCTGACATAACACTGTGGGAGGGGTTTCACCACAAAATTAGCTATACAGACCTCCCTGCTGATCTATTTGAGAAAAGATTTCTTGCGGGAAAGGGGGTATCAGTACTGGCTGCTGATTGGGATGAAGTTCAATCCTGGGTTAAGGTTCCTCTTTAAGCACTGTGCAGGCTAGATGGGTCTCTGCTGAAGCAGCTGGCCAGGACTGCCTCTAACAAGTACCATGCAGCGGTCCCCAAATATTTAAACTTTCAACAACTGACTTGGAAGTCTAACGTTCTGCTTTTCAGCCTGCTTTCAACCTCCCCCCACCCCGATCTACCACACACCTCAAAGTCACAAACATTATTTCCTTTCAAAACATAAACTTCAGTTTACAGATAAACCACATTGCTTGTTTTTGGTTTTTTTTTTAATGTATAAATTTGGACACACTTCCTCAGGTGCCCCTGTCCTACCCTGCAAATTTGTAGACAATACTATGTTGAGGTCCTTTGCAATTAACTCAGAGTGATAAAAATGACCACCTATGAAACCAGCTACAAGTCTATTAAACATTTAATTGACCTTGAATATTTGCCATATTTTTAGGATAATTCGATGAATTTGAGTTCAAATCAAATACGGACAAATTTGACCAGCTCTGCTTTGATAAATAACCTCATCCAGCAATGTGTGCTGGTTTGCTTCTCCACCCAGAGACGTAGCAATTAGAGATGGGCCGAACCTCCGATTTTAGGTTTGCGAACCCTGTTCGCGAACTTCCGCGAAAGGTTCGGTTCGCGAAAAAGTTCGCGAACCGCAATAGACTTCAATGGGGAGGCGAATTTTCAAAGTTTTAAAAAATTCTATCAACTGGAAAAATGATAGAAAACATGTTTCAAAAGCTCTAATACCTGGAGCCCCACCTAATTGAGTGAAATACACATCACTGCTGGAGGACCCGCCCACGTCTCTTCTGCCAGGGAATTATACTATTTTAAAAACCAGTATATATCATACCATAGCTGGGAATACATACATCATACCATAGCTGGGGATACATACATGAGTATACTTCATACCATAGCTGGGAATTGAACCCAGATCTCACTGTGTGGTGGGCACGTCACCCTAAGCACTGTACCACTACAGAAGTAAGTGAAGCTAGCCTAAAATTTAACATTTATACTCAATGCAATAGAACCATTAGGTTGCTTAAAGGAGAACTGTAGTGAGAGGTATATGGAGGCTGCCATATTGATTTCCTTTTAAGCTATACCAGTTGCCTGGCAGCCCTGCTGATCTATTTGGCTGCAGTAATAATAATAATCCAAACATTTGTATAGTGCTTTTCTCCTGTCGGACTCAAAGCACTCAAGAGCTGCAAGCCACAGGGACGCGCTCAAGAGGCCACCCTGCAGAGTTAGGGAGTCTTGCCTTGAACTCCTTACTGAATAGGTACTTGACCTAGCCAGGATTCAAACCCTGGTCTCCCATGTCAAAGGCAGAGCCCTTAACCAGTACACTATCCAGCCACTGTAGTGTGAATCACACCAGAAACAAGCATGCAGCTAATCTTGTCAGATCTTACAAAAATGTCAAACACCAGATCTGCTGCATGCTTGTTCAGGGTCTAGGGCTAAAAGTATTGGAGGCAGAGGATCTGCAGGATAGCCAGGTAACTGGTATTGCTTAAAAGGAAATCAATATGGTAGCCTCCATATACCTTTCACTACAGTTCTCCTTTAAAGGGAACCTTAACTGAGAATGATATGGATGTTTCCTGTAAACAATACCAGTTGCCTGGCAGTCCAGCTGATCTTTGTGACTGCAATAGTGGCTGAATCACACCCTGAAACAAGCATGCAGCTAATCCAGTCTGACTTCAGTCAGAGCACCTGATCTGCATGCTTGTTCAGGGGCTGTGGCTAAAAGTATTAGAGACACAGGATCAGCAGGCGATTCAGGCAACTGGTATTATTTTAAAAGGAAAAATCCATATCCTTCTCCGTTTAGGTTCCCTTTAAGGATTTGTAGCATAAAAGCCAACTCACATTGGCTGGGATTTGAACCTGGGTCTCACTGTATGGTGGACAAGCACACTAACCACTATACCAACTGAAGCTGGTCTGAAATTGCTGGCCTGAAATTGCTGGCCTGAAATTGCTGGCCTGAAATTGCTGGCCTAAAATGTACTATTTATGCTCAATACAAGAGGAAAAGTAGACAAGACAAATAACACAAAAGAGAAGGCCATGTCTGGCTAAATATCTGTAAGCAGTGGCTGCAAGGTGTAATGGATAAGGGCGCTGCCTCTGACAAAGGAGACCAGAGTTCAAATCTCAGCTCTGTCTGTTCAGTAAGCCAGCACCTATTCAGTAGGAGACCTTAGGCAAGTCTTCCTAACACTGCTACTGCCTATAGAGCATGCCCTAGTGGCTGCAGCTCTGGTCCTTTGAGTCCGCCAGGAGAAAAGTGTGATATAAATGTTATTTGTCTTGTCTACTTTTTCTCTTGTATTGAGCATAAATAGTAAATTTTAGGCCAGCAATTTCAGGCCAGCAATTTCAGGCCAGCTTCAGTTGGTATAGTGGTTAGTGTGCTTGTCCACCATACAGTGAGACCCAGGTTCAAATCCCAGCCAATGTGAGTTGGCTTTTATGCTACAAATCCTTAAAGGGAACCTAAACGGAGAAGGATATGGATTTTTCCTTTTAAAATAATACCAGTTGCCTGAATCGCCTGCTGATCCTGTGTCTCTAATACTTTTAGCCACAGCCCCTGAACAAGCATGCAGATCAGGTGCTCTGACTGAAGTCAGACTGGATTAGCTGCATGCTTGTTTCAGGGTGTGATTCAGCCACTATTGCAGTCACAAAGATCAGCTGGACTGCCAGGCAACTGGTATTGTTTACAGGAAACATCCATATCATTCTCAGTTAAGGTTCCCTTTAAAGGAGAACTGTAGTGAAAGGTATATGGAGGCTACCATATTGATTTCCTTTTAAGCAATACCAGTTACCTGGCTATCCTGCAGATCCTCTGCCTCCAATACTTTTAGCCCTAGACCCTGAACAAGCATGCAGCAGATCTGGTGTTTGACATTTTTGTAAGATCTGACAAGATTAGCTGCATGCTTGTTTCTGGTGTGATTCACACTACAGTGGCTGGATAGTGTACTGGTTAAGGGCTCTGCCTTTGACATGGGAGACCAGGGTTTGAATCCTGGCTAGGTCAAGTACCTATTCAGTAAGGAGTTCAAGGCAAGACTCCCTAACTCTGCAGGGTGGCCTCTTGAGCGCGTCCCTGTGGCTTGCAGCTCTTGAGTGCTTTGAGTCCGACAGGAGAAAAGCACTATACAAATGTTTGGATTATTATTATTACTGCAGCCAAATAGATCAGCAGGGCTGCCAGGCAACTGGTATAGCTTAAAAGGAAATCAATATGGCAGCCTCCATATACCTCTCACTACAGTTCTCCTTTAAGCAACCTAATGGTTCTATTGCATTGAGCATAAATGTTAAATTTTAGGCTAGCTTCACTTACTTCTGTAGGGGTACAGTGCTTAGGGTGACATGCCCACCACACAGTGAGATCTGGGTTCGATTCCCAGCTATGGTATGATGTATACTCATGTATGTATCCCCAGCTATGGTATGATGTATACTCATGTATGTATTCCCAGCTATGGTATGATGTACCAGCTATGGTATGATGTATACTGGTTTTTAAAATAGTATAATTCCCTGGCAGAAGAGACCCTCCTCCCTCCGGTAGGAGGGAGGGGTAGAAGGGTAGAAAGGGAGGTGGCCAATTAAAATCTCCCTAGCAGAGTGTGTAGCAGCTGTCCCATAACTAATTAGTGTAGGCAGACAACTGAGTCAAATGGTATAAAGGACCTAGCTTGAAGGGAGGGTGGGCGGGTTCTCTAGCACTGAAAGCAGTGTGTTTGACAATAACATGTCTGCTGACAGTGAAATGGAGGGTAATAATTTTGCTCAATACAGCATTATGGGGCGAATCGAACTTCCGCAAAAGTTCGCCTGGAACTGTTCGGCCCATCTCTAGACTAGCAATAGGGGATGCAGAGGTTGTGAACACACCAGGGCCTCTAGACTGGACTACTTCATCTATCTTGTTATTAATAGAGATGGTCCGAACTGTTCTCCCAGTGAATAGTTTGAGGCGAACAAGGGGTGTTCGTGTTTTCATCGTCAGGCAAACACTTGGCGTGTTCAACCCGCCCCTATACATTATAATAGAGCCAAAAATGTACCCCTCACCCCAGAGTCAGCAGGCACATGGCAGTCAATCAGCTATCCCACCCACCTGGACCCCCCCCCCTTTCAGAATGCAAGCACAACAGCCATTTTGCAGTCTGTTTGGCTTCTGTGCTAGGCAGATTAGGGAGAGTATGCTGCTGACAGGGAGAGCGTTGGGTAGGCCTGTGCTCTGTGTCCGCAGTGCAGATTCTTGCTACCACATTGTCCTGAACAGCTAAGCCCTTCTTAGGGCTGGTACATTGTTTTTCTTGCTGTTGTATTGCTGTTCTGTGTCCAGTGCCCAAGTAAGCTGTTGGAGACAGGTCTGCTGGTCCTTGAAGTGCACCGACCATAACCCAATAATCATTATCCACCACTACTGGCATCTAGTATCCACTGCTGCCTCCTCAGTGCAGAATCCGTGTTTTATTGGTCATTTAACTGTCAATGAACTACCTCAGCATGACCATAGAGGCTGGAAAACCGTGATCGCCTGCACTCCTACGATTGTGCGCACAAGCACGGCGGCCACTACACACCACTACATACAGATTGCCGCCGAGAGGACTAACATTTATGTCCTGGAGGTCAACTAGCAAAAACCATGATTTGCTCACCTGACATTATAACTAAAGCTCTATGGCCTCAATTCATGGAGCTTTATCAAACACTTTATCGAACGTTTGATAATTTACCTCATGGGTAAAATCTAATTTTGAATTCACTAAGGTGTTATATATTTATTGAACATTTTATCGCTAAAACATTCGATAAATATATAACACCTTAGTGAATTCAAAATTAGATTTTAGCCATGAGGTAAATTATCAAACGTTTATCAAACCTTTGATAAAGTGTTTGATAAAGCTTCGTGAATTGAGGCTTTTGTGGTTGATTGTGGTGTGTTAACCTGCTGGGCGGTCTGGACGAGCTCAGCTCGTCCAGTACCGCCGGAGCCTGCCGCTCAGGCCCTGCTGGGCCGATTTGGCTGAAATAAAAAGCAGCACACGCAGCCGGCACTTTGCCAGCCGCGTGTGCTGCCTGATCGCCGCCGCTCTGCGGCGATCCGCCGCGAGCAGCGGCGAAAGAGGGTCCCCCCAGCCGCCTGAGCCCAGCGTAGCCGGAACAAAAAGTTCCGGCCAGCGCTAAGGGCTGGATCGGAGGCGGCTGACGTCAGGACGTCGGCTGACGTCGATGACGTCACTCCGCTCGTCGCTATGGCGACGATGTAAGCAAAACAAGGAAGGCCGCTCATTGCGGCCTTCCTTGTTTATTCTGGGCGCCGGAGGCGATCGGAAGAACGCCTCCGGAGCGCCCTCTAGTGGGCTTTCATGCAGCCAACTTTCAGTTGGCTGCATGAAATAGTTTTTTTTTTATTAAAAAAAAACCCTCCCGCAGCCTGCCTGGCGATCTTAATAGAACGCCAGGCAGGTTAAACACAGCGTTTCGTCTGTCAGGCCTAACCCTTACACTACCTTATTGCGTGTATGCACACCAGACATTTTAAAGCACTTCATTCCACAAATTTAGGAATGTACTGTGATTTCTGCCCTTTAGAGATTAAAACATGACTTTACGTCAACTACGTAATTTTTGGTGGGACTTTTGCCATGGATCCCCCTCCAACATGCTACAGTCCAGGGGTTAGGCCCCTTGGAACAACTTTTCCATCACTTTTGTGGCCAGAAACATTCCATGTAGGTTTCAAAATTTGCCTGCCCATTGAAGTCTATGGCAGGTTGCCAGAATCGACTGTTTGCAATTTTGCAAACTTTTGCAGAAATTCACGTTAAAATTTCCGAACCCAAAAATATGATGTTCGGGCCAACACTACTTAGTAGCTTTTTGTTGTTATATGTTGGTAATGAAAATCTCTATATCTGCATTGTATAGTGGTAATCCTTAACAATCTCTTTCCTTACTCTAAATACACGCTCTCTTGGGGCTCCATATCAATACAGTGCTTGGGGTCTCATGTAAAACTCGCAAAACAATGGGGCCTTACAGAGGAACTCCAGTGAAAATAATGTAATAAAAAAGTGCTTCATTTTTACAATAATTATGTATAAATGATTTAGTCAGTGTTTGCCCATTGTAAAATCTTTTAAATCCCTGATTTACATTCTGACATGTATTACATGGTGAGATTTTTACTGTTGGCAGGTGATGTAGCTGCTGCATGCTTTTTTGGCAGTTGGAAACAGCTGTAAACAGCTATTTCCCACAATGCAGCAAGGTTCACAGACAGGAAACTGCCAGGAGTACCACGGTCCTCAGAGTTTCTTCTGGGAGGGGTTTCACCACAATATCAGTCATGCAGCGCCCCCTGATGTTTGTGAAAAGGAATAGATTTCTCATGTAAAAGGGGGTATCAGCTACTAATTGGGATAAAGTTCAATTCTTGGTCGGAGTTTCTCTTTAAGCTCCTTAGTTACGCAATTGACTCAATCCATTGTTCCAGAAAAGAGCATGAAGTTGGGTAGGGGAGAAAAAGCCAATTTAAAAAGGAACTTTACCAAATCATAGTAGTAAAGGGGGAAAAACTCATTACATTGCAAAGTGAGAAGTTAAAAAAAATAGACAAGGGATCAAGAAATGATTGATAATCGCTGTGTAATTGATTCATGTTTTTGTTCCTCTGTGAGCCTGCGTGTTGCCATCTTTACATGAGATAAAAACAGACAGCACCAACTGCCATTATCTATAAACTAACCAACACTAACAATGTGATAGGATAAAAAGTTGTTGTATATCTGTAACGATTGTGGAACTTTCCCCGTGATCAGCGCACAACGCGTGCGCTGACACGGCGGAAATCCTCCACAAGCGTATAATTTGCAGGAACCCAGCAAAAGGTGCTACGCACCTGTAGAGGGAAATTCCTGTCGGCAGATGGCGCTGGGGAGTGCAGAGGAAACAATCCTCTGTACCTCCACAAGTGCCAGACAGGAATTGTACGAAGCGCAGAACGCAATCGCAAGAGAGGCGATTGCAAATGAGATTGAGCAAAGGGATAGGTTGTATGTGTGTGCGCCAATCCAGTCGCCACCCCGCGACCGCGCACACACACAACAGCAGATATGAAATAGGAACGCGATCGCGAGAGGTGCGATCGCCAGACGTGACACAAGGCAGATCAGAATAGAATACGAGGGTAGCAAAGGCACAGCAAATACAATAAGGAGATACGAAAAATAACAAACGCTAGCTAACCGCGAACACCGCACTCATTCGCAACAGTGCACGCGGTTATGCGCGATCTCCACGTGATAAGCACAATAGAGACAAGCACGCCTAACTAACCATTAACAGACAAACATGAAACAGAGGACGCGAGCGCTTGCTTAACGGTTACCTCACCGAGCCTGCAGCAAGCACAGCGGACAAGACAGACACACGAAAACAGGGACAAGCGAGAGATAGGATCCACAGCACTAGCGAAAAGTGGCTAGCGCGATCCAAGTACAGAGTAGCAGAACAGAAGGATCCCCAGCGCTAGCGAAAAGTGGCTAGCGCGATCCCAGAAGACAGAACAGAAGGATCCCCAGCGCTAGCGAAAAGTAGCTAGTGCGATCCCAGGAGACAGAACAGAAGAGATAGCTGGTAGCAACCGCTGCACCAGCTATACTCCAAGAACAGAGATCAGAACCATTTCCTGTCAACCACCATAGGGACAGGACAATGGCAAACAGGCAAGACAAGACAGAACAGGCAATACAATCCTAACAGCACTAGGGAAATCTGCCTAGCGCAGATTTAGGAATTACTCTAAGCTGATGTTCAAACAGAGAGCAAGGCTGACACCCCACCAGGAGTTTTACATAGGACGAAATCCTTATGAACAGCAAAGCATTGTGGGAAAGACATAGTACTTATAGTACACGCCTCCAATGAATGTGGCCAGGCAATTTGCATGACAACGTATGCAAATTCCTCTGCAAGCACAAGCTGCAAAACTGACAGAAGCTGTTCTTTCCAGAGTCCTGCAGCATGCAAACCTACACAATGGTCAAAAGGCTGGCTGCCTGCACAGGCAGCTGAGCAAATCATCACAATATCTATCTATCTATCTATCTATCTATCTATCTATCTATCTATCCATCTATCGTTGCACAGAGGTATATCCTGCTTGCTTAGCAGTTGGAAACAGCCATTATTTCCCACAATGCAATGAGGTTCACAGAAAGGAATCTATCAGGGCCATGGCCCTGACATCACACTATGAAGGGGTTTCACCGCAATATCAGCCACAAAGACCACCCTGATGATCTATTAAAGAAATGGTAAAGATTTCTTATGCAAAAGGGGGTATTGGCTACTGATTGGGATGAAGTTCAATCCTGGGTCATAACTCTATTGAAGGACCTTAATCTCAACAAAAGACATGTACCTAGGGAAATCTAGAGAAAGGAAGAAGAGGAGGAAAGAGAAATTGCTGACCTGCTTTCCATGGGTACAACAAACATAGTTTGGCGTCACAGAACACACCATAGTTCCTGTCAGCAGTAGTTTTCAGACAATAATTGCAGGATCTCATTAAAACCAATTACGTGTAGTAACAGACTATTGGATTTCTACCTCAGGAGACAGAAAGCTGAACAGCCTGATTTCTGTGACTGGAGATATGTTTTCAAGACTGAAGGTAGGACATGCAGTCAGTTTTCAATAAACAGGACCAGAATGGATGTAGTAATACGTTTCACAACAAAGCTGCTCTCAGGCTCAGTTTTCGTAGTTTTTCCACATTGGGTTATCCTTGGCGCCAGATCTCTCAATTGTAATACCTGTCTAACTGTTTAGAAAACAGGAGGAGGAAATGACAACACAGAGGAAGTCTGTGTTCCTAAAGGTATAGCTTTCCAACCTGTCATTCTGCTCAGTATGATGTTTAGAGACTGGCCCCAGGCCCTCGCTCATACTTTTATGAAGAAGAAACACCAAGCTTGCCTATTCCACTCTTAAAATACTGACACAGATTAATTACACAGGAGTTGGGGCTAGTTAAAGACAGATATGGCACTAACTGGATCTAAGAACCTATAAATTAGGTTCATCAGTAATGCTGAATTTGTAATGCCTTATGTTTAGGCCCTGTGGCCTGCTTACTCACCTAACAACTTGTTGCCGCATTACAGCAGTGCATCTGCTGTGACTGGAAGCTGGTTAGCTCAGTGTCTTAGTTCCCATTTACAACCACATTGGCCTCTATTCACTAAGGGCAGTTCAGTAAAATAATTTAGGTCGGCAAAGACTTGACTGAAGCTTATCTTAAGAATTTCCATAAATTGTAACAAAGATTTTTTTCCCTCTAAAGGTTATCATGCTGTTGGTAATCTTTTAGAGCAGAGAGGAAGTTCTAAGTTTAGATTCACTTTATGTTTTGCCTGTATAGAGGAAATATTTGATTGCATTCTTTTTAAATTATTGTTGGTGTTCCTGCTGGAGATGAGCTTCCTCACTTTATGCCCAGGCAGCCAGCAAGTAGGCTAAATAAGTTGAGACTTAAAACAAACAGACAGCAATAAAATTGTTTTCTTTTCTTTTGTCGCAAATTACAGTAATAGTTATTGCTTTCCCCATTTCCTTTTTTTTTATAGCACTATGGACCTATATAATATTAGAGCCACATTAGAGACCTTGGTGTCGCTGGACAGGAAGCAGGACAAATCCTCCCAATGAGGATACAGATGAGAGGAATTCTCCCCAGCTGAGACACAGACAGAAGTAACAGCTTGACAGAGATACTTATTCTTCCACCCGCTATGAAAAACTATTTTTAAAAATCAGCTTCCATTTCCCTTCGTTGTCTCAGCGAAGATTAGACTGCTGGATTGTCTTGGCTGAGTGGAGGCTGAGGACAATGTTACCCCTCCTGCTTTGTGCTGCTTCATTGTACGCTCTCCATAGCAACAGAATGCATTGCTAGGCTAGAGGCGAGTGACATGTCTGTACAACATTGGGCCCCAAACTGTCACCCAAGGGTTCGAGTCCCAATCCCTGCCAGCAACAGAAACTGAACATGTTTATGCACTTTAAAGTGTACCTGTAAGAAAAAAGTGCCCCGGCAGGTACTCACCTCGGGAGGGGGAAGCCACTGGATCCTAAAGAGGCTTCCCCTGTCTTCCACAGCAGAGGGGATCCAGTGCTGTGACCCGTGAAGAGTGAAGATCTCCTTGTTGGGATCTTGCCGCCGTGCGCTTATGTGCACTAGCGACTCTCCTCTTGGGCTCCAGCGGAATAAGCTGAGCCCGATCGGGCCCACTCTACTGTTCGGACTCAGCTATTTCCACCAATGTGAAGACGGGAGAAGCCTCATTAGTATAGAGAAGTTTTCCCCCGCCGAGGTAAGTACCTATCAGGGGCACTTTTTTCCTTACATATTTTCTTTAAAGAGGAACTCCAGTGAAAATAATGTAGTAAAAAAAGTGCTTCATTTTTTACCATAATTATGTATAAATGATTTAGTCAGTGTTCGCTCATTGTAAAATCTTTCCTCTCCCCGATTTACATTCTGACATTTATTACATGGTGACATTTTTACTGTGGGCAGGTTATGTAGCTGCTCCTAGCTGTTTTGGCTGTTAGAGACAGCAGTAAACACCTATTTCCTGTCTGTGAACCTTGTTACATTGTAACAAACTGCCAAAAGTACCGCGGTACTCAGAGCTTCTTGTGGGAGGGGTTTCAGCACAAAATCAGCCATGCAGCGCCCCCTGATGGTCTGTTTGTGAAAAGCATTATATTTCTCATGTGAAAGGGGGTATCAGCTACTGATTGGGCTAAAGTTCAATTCTAGGTTGGAGTTTCTCTTTAAAGGGGCACTACAGCGAAATACTGTAAAATTTAAAATATGTGCAAACATATACAAATATGAAGAACATTTTTTCCAGAGTAAACTGAGCCATAAATTACTTTTCTCCTATGTTGTTGTCACTTACAGTAGGTAGTAGAAATCTGACAGAAGTGACAGGTTTTGGACTAGTCCATCTCTTCATGGGGGGATTCTGAGGGATTTATTTATTTTCAAAAGCACTAAGTGAATGGCAGTTGCTCTGTCCAACTGCCAAAAAACTGTGTAGGGAGCAGGGGAGTTGGCCAGCATCATTGTTTAAATCCTTTTTAGGGAATATCTTTATAAAGGATAAAAGCCTTGCTGAGAATCCCCTATGAAGAGATAGACTAGTCAAAAACCTGTCACTTCTGTCAGATTTCTACAACCTACTGTAAGTGACAGTAAAAGTAATTTATGGCTCATTTTACTCTGGAAAAAATGTACTTCTTATTTGAATATGTTTGCACATACTTTAAATTTTACAGTTTTTCGCTGTAGTGCCCCTTTAACGGAACAACAATGAAGCTGATTTTCAGTCATATATCTGCAATGGATGGGAAGATGGATTGGTGCAGCTGTCAGTACTTCCCAACCAGTAATATAATTCCAAAGTAAAAAACATACAATAACGTGATCAGGTTGCTATCAGCATGTGTAAAGCCACCTTTAAAAATACAAGCAGCTAACACCACATGGGGGTGGGGGGGCTGAAAACATGTCATCAGCTCGCTGGAAATGTGACTGATCATGTAATCATCCCATCTTCCCTGTGAAAGGGGAGCAGTCCACTCACTGCACGTGCATCTTTCACTTGCAACATGAGTCATGAGGCAAATTCCTAATGGCTCTCATTTAAATTGTTATTTGTTGCTTTATATGAGCAGTTTTAAAGGTGAGATGAAAAATCTTTAAATAAGAACTGTTCTGTTTTATTTCTTTTTGGCAGTGGGGGAGGGGGACAGAAGGGGGTCAGTAGTGATGAAGTCTGAAAAAAGGGAGCTGGAGCCCTTTAGGAAAAAACGGTGCTGCCATAGGCACCTATTATAAAAGCCGCAATTAGAGTCAAAGAAAAGAAATTTGAGTGCACGGCGATGGACGCTATTGGGTGCTGAAATTTACCTTCTGCGGTTTTGCGGTAGAGGGGGGAGGAAAGGTTTAGGGTTAGGCACCACCAAGAAGAGTCTTTAGGTTAGGCACCATAGGGAAGGGGTGTCTGAGTGTTAGAAACCACCGGGGGGGACTTAGGGTTAGGCACCTCGCGGAGGGGGTGTCTTAGGGTTAGAAACCACCGGGGGGTCTTAGGGTTAGGAACCACCAGTGGTGGGGGTCTTAGGGGTTAGGCACCACCAGGGGATCCATCTGAAAATGGCACCTGTGAATAATGGCGCACGTTGTTGCCGCTAATCCGTTTGTTGCTTATCGCTATTTAACGTTAAAGCCTTATCGATATTTAGCGTTAACATACAGAACCCTCTCTGTACCTATCCCTAACCCCTAGAGCCCCTCTGGTGGTGCCTAACCTTAGCCACTCCCCTGGTGGTGCCTAACTCTAACTACCCCCCTGGTGGTGCCTAACCCTAACCACCCCCCTGGGGGTGCCTAACCCCCCTCCCCCCCAGTGTTACCTAACCACCCCCCTGGTGGTGTCTAACCCTAACCACCCCCCTGGAGGTGCCTAACCCTAAGCACCCCCCTGGTGTTGCCTAACCCTAAAACCCACCTGGTGGTGTCTAACCCTAAATCTCCCCTGGTGGTGCCTAAACCTAACCTTGACAATGCTACATTAAATCCATTCACCGTTTTGCAGTTAAATAACTTCTGCAGTTTGGCTTATGTAGGGCCCTATTGATAAATAACGTTACTGTGCACAATAACATCTGCTGTTTGGCACATGAACGGCGCTATTGATAAATAACGTTACTGTGTGCCGTTTTTCTTCTTTTTGCACTGTGCGCCATTATTATGCAGTACTAACGATAAATAGCAATAAGCGCATCTTTTTAATGCGGCGCCATTTTTATGCATAGGCGCTGTGCGCCATTATTCACTGATCCGACCACCATGGGGGGTTTAGGGTTAGGCATAAGTAGAGGGAGGGCTCTGGGTGAGGGTAGGGATAGGTTTAGCCATAGTAAAATACTGGTAAATGTTTTATTTGTAGAATATTGCTAATTTTAGCAAGATTCTACTAGCGGCAAATCCCTGCGTCCATTTCCCCTTCCCCCCCCCCTTTTTATATGTATGCCAGTAGTGATATCATGGGACCTAGCTTTTCAAAATAATATCAAAAGCAAATGAGATGGGGGAAAGACAGGGGTGCCATTTTTTATTTTTGCTTCACAAAAAATAACAAAAAATTGTCACAATCTTTGTTCCTGGATAATTATTAGATATAAAAACAAAACATAGTCTAAAAAATCAAATATTAGAATCTAGTCAGCCGACAGAATAAATTAGCGCACATGCTGACAGAATAAATAGGAGCATACAGGATCCAATTATGAATCCAGGCAAGCTTTACAATCATCACTGTCATTTTCTCATCTATGGTTGTGTGCTGTCCCATGTCTATTGTCCATATCTGCAGCAGCAGCAGATCAAAAATCACACTTCCCTTCAATCCCTTGCACCTTATATTCAATATTAAAAGCATGTATTTGTACTGAAGAGTATGTTAGTGTAGAACATGATCCAGAGCAGGCAGGAGATGGTTAATGAGCGATTCTCTGCACTGCTCCCTGATCATCATTATTCACTGCAGAGGAAAGGACTAAGCGCAAACAGTTATTAGGGATATTGGAGGCGGAGAGGTTATGCCTGGATCAGACGTCACATGACTGTCAGTGTTTTGGTACCCATGCAGGCAGGATAGTTCTCAGCATCAGTCAATACTAGGAATGGCAGGGGTATGGTAGTAGATACAAGCAGCTCCTAACACATGTGTTACATTGCCTGACCAGACGACTGAGGGGGGGATTAGCAAGGCTGGGACTGAGCTGTCACACAAACGAGGACAGGAGGCTTGGTGTGGGGAGATTACTCGCCAGGCGGGGGTCCTTTCTCTCTGGATAATGCATCAAAGCACTAAACTCCGTTCTCTGAGCCTGAGCTGCCCGGCGCGCACCACCGATGAGATGGATGCTACATTAGGGGGTCAAGACACAGAGAAACTGCCCCGGCCATGTGGGTCTAATCTGGGGTAAGAATCACCATTTTCAAAAAGCCGCCTCCACTCATCTCCTTTGTCCTGTGTTGTCCCAACCTCCACGATATGCTTATTCTTCATCTTGTAAGACATTTGCCCCTGTGTTAAACTCCTCATCCACCCCGTAGCCCCCACATTTGTGTGTGAAAAGTGTAAAGAGGTCGCTATTAACGCAAATTAAGCATGCCGCAAGAAAGGCGGACGTTGATGGTGCATTCAGGGCTAGTTAATGTTGTGCGGGGCGGACGTATTAGCATAAAGCTTAACGGGCTTCAGTGTCTTGCTGTCAGCTCTCAGCATTCTGCCGCGAAGGCGAAAGACCTTCATCTTACGCTGAGAAAAAACTGTGACTGGTAATGTGTGGTTTGTATAGGCGCTTCCATAACGCATAACCTCACGGCTGTCTTTTTATTCTTGATTAATGTTCTCTGATTTTCACCAATGTAAACAGACTATTTCTCTCTCTCTGAAAGCAGACACAGACGAGCTGTGTAAACAATAAGTGCTCTAAAAGACCTGCTTCACGCAGGCCGAACCAGGCAGAGAAATATGCAAGTTAGTTGGGAAGTGCCTGTTCTCAAACAATGCTTTTTTTTTATCAAAGGAAGCTCGGCAGCTTCCCCTCTGCATGACTCATGACATTTTATCATACATTGTGGCTGTCTACATCAGCCTGGAACAGAAAGTGAAGCTGAGATGATCACAGACGGTTTTTGTATGAGCAAAAAAGTGAGAATGGCGGTCTCTGGGGACTGCATTTCATTTGCAAAATCCTGATATTTCATCCAGGAGGACGATGATTAGGCAGAGGAGACAATAGCAGTCTCTTGTGGATTCTGGTGAGCCGTTTACTGCAGACCCATCAAAGCGGAAAGAATTGATCCACGCTTGGCTAGTTCTCTGTGCTATAAAATATACTTTGCATGTCTCCCACCAGCATTAGGCTGATCTATTGACCGGAGTGCCGACGGGGGTGGGGGGGGATGCTTCTTTTAATTTATTGCTGTACTGCAGTGCAGTTGCGCTAATATTTAGCACCACTACCAAATTGATCAATTTGAAATTCACCTTTCTGTCTTGTTTGAAGATTCAGTAAATCTTTCACCTGCATCTTTCCCCAAAACGGGAGATGAGGCGATCTATATTTAATTTCAGTTTTATACAAGTGAAATCTAGCACAGCCATGCGGGCGGTTATTTAGAATCACATGACTGAGAAAATTCTAGAATAGGAATAGAAGTAAATTGCTGCTGCTGTTCTGTCTTAACGCTACTAGCTGACCTCCATAGGGGTGAAATGGGAGTTAGGTGAGCAAGCAGTCTACAAACATGCACACTTCTATAGCAGGAGAAACCAGGTTTGTGGACTGCATAGACATCTCATGTCCTGATCAGTTAATGGTCTCTGCTGCAATATGAAGGTGCGCACAATGCCACCTCCTTCCTGTCCAAATCATCAAGACCACTGCATGATCAGCCGATACAGAGACAGGCATGTCCACCAATGATTTTCCACCATTGCCACTCCAAGAAGCGCTGCAAAATAGCATAACCAATAAATACTTCATAAGATAATGTGAGAAATTCAGGGGTGGATTGTTTTTGTATCTAAAGTGTTATAGACATATCACGTAGTTGTCTAGACTTCACCAGGCCACAGAGAAATGTACATTTCCATATTTATAGTTCACACAATATGCACGCAGTCACTATTAAGAAAGATGTAAATAAGGCGCCTTAGTCTTATTAACGTCATTAATCCAAGGGCTTTCACAACGACAATGACATGCAAAACCAGCAAAACAGGAAATTAGAAACAGGAAACCACTGTCTGTAAGGCTGACTTTTGAGAGAGAGACAGTTCTCACATGATAAAGAAAGCGTGAAAGATAGTGCTCTTCAAATGTGAAATGAGTATTATGTACCTGCCACATAAGTGCAAACTTGTGTGTGTGTCTGTGTATAGATATATGGATAAATATGACTGAATAGAAAAGTTAGAGATAAAATGAGGTGGAAAAAGAATGCCTATAAGGCCTTAAAACAGGAAGGGACCGAGGTTGCACTAAGCAATTATAAGGAGAGCTATTAAACTTGTAAAAAAGAAATTAGGCTGGCAAAGATTAAAGCTGAAAATCAAATTGCTAGGGATATCAAATCAAATCCAAAGAAGTTAAATCAACTGTAAAAAAAAGAAAGGTGGACTGTATTGGACTCTCAAAGGATGATGTAGGGAAGTAATTGGTGGGCGACCAAAATAGGGTGGAGCTATTGAGTGTTTGCTTTGCTTCTATCTTCACAAGGGAAACATCATTGTTGCAAATTACAGATGTCTTCCAATATTAATATTAAATACTTAACGCAGGATGGAGTGAAGGCAAGACTAAATAAAATCAAATCTGATAAGGCACCTGGCCTGGGTGGAAAACCTCCTCTTGTGCTAAGGGAATTCAGTTATCGATAAAGCCCTTTATCTTATCTTTGACTCTCTTTCATGTGGGATAGTTGAAATAGATTGGCATACAGCCCATATTTTTCCATTATTTATTATAGACCTGTAAGCTTAACATCAGTTGTGTGTAAACTATATGAGGGGTTCCTTAGAGATGCTATACAAGAATTCATAGCAGATAATAAGCTAATTTCTCAGCATAGGTTTACTAAGGACAGGTCTTGTTTGACTAACAATCACAGCTTTTATGAGGTAGTGAATGCCAGTGCGGATATTAGGAATGTTCTGCATGTAATATACTTGGACTTTGCATAGGCCTTGGATACTGTTCCCCACAACAGTCTGGTGCAAACATTGAGGATGCAAGGACTGGGGAAGAGTCTGTGTGCATTGATAGGGAACTGGCTAATGGACAAAAAGCAACGAGTTGAGGTCAATGGATCATATTCAAAATGGTTGACAGAAGTAGGGTCCTACAGGGGTCAGTACTGGGTCCAGTACTCTTCAATTTATTTAATAATGACCTAGTAGATGAAGTAGAAAGTAATGTTGCTATTTTTGCAGATGATACAAAATTGTGCAGAATTATCAACTGTCAAGAAGATAGTGACCAATTGCAGAAGGATAGGATGGCTATATGGGTACATAAATGGCAGATACATTTCAATGTTGAAAAATGTAAAGTCATGCATTTTGGTCATACCAACAGTTTAGCACCACACAAAGCGTATTAAATGCCAAGCAGCTGCAGCTAAAGCAAATAAAATGTTGGGATACATTAAAAGGAAAATAAAAACTTGAGATGCTAGCATAATACTGACCCTGTTTAACTTTTTAGTAAGGCCACATCTGGAATATGGAATTTAGTTGTGGGCACAGCATTACAGGAGGGACATTGCAGTTTTAGAGCAGGTGCAGAGACGAACAACAAAACTGATTAGAGGGATGGAAGGTCTCACTTACCAGGAAATGTTAGATAAACTGAGCTTCTTTAGCCTGGAGAAAAGATGCCTTAAAGAGACGACGAGGGACGCATCCATGCTTATGGGGCTAAAGGAAGCCCCGGCTAAGTAAAAAAACAGCCCCATTCTTCATATCTGGGCCTCTTTAAGGTGGCCGTACATCAGGCGCCTTTGCGGCCGACCAACCATCCCCTTCGATTTTTATAATCCGAAGAAAATCGGTGCTGCCAAGTGCATGCCCGATTGATGATGCAGCAAATGTCATGCTAAAATTGGTTGCAATAATAGGTCGGACATGCTGCAAGATGTCGGGCCGATTTGCTCGATCGGGTGTGCAGTGGTAATGGCGAGCAATAAAGGGACAAGCAACAAACACAACGAAGCCCCCGCTGCTTTTCCAGCAGTGTGTATGTGTGCTGTAAGTGTGCATTTATACATGACCTGTCCTGTGTCGTGGTTGCTGTCTGTCTTCCGCCACTCTTCATTTAGCCGCATACACGCTGCTGGCACATATGGCATGTGACGTTACACACGTGCAATACCAGCAACATGTATGTGGTTAATTGAAGAGTGGTGGAAGATAGACAGGCACTGTGACACAGGTCAGGTAATGTATAAATGCACACTTACAGCACATTTATCCTGTACATTACATACATACATACACAGCGGCAAGGCAGGTTCGGCCGATTCATCAGAGATGTCAAGCTGAAATCGATCAGGTATCAGCCTGTGGTGTATAGGCAGCTGACAGATATCTCTCTAATCAGATTCAATTACAGATTTGTCTCTTGGTCGAATCTGCCCATCATCTTTAGGTGTATGACTACCTTTAGATGAGAACTAATTAACATATTTTTATAGAGGGAAATATAAAAGCTTGGCAGATGAGCTTTTTGTCCCTAGGCTTGTGCAAAAGTGTGTGAAAAGGACTAGGGGACATTATCTGTGTATGGAGAGAAATGTGGAATGTACAGTACAGACCAAAAGTTTGGACACAACTTCTCATTCAAAGAGTTTTCTTTATTTTCATGACTATGAACACTAGATTCACACTAAAGGCATCCAAACTATGAATTAACACATGTGGAAGTATAGTACATAACCAAAAAGTGTGAAAGAACTGAAATATGTCATATTCTAGATTCTTCAAAGTAGCCACCTTTTGCTTTGATTACTGCTTTGCACACTCTTGGCATTCTCTTGATGAGCTTCAAGAGGTAGTCACCTGAAATGGTCTTCCAACAGTCTTGAAAGAGTTCCCATAGATGCTTAGCACTTGTTGGCCCTTTTGCTTTCACTCTGCGGTCCAGCTCACCCCAAACCATCTCGATTGGGTTCAGGTCTGGTGACTGTGGAGGCGCAGCACCCCATCACTCTCCTTCCTGGTCAAATAGCCCTTACAAAGCCTGGATTTTGGGGTCATTGTCCTATTGAAAAATAAATGATGGTCCAACTAAACGCAAACCGGATGGAATAGTATGCCGCTGCAAGATGCTGTAGTAGCCATGCTGGTTCAGTATGCCTTCAATTTTGAATAAATCCCCAACAGTGTCACCAGCAAAGCACCCCCACACCATCACACTTTCTCCTCCATGCTTCACGGTGGGAACAAGGCATGTAGAGACCATCCATTCACCTTTTCTGCATCGCACAAAGACACGGTGGCTGGAACCACAAATTTCAAATTTGGACTCATCAGACCAAAGCACAGATTTCCACTAGTCTAATGTCCATTCCTTGTTTTCTTTAGCCCAAACAAGTCTCTACTGCTTGTTGCCTGTCCTTAGCAGTGCTTTTCTAGCAGATATTCTACCATGAAGGCCTGATTCACACAGTCTCCTCTTTACAGTTGTTCTAGAGATGTGTCTGCTGCTAGAACTCTGTGTGGCATTGACCTGGTCTATAATCTGAGCTGCTGGTAACCTGCGATTTCTGAGGCTGGTGACTCGGATGAACTTATCCTCCGCAGCAGAGGTGACTCTTGGTCTTCCTTTCTTGGGGCGGTCCGCATGTGAGCCAGTTTCTTTGTACCTTTTGATGGTTTTTGAGACTACACTTGGGGACACTTTCAAAGTTTCATCGTGTGAACCAATCGTGTGTTTTTAAACGTTTTCTTTTAGCTCTAGGACATGGCGGACAGGTGAGCGGTTAGGGAGGGACCCCTGTGGGAGGGATGCCTGCACGGGGCGGTCCTGCTAGCGATGCAATCTTGCAATGGCGTCCAACTGAAGCCTCCCACCTGAATGCTAATGGCTGCTAGATGTGGTATGGCAGGTAAAGGGTGTATGACAGTGCATCCTGATTGGCTGACGAGCACCTGCTGACCAATTTCAAATGTAGCTGGATGCATGTACTGCTGTGTTCTATTGCTTGTGTGTGTTGAATTTGACACTTTCAAAGTTTTCCCAATTTTTCGGACTGACTGACCTTCATTTCTTAAAAGTAATGATGGCCACTCGTTTTTCTTTACTTATCTGCTTTTATCTTGCCATAATACAAATTATAACAGTCTATTCAGGAGGACTATCAGCTGTGTTTCCACCTGACTTCTCCACAATGCAACTGATGGTCCCAACCCCATTTATAAGGCAAGAAATCCCACTTATTAAACCTAACAGGGCACACCTGTGAAGTGAAAACCATTTCAGGTGACTACCTCTTGAAGCTCATCAAGAGAATGCCAAGAGTGTGCAAACCAGTTATCAAAGCAAAAGGTGGCTACTTTGAAGAACCTAGAATATGCCATATTTTCAGTTGTTTCACACTTTTTGGTTATGTACTATACTTCCACATGTGTTCATTCATAGTTTGGATGCCTTCCACGTGAATCTACAATGTTCATAGTCATGAAAATAAAGAAAACTCTTTGAATGAGAAGGTGTGTCCAAACTTTTGGTCTGTACTGTATTACCACAGGAAGTAGTTATGGCAAATTCTATATCTGTGTTTAAGGGGGGCTTAGATGATTTCCTTGCGTTGAAGGACATCCATGGCTATAATTACTGTATAATTCCCGGCGGTGTTGATCCAGGGATTTTATTGCCATCTGGGGTCGGGAATACATTTTTTCCCCTTTTGTGGCTAGTTGCACCATGCCTTGTAATGGTTTTTCACCTTCCTCAGGATTAACAGGGATATGTGAGGGTGTAGGCTAGTGTTGTACCTTATTTTCTGGGTGAACTTAATGGATGTATGTCTTTCTGACAGATGACATGAATAACATTTAACATTGGACAATGGACATTTAACATTGTTCATGTCCTTACAATGGCACCTGAAAGTGGCAGGGTAATATTACAAATGAATAGTCAGCTCTTCAAGGGAACCTGTATTGAGAGGTATATGGAGGCTGCCATATTTATTTCCTTTTAAACAATACCAGTTGACTGGTGGTCCTGCTGATCTCTTTGGCTTCAGAAGTGTCTGAATCACACACCAAAAACAAGCACGCAGCTAATCTTGTCAGATTTTCATCAGAAACATTGGATCTTCTTTGAGGGTGAAGGGCAGGGATGGACAAATGTTTTGGGGATCGGGATGCATTGCAATGCAACCCACTGCTACTCTCCCTCATCCTCCTTCCCTCCCTCCCTCCAGATTTTGTGCAGCAAGGATGATTTGTTAGACTTCACCCAATCGCTTGTTTCAGCGGCGATCTCCATGGTGATGACCGCATCATGTGACATGCTGGTACGTAATGACAGCATGTCACATGACGCCGCAGTTGCCATGGCGATCGTCGCTGGAACAAGCAAGTGGGTGAGTTCCTTTTATGTTGCTTGCAGCATGCAAATTTAAAAGGTCGGCAGAAGGAAGAGAATAAGAGCAGAGGAAGCCGGAGCTCCAGCATCGGGCCAGCTGTATGACGTCTGTGGGCTGAGTGTGGCCCATGGGCCGTAGTTTGCCCAGGTCTGGTCTAGAGCGAAGGATATGAGAGGTAGAGGATCAGCTGGAGTGCCAGACAACTAGTATTGTTTAAAATTAAATACATATGTCAGCCTTCATATACTTATCACTTCAGGTTCCATTTAAAGGTGATGTACCAGAAGCAGGAAAAAGGAAGGTGTTGTGGGTGTGGTTAGTATCTACCAACAGTGGTCCAAAGAAGGACAGCCAGTGAACTGACAATAGGGTCAAGGACACCCTAGGCTCATTGATTTGTATATAAAGAGTTGAGTACTGCAAGTGTTACTGTTTTCATTTGTATTAATAGCAAATTCTTATAAGATTAGCTTTTAGAAGGGATCCTCTCTTCTTCAGATCCTGAGATAACTGTACTGAATTCTATCTGAAGATGGGAGGTCAGCCATAAGAATCAATGTTAATGCTTGGTGATGCAAATGAAAAGAGTATCATAATGGTACTCGGCCCCTGTTTTATGCTGTTAGTGCACTGACACGGCTACAGTCATCTTATTTAGCATCGTTAAACAATCAGCAATGGTTTCAGGCACATCATGCACTTCATCAGCATTTTGTTACATCATGTTCTGGGGTAACCAAGTGCCTGAAGCTACTGATGACGAGGGACGTGGGACCTGAACTAGTCAGACCTAAATGCTCCAGATATAATTAGAGATCATAAGATGTCCTGCAATACTAGCCGGACTTTAGTTAAAACAATCAATGTTAGGTGGAAAGTGTTTTGCAGCTCTCCCTTTGGTTACACCGGACCCCTGCCAAGGTTCCTGAAAGTTAGAGGATAAGCAGTTGTTGATTACAGTTCTATAGACACGCCCATAACCTAATTTGTTTAACGAAAATCCAGGAGAACTTGTATCTGTTGATAAAGTTCTTTCCAGTGGAGCATGCATTCAACAGCAAGTGGACATCCTTTAATTCACCAACCCTTCAGCAAACATCACTGGGGTCAGATATGACCTTGGCAAGGGTCGTCTGTCACCCATCAGCAAGCAGTTTTTTAAAGTGGACCTGAACTCTTGCACAGGACAGAAGGAAAATGTAGAAAAATGCATCCTAAATGTATTTAGAGAGTTTAGCCTGTTTAATTCCCCCTCATTTGTGTCTAATCACAAGTTGTAATTTGATCCTACCCTGTGTCACCTGACTGCCTATGGCAGATAATCAGATAAGTCGATTTGAAAGCACAGGCTGTAAACAATATGTCTGTTTCCATGAATCAGGAAGCAGAAATTGTGCAAATTTATTTTAGGATTTGTATCAGCTGTAACAAATACATATTTTTTTGTTTAAAGGAAACCAGAGATGAAACCAGAGATGAACGTTTCACACAAAATAAACAGTCGATAGCTTGTACAGTATAAAAGCTCTACCTGATAATTTCGCCACTCTGGTGTGGCTTTTTTAGTGTTTTTATCCATTATTGCTCTAGGAAAAATCCAATATGGCCGCCAGCTCATATCCCTTCTGCTTCTGGGTTATGAGTTGTTCTGGATGTGCTGTCTAGGCTACATGGGACTAGGCTGCTGCAGCCTTTCATCTGTGTGCTTTCATTTTGGTATGATGTGTAGCTGCCTGTAGGAAATGTCTCTTATAGGAATGAAACTGCAGTCATCATCATTATCTATGCAGAGTGCACACAGAGCACACAGATCACATTGCAGCCACACTTCTCTGTTTCAGAGCTTCTCTCTCAGCAGAAGCAGCCCCTCCCATGTCATCAGAGCTCTCAGTATGCAAAGCAGTAAAGCTGAGCCAGGAGGGGACAGGCTTGGGCTTGAAAAGACTCCACAGAAGAGTGACTCAGCTATAATGTTTCCAGGTCAAACCTAGACTGAAGGCTCAGTCGGGGATTCTTATCACAGCTGATAACAGACTAATTAAGCAGATAAGAATGAAACTAAAAGCAGGGTAGGTGTTTACTGTCATGTTCCCACTGATAAATGTAGTAAAATACATGAGGGTGCTTCGTCTCTGGTTCTCTTTAAAGGTTATTATGCTGTTGTGTATCTTTTAGAGCAGAGAGCATTTCTGAGTTCAGGTCCACTATAACAAAACCAGATTTCTGATTATATCATATTAGTAAAATTAGGCCGATGATGTTTCCACTTGTGTAAATTATGATGGTATAGTGAATTGCACTATTGCAGTGCTAGGGCCATGGGGTTTGTATTTCAGCCAAGACACTACCTGCATAGAGTTCTTAAATTTTCCTCAAGTTTTCATCAGTTTTCTTCACATCTTAAAAACATGAGTTAATTATGAGATGGGGTGGGGGTTGTGGCCTTGGAAGGTTTTTCAAAGAATGAATGTTCGCTAAGCACTCACTCTAATCTTTTATCTTCTGCATGTACCGTATATACTCGCATACAATCCGAATTTTTGACCCCCAAAAAGGGGGTCAAAAGTTGGGGGGTCGGCTTGTATGCGAGTCTCTATTGTGGTGGTGGTGGTCCGCGGCGCCCCCCGCCCGCTCGCTCCCTCCCTCCCGCTCGCTCCCTCCCTCCGCGGCCGCTGCTGCTATTACCTCTTCAGCCGGCGGCCGCTTCCTCTACTGCGGGTGCCCCTCTCGCTCTGCTCGCCGTGTATCACAGCAGCGCGCCCGGCGCTGCTGCTGTGATGAGGCAGGAGAGAGTGGTTCCCCTGGTAACGGCGACGCCGTTACCAGGGGAACCGCTCTCTCCTGCCTCGTCACAGCAGCAGCGCCGGGCGCGCTGCTGTGATACGCGGCGAGCAGAGCGAGAGGGGCACCCGCAGTAGAGGAAGCGGCCGCCGGCTGAAGAGGTAATAGCAGCGGCGGCCGCGAAGGGAGCTGCGGGCGGACGGGAGATCTGGCTAAACTGGGCATTATACTGGCTAAACTGGACACTTTACTGGCTATACTGGGCAGTTTACTAGCTATACTGGGCATTATACTGGCTAAACTGGGCACTATACTGGCTAAACTGGGCACTATACTGGCTAAACTGGACACTTTACTGGCTATACTGGGCAGTTTACTAGCTATACTGGGCACTATACTGGCTATACTGTGCACTATACTAGCTATACTGGGCACTATACTAGCTATACTGGGCACTTTACTAGCTATACTGGGGCACTACCTACCCATACTGGGCACTATACTAGCTATACTGAGGCACTACCTACCCATACTGGGCACTATACTAGCTATACTGGGACACACTGGGGGGATCACGCGGCCTGCACCAATCCAGCATTTCCTACCCCCGGCTTATATGGGGGTCAATCATTTTTCCCTGTTTTTTTAGGTAAAAGTTGGGGGGTCGGCTTATATGCGGGTCGGCTTATATGCTGGAATGTTATGTTTATTGGAAAGAATAATAAAAAAAACTGAAGACTTATTAAGAAGATAAATGTTTTGGTAGCAGAAGGAAGAGTCTACAGTGGCTGGCACCACCTTCAGTAAAAATGTGACTTTTTATTGAAAATGTCATTAAAATGATATACAGGAATAAAAAAAATGGCCACTGCAGCCATTGCAACCTTGGGCTGTGGCACACCGCATGTCTTTTTTGCATTGGGTGCTCCTCCACTGATTTCTGGTAGAAGAAGTAACATTTTCTAAAAAACCTACAGTTGCAATGGAAGTGTTAAAGGACCGCTATTGTATAAAATGTAAAATACATGTGTACATATACATGTAAGATGTACACTTCTCTCAGATTCGAATACATTTCTCTTATGTTGCTGTTACTTATAAAAGGAAATATATCAATTGTCCTGAATGGCCATTGATCATGTTGAATTTGTAAACTACCTGATGTGGAACACTAAGCCGGCAAGCCCAGTGTCTAGTAACATTCAACCCTTTCCTACAAAGCATGACATTGGGGTCGATTCATAAAGCATTACCGCATCCGGTAATGCAGAAAACAGCTGACTTTACCGAGCACTTAGGAAAATGTCAACTCATAAAAGCTGTTACCGCATGAATAGCTGAAATACCCGAGCAGTGAGGTAAATTACTGACTAATTACCTTAACACATGTCAGTAAATGTTAACTTAAAAAGATTAGAACAGGCGATGATGGCACGGAGGAATACCGCTTGCTTTGAAGTGGTGATAAGAGAGCGAAGTATGTGTGGGACTATGTGACTCACAAGCAGAAGCAGTGACATCTCCCCCCAGGCAGCAGCAGAGCGATAGGAACAAACAAGGCTTCCCCTGAATACCTTAGGCTGTGTTTAACCTCTTGGGTTACTGTTTTTAAGGGCCCGTTCACACTTAAAAGCGCAGAACGCCGGCGATTACCGCCGGCGTTCTGCGGGAGTGATTTTCCCGCGATCAGCGCGGAAAAATCACTGGACACTGCGGTGGTTTTGGAGCGATCGCGATTAGCGTGCTATGCACGCTAATCACGATCGCAAATCGCGGAACGCTCGTCGCCGGCAAACCGCTGCATGCAGCGCGGTTGCGGTTATCGCTAACCGCAACTGCGGCAGTGAGAACACTGCCACCCGCTACATTGTGTAGCGGTTCTTGCAGAACCGCTAGCGGTTTGCCGTGAGCGGGAATCGTGCGATTCCCGCTCAGGTGTGAATGGGCCCTAAGCTGGAAGTGAACACCACAAAGCATGGCATGTATAAAATTTCTTGAAGTTTTTCTAAGCTGTGGCAATTAAATAGATTGTTAAGAAAGACTAATATTCAGAGCATATTCAGGGCAAGCAGAGGCAGTATAACAAAAAATGCACAACTAAAGGGAAGTTGGGATGCCTCTTTTATTGTAATGCTGTCTCTTCTCATGTTTCCGACAGTTTACTTCGGTAAATCACCGAACTTCTATCGCTACTGTGAACATTTTTATGAATTAACACACAAAAGTCTAAAATACAAAATGCAGTATTTTCCCGGCCATATTTTTTACTACACAGCCTTTTATGAATTGACCCCAATGTCATAATGTAGGCATACCCCACTTTCTGCGTGATTTCTCTCTGTAGAGCAATTTGCAGATTTTTCTGGACTACATTGCCATATTCTAATGACATCACCCTTTAATTGGCAATTCAGTTTTTGTTATAATCAATAGAGTATTGCAGACCTGCAGGCCTAGTGGTGCCTGGGAGTAACCTGGCCTTAATTTCTGTAACGGGTATATTTCTTCACTATCAGGATTAATACATTAGGCTAAAAATATTATATTAATTGCTGCTCCTGCAGGGAAGACATTGCTGCAGATACTACATTTTTCATCTCAGGCTCATTCAAGCTAGACTTCCTTAGAGCTTCCAGCTGGGCAGTTTTAATTAAAGCTCAGTCAACTAGCTACTTCATGGCAGATTCGGCTTTACAGTTCCATGAATTCCAAAGCATGAAGTCTCTCGTTTTCTCCTGAGTTTTTTCTCAATGTTAGACAGATTCTGTGAAAGACATCATCTAGGCCAATTAAAATATCATCATTAATATCAGCCCTTCACATCTACTGATAAGAACGAATTAAACGATTTGATCTAGCTATACAAACACAGAACACAGAGCAGTGAACTTCTTCCGCAACCATATTTGGAATAAAGACTTTTCATTGTGTTGTGCAAGAGTTAAGGGTCCACTTTAAAAAAAGGCATCAGATACAAGACATTGCTTTGTTTATACCTTCTTAGTAAAGCTACATACACACGCTAGATTGAACTTTGCCTGAGGGGGCTAATAAAGACCATCTCAGGCAAGAATATAGCATGTGTACAGTGGCGACCAACCCCCTATACACATAAGTACCCCACTCACCCCTTCCCCCGATCCATGTCACTGCTCTTCCAGCCCTTCCAGTTACATAGCAACAGAATGCTTTACTAGCCCTCAAGGCTAAGGAAACATTTGTACAGCCTTGGCCCCACACTGTCACCCAAGGGGTCGAGTATTGGTCACTCTCTGGTGACAGTCCTTGTACTGTACGTGTGTGTGAGGCTTAATTTGGCAAGGTTACACAATACATTTATTTATTAGAAACAGTTATCCCAGTCTGCAGGGTGTTGTTTTCTGATAAGGGCCGGTTCACACGGGGCTTGGAGTGCCACTTGCCCGCGATCGCGTTCGGCTCCGCAATCGTGATTTGTGGGCAAAATCCCCTGCATGCAGCGTGCTTGCAGTTGATCGAAATCGCAAATGCTGCTGTTTGAATGTATCCACAGGGATACATTAGAAGCAGTACTTTGCTAATCGCCGGCGATCAGCAAAGCGCTGAAAAATCGCCCAGTGTGAACCAGCCCTAACAAGCTTTTACAAGAAAAAAATCCTTCCTTATCTATCATTGCTTCTATGCAGCACAGGGCAAAATGAATATACATTTACATACTGGTCATAGCTTGTTTTCCATTTGGAAGATAATTTGTTCAGACTAGTTGATTTTCAGAGTTATAAAAGGGTTGTATTTTCCCATCTTGGAGCTGGTTGTGGTTCTAGTAGAGATCTTCATGGGAATGCGATAAATATTTCACCTTTTCCTTCACCTGCCAAGTAAATCTTTAACATGAACCTGAAGTTAAAATTATCTTAGGAGATAATGCATTGTATGTGTAGTAAGGATGATAAATAGAACATTAGTAGTATAGAAAAGAGTCTCATTTTTATTTTCAGTTTTATAGTTTAATTTGTAGGATCAGGCTGTCACAGTTGCAGTTTAGAATGCACACTCTGCATTTTAAGATGAAAAAAGAAGCAGAAGTAATGATCCTTTGAACTTTCCTGCAGCAAAACCTCATTATCTCCCCTCTCCTTGACAGTTATCTGCCTTTTAGCTTCTATTGAAGCTCCACTTAATTCAACAAGCTTGGAGAAGCTCATTTTTGTATAGTTGACAACAACGTTTTTTTAAGCATTGCTCTACTGAAATACAGAAAGTGGCTTCAGATAATTTCTTAGTAGGGCTGTAGGGGTAATATGTGTATATGTTTATCTCAGGTCACTTCCGTTACACTTTACACTTGATCTCAAATGTTTATGTTAGACATTGTAATCTGACAAATTTGATAATGAAATAATTTTTAAGCCTAAGTACAGTAACTTCACAAAACATTGTCTTACAATTGCCATATTTCCCTGTCAAATAAAACATAAAAAGGCAATTTTCATACTGGAATTAAATACTGAAATTACACCGTCATTGATGCTGCCAGGAAACTGCGGGTAAAATGAATACAATGAGTTTGCAGCCGAGTTCTGTACAGATGGGTCTCTAGCCTACAGGCTAGTGATGCTCAAATACCCCTTTTTAAAATTCGAGTTTGGTCGAATTCGAATAGTAAATTATTCGAGGTCAGTCGAATATTCGAGTCGAATAATTTTTACTATTCGATTCGACCTCGGACTTCGAGCTCACTATTCGAGTCGGTATTCGAGCTGACTATTCGAATTGGCCTTAAATAGCTTCCAACACTTGTTTTGAGGGTGAATGATGCAAGAAACATCTTTTTTTCCAAGTAACAACAGCAAGTGATTATGTGGGGATGTTCCTTTAAAAAAAAATGTGGAAAGAGAAGTTGTGTCCTTAATTTTGTTCAGTAGTGTTACTGTATATACTTGTTCTTCTTCTTCTTTATCTTTCTTCTTCTTCTTCTAGATCTTCTTCTTCTATATCTTCTTCTTCTTCTTCTATATTGTCTTCTTCTTCTTCTTCTTCTTCATCTTCTTCTTCTTCTTCTTCATCATCTTCTTCTTCTTCATCATCTTCTTCTTCATCATCTTCTTCTTCTTCTTCTTCATCATCTTCTTCTTCTTCTTCATCATCTTCTTCTTCATCTTCTTCATCTTCTTCTTCTTCTTCATCTTCATCTTCTTCTTCTTCTTCATCTTCATCTTCTTCATCTTCTTCTTCTTCATCTTCTTCTTCTTCATCTTCTTCTTCTTCTTCATCTTCTTCTTCATCTTCTTCTTCTTCTTCTTCTTCTTCTTCTTCTTCTTCTTCTTCTTCTTCTTCTTCTTCTTCTTCTTCATCATCTTCTTCATCTTCTTCTTCTTCTTCTTCTTCATCTTCTTCTTCTTCATCTTCTTCATCTTCTTCTTCTTTTTCATCTTCTTCTTCATCATCTTCTTCATCTTCTTCTTCATCTTCTTCTTCATCTTCATCTTCTCCTTCTCCTTCTTTTTCAATATCGTCTTCTTCTTCTTCACGTATTTCTCTTTTCAATTTTTTTTTTACAGAAATGCAGCTATTTTTGAGCGTAACAAATAGCTGGTGGGCGCACGCATGTTGGAAGCGCCATTGTATGTGCTCCCTGGCAGTGGAAACACAAAGACAGCAGGAGGTAAATTCAGCAGCAGGAGGAGGAGGATGAGTGTGTGGCAGCAGGCAGTCAATGAGGCAGGCAGCTCGCCGTGACATAATAGCCCTGGTACCTAGCGGTGAGACCAGGGCTGTAAATAAACACAACAGGAGGTCCCAGACAGCGGTCGTGCAGCCCACATTGTGTCCAATACACAACTGGGACAACACAGTTTTCAACCCGGGCACCTCAGAAAAATTAAACCTTTTTTTTTTTTTTAATGGTTTGTTTGGTTTTGGTTTTGCAACCAATATAGCTATTGTTTGACGTAATAGCTGGTGGCAGAGTGGCAGCAGAAGGTAAATCATCTGTGTAGTGTACCCTGGCAGTGGGAAACACAGACAGACAGCAGCAGCAGCAGCAGGAGGAGGTATGGAGGAGTAGTGTGAGTGTGGCAGCAGGTAGGCAGCGTGACATAATAGCCCTGGTACCTAGCGGTGATACCAGGGCTGTAAATAAACACAACAGGAGGTCCCAGACAGCGGTCGTGCAGCCCACATTGTGTCCAATACACAACTGGGACAACACAGTTTTCAACCCGGGCACCTCAGAAAAATTAAACCTTTTTTTTTTTTTAATGGTTTGTTTGGTTTTGGTTTTGCAACCAATATAGCTATTGTTTGACGTAATAGCTGGTGGCAAAGTGGCAGCAGAAGAAGGTAATTCTGTGTACCCTGGCAGTGGGAAACACAGACAGACAGCAACAGCAGCAGGAGTAATGGAGGAGTAATGTGAGCAGCTATTGTTTGACGTAATAGCTGGTGGCAGAGTGGCAGCAGAAGGTAAATCATCTGTGTAGTGTACCCTGGCAGTGGGAAACACAGACAGACAGCAGCAGCAGCAGCAGGAGGAGGTATGGAGGAGTAGTGTGAGTGTGGCAGCAGGTAGGCAGCGTGACATAATAGCCCTGGTACCTAGCGGTGATACCAGGGCTGTAAATAAACACAACAGGAGGTCCCAGACAGCGGTCGTGCAGCCCACATTGTGTCCAATACACAACTGGGACAACACAGTTTTCAACCCGGGCACCTCAGAAAAATTAAACCTTTTTTTTTTTTTTAATGGTTTGTTTGGTTTTGGTTTTGCAACCAATATAGCTATTGTTTGACGTAATAGCTGGTGGCAGAGTGGCAGCAGAAGGTAAATCATCTGTGTAGTGTACCCTGGCAGTGGGAAACACAGACAGACAGCAGCAGCAGCAGCAGGAGGAGGTGTGGAGGAGTAGTGTGAGTGTGGCAGCAGGTAGGCAGCGTGACATAATAGCCCTGGTACCTAGCGGTGATACCAGGGCTGTAAATAAACACAACAGGAGGTCCCAGACAGCGGTCGTGCAGCCCACATTGTGTCCAATACACAACTGGGACAACACAGTTTTCAACCCGGGCACCTCAGAAAAATTAAACCTTTTTTTTTTTTTTTAATGGTTTGTTTGGTTTTGGTTTTGCAACCAATATAGCTATTGTTTGACGTAATAGCTGGTGGCAGAGTGGCAGCAGAAGGTAAATCATCTGTGTAGTGTACCCTGTCAGTGGGAAACACAGACAGACAGCAGCAGCAGCAGCAGCAGGAGGAGGTATGGAGGAGTAGTGTGAGTGTGGCAGCAGGTAGGCAGCGTGACATAATAGCCCTGGTACCTAGCGGTGATACCAGGGCTGTAAATAAACACAACAGGAGGTCCCAGACAGCGGTCGTGCAGCCCACATTGTGTCCAATACACAACTGGGACAACACAGTTTTCAACCCGGGCACCTCAGAAAAATTAAACCTTTTTTTTTTTTTAATGGTTTGTTTGGTTTTGGTTTTGCAACCAATATAGCTATTGTTTGACGTAATAGCTGGTGGCAGAGTGGCAGCAGAAGGTAAATCATCTGTGTACCCTGGCAGTGGGAAACACAGACAGACAGCAGCAGCAGCAGCAGGAGGAGGTATGGAGGAGCAGTGTGAGTGTGGCAGCAGGTAGGCAGCGTGACATAATAGCCCTGGTACCTAGCGGTGATACCAGGGCTGTAAATAAACACAACAGGAGGTCCCAGACAGCGGTCGTGCAGCCCACATTGTGTCCAATACACAACTGGGACAACACAGTTTTCAACCCGGGCACCTCAGAAAAATTAAACCTTTTTTTTTTTTTAATGGTTTTTTGGTTTTTGGTTTTACAACCAATATAGCTATTGTTTGACGTAATAGCTGGTGGCAGAGTGGCAGCAGAAGAAGGTAATTCTGTGTACCCTGGCAGTGGGAAACACAGACAGACAGCAGAAGGGCAGTACACAGCAGCCCACTGTAGGTGTAAAATGTGTGGCTGCATGCGACGTAATAGTCAAAGTGAACCAGGCTGGCTTAGTGAGCAGGAGCCAGGAGGTGGTAAAGGGTGGTAAGGCACATTAACGATGGTTCCGGCAGCCAGTTCATGTCCCCCTCTCGCCGACAACAGGGGCCAGGAACTCGCCTTCCACCCACGCCTGGTTCATCTTGAGAAACGTCAGTCTGTCCACAGACTTGTGAGACAGACGTGAGCGTTTCTCGGTGACCACGCCACCAGCTGCACTGAAGCAGCGCTCGGACAGCACGCTGGAAGGGGGGCAGGACAGCACTTCCAGGGCGTACTGCGCCAGCTCGCTCCAGATCTCCATGCGCTTGACCCAATACTCCATGGGATCAACAGGGGCATCGCTGTCAAGCCCGCTGTACGACCCCATGTAGTCAGCCACCATGCGGGTCAGGCGCTGGCTGTGACCGGAGGAGGATGCTGCTGCATGCATCTCCTCTCTAGTCACTGCTGCCGGAGCCTCTACAGTCCTGTAGAGCTCGTGGCTGAGAGACAGCAGGTCTGTGGGGCGCTTGCTGCTGCTGGATGCAGGCACCTGCTGCTGCCTCTGTGCTGGCTGCTGGACAGTGGGGGTGGAAGGCTGGGGGAAGGCTTCCTCCAAGCGCTCAACAAGGGCCTGCTGCAAGCTCCTTATTTGTTGCGCTGGGTCTCCTCCTGCAGGCGGCAGGAACTGGCTCAACTTCCCCTTGAGGCGTGGGTCCAACATCATGCTGATCCAGATGTCCTCCCTCTGCTTCATCTGGATCACCCTGGGGTCCCTGCGCAGGCACGTCAGCATGTGCGCTGCCATTGGGAAGAGGCGGGCCACGTCTGCTGGCACATCGACGTCAGTGCTGTCCTCATCCTCCTCCTCTGCCGCCTCATCCTCTCTCCACCCCCGCACCAACTCAGCTGCGCTGTGCTGATCCCCCTCATCAGCAGCCAGGTCAGGGACCTCCACCAAGTCCTCCTCCTCCTCCCCCTCAGAGGTGGACTGCGCAGCTGGTTGCCGCTCCTGCTGGTCCAAGGCTGCCGCTCCCTGTTCCAGCAAAGCATCGAGGGCCCTGTTCAGCAGAGAAACCAGGGGCACCCACTCGCAGACCATAGCATGGTCCCTGCTCACCATGTTTGTGGCCTGCAGGAAGGGAGCCAGCACAAAGCACACCTGCTGCATGTGCCTCCAGTCATCATCGGGGACGATGGACGGGATGTTGCTGGTCTTGTCCCTTCTCTGAGCTGCGGAAACAGTGGCCAGGGCAAGGTACTGTTTGACAGCGTGCCTCTGTTCAACCAGACGCTCCAACATCGCCAGGGTGGAGTTCCAGCGAGTCGGAACGTCAAGGATCAGCCGATGGCGTGGCAGATCCAGCTCCTTTTGCACGTCTTCCAGGCTCGCACAGGCTGCAGCCGAGCGCCGGAAGTGACGCACAACATTCCTTGCCGTTTCCAGCAGTTCGCCCATCCCCTGGTAGGTGCGCAGGAACTTCTGCACCACCAGGTTCAGCACGTGGGCAAGACAGGGGATGTGGGTCAGGTTTCCCCTGTCTATTGCGGCAACCAGATTGGCCCCATTGTCGGCCACCACCTCTCCGACTCTGAGGCCTCTGGGGGTCAGCCAAATCCTCTCCTGCTCCTGGAGTTTGGCCAACACATGGGTTGCCGTCAGCTTGGTCTTCCCAAGGCTGACCAAGTGCAGCAGCGCTTGGCAGTGGCGGGCCTTCACGCTGCTGCTGAGGCGGGGGGTTTTGGCCAGGTGTGCCGGAGGATGGCAGAGGATCGGAGGAACCTGCTGCAGTTCCCCTGACCCTGCGGGGTGGCACCACCCACTGTGTTGCTGCTGCTGCTGTGCCCGCTGCTGCTCTCCCATCCTCACCCCCTTTCACCAAGCTGACCCAGTGGACAGTGAAGGACAGGTAGCGGCCTGTCCCGAAGCGGCTGCTCCAGGAGTCCATGGTGACGTGGACCCTTTCACCAACCGCGTGCTCCAGCCCTCGCTCCACATTGGCCATCACAAAGCGGTGCAGTGCAGGAATGGCCTTGCGGGAGAAAAAGTGTCTGCTGGGGAGCTGCCAGTCTGGGGCTGCGCAAGCAAGCAGCGCACGAATGTCGCTCCCCTCCTGCACGAGCGTGTACGGCAGGAGTTGGGAGCACATGGCCCGTGCCAGCAAGCCGTTCAGCTGCCGCACGCGACGGCTGCTGGGAGGCAGAGCCCTAACCACCCCCTGGAAGGACTCGCTCAAAAGGCTCTGGCGTGGCCTTTTGCTGGCACGGGAATCAGCAGACACAGCGGAGGAGGCCACTGAGGACTGGCTGCCAGAACAGGCCTCAGTGTCGGCGGCAGGAGTTGCAGAGGGGGGAGGAGCAGTGCGTTTCCGCACTCCTGCTGGTGCTGCTGGAGGAGCAGGAGGGCGGGTGGCTGCTGTTGCTGCTGCTGCTGAAGGCTGTGCAGTGATGGGTGTGGTGCCACTGCCAGCACCAGATGCCTTCAGCCTCTGGAACTCCTGATGCTGGTGGAAATGTTTCGCAGCAAGGTGGTTGATGAGCGAGCTGGTGCAGAACTTTAAGGGGTCTGCACCTCTGCTCAACTTCCGCTGACAGTGGTTGCAAGTGGCGTACTTGCTGTACACTGTGGGCATGGTGAAAAAGCGCCAGATTGGAGACAGAAACATCCCCCTACGGCATGGAAGCGCTGCTGCCTGTCTCCCTGTGGTGGTTGGGGGTGGGGCTTGGGGGGCTTGGGTGCGGCTGGTGGTGGTACTGGCAGATGCTGCTGCTGCTGCTGCTGAGCCTGAGACACCAGCAGGCTGTGGGACCTGCCTACTGCTGCTGCCAATGCTTGCAATGATGCGCCTCCTTGCAAGGCCCACAAGAGCATCCTCCTCCTCAGAGCTGCTGAGGACGACATCCCCTGGAGGTGGTGGCACCCAGTCTCTGTCTGTCACCGGGTCATCAACATCCTCCCCCTCCTGAAACATGTCCTGCTGGGATGAGGACCCCCCAAACTCCTCTCCTGATGCATGGATGGGCTGCTTGACTGTCGCCACAGTCTTGCTGTCCAATCCCTCATCCCCCAAAGTGCCCATCAGCATCTCCTCCTCAAGATCGCCAACAACAGCAGACAATTTACTCATGATGCCTGGGGTCAAAAGACTGCTGAATGACAGGTCGGCGAGTGACGGTGAACTGGCCTCCTCCCCAGACCCTGCTGGGCGGCTGCTGCGAACAGGGGTGGTGGTGGTGGTGGTGAGGGTGGAGGCCTCAGATGCAGAGCTGATGGCGGGCTGCTCATCCTCCGTCATGAGTTGCACCACAGTGTCTGCATGCTTTTCCTCAATGGGACGTTTCCGACCCGGCTGGAGGAAAATGGGAGCAGGTGCTACACGCTGCTGCTGCTGTGTCTCTGCAGCGTGAGTTGCAGATGCTCCTGCTGGGCGGCGCCCAAAGCGTCCACGGCCAGTGGCTATGGGAGGAATGTTAGCCACTGACGCTGCTGCTGCTGCTGCGGAACTGTGCATGGTGGCGCGCCCGCGGCCGCGGCTTGCCACAATGCTGCTCCCTCTCCTCCTGATTCCCTTGCTGCCCTTCCCCTTGCCCAAACCGCGCTGGCTGCCACTTCCAGACATCTTCAATGTTTTGGGCGTATAGACAAAAGTTTTTTAAAAGGGCGGGTGAAAAGTGGGGTACTTTAATGGAGTGGGTTGGTTGGTGAGGTGACTGAGTGAGTGTCCCCTAGTACAGTAAGTAAGTAGTAACAGTCAGGAAGTACAACTAGCAGTTACAATAATCAGTAGTAATCACAAGTAAATTTAGTGTGTGTACACTCAGACAGTGAGTGCACGCACGCAGGAGCTAGTAGCCTATGAACACAGTGACTGAGTGTCCTAGACTCCTAGTACAGTAAGAGTAAGTAGTAACAGTAAGTAGAACTAACTAATTACAATAATCAATCAGCGATCAGAAGGAAATGGAGTGTGGGTGTGTGTACACTCAGACAGTGAGTGCACGCACGCAGGAGCTAGTAGCCTATGAACACAGTGACTGAGTGTCCTAGACTCCTAGTACAGTAAGAGTAAGTAGTAACAGTAAGTAGAACTAACTAATTACAATAATCAATCAGCGATCAGAAGGAAATGGAGTGTGGGTGTGTGTACACTCAGACAGTGAGTGCACGCACGCAGGAGCTAGAAGCCTATGAACACAGTGACTGAGTGTCCTAGACTCCTAGTACAGTAAGAGTAAGTAGTAACAGTAAGTAGAACTAACTAATTACAATAATCAATCAGCGATCAGAAGGAAATAGAGTGTGGGTGGTGTGTGTACACTCAGACAGTGAGTGACCGCACGCAGGAGCTAGTAGCCTATGGACAGTGACTGAGTGTCCTAGACTCCTAGTACAGTAAGAGTAAGTAGTAACAGTAAGTAGAACTAACTAATTACAATAATCAATCAGCGATCAGAAGGAAATGGAGTGTGGGTGTGTGTACACTCAGACAGTGAGTGCACGCACGCAGGAGCTAGTAGCCTATGGACAGTGACTGAGTGTCCTAGACTCCTAGTACAGTAAGAGTAAGTAGTAACAGTAAGTAGAACTAACTAATTACGATAATCAATCAGCGATCAGAAGGAAATGGAGTGTGGGTGTGTGTACACTCAGACAGTGAGTGCACGCACGCAGGAGCTAGTAGCCTATGAACACAGTGACTGAGTGTCCTAGACTCCTAGTACAGTAAGAGTAAGTAGTAACAGTAAGTAGAACTAACTAATTACAATAATCAATCAGCGATCAGAAGGAAATGGAGTGTGGGTGTGTGTACACTCAGACAGTGAGTGCACGCACGCAGGAGCTAGTAGCCTATGAACACAGTGACTGAGTGTCCTAGACTCCTAGTACAGTAAGAGTAAGTAGTAACAGTAAGTAGAACTAACTAATTACAATAATCAATCAGCGATCAGAAGGAAATAGAGTGTGGGTGGTGTGTGTACACTCAGACAGTGAGTGACCGCACGCAGGAGCTAGTAGCCTATGGACAGTGACTGAGTGTCCTAGACTCCTAGTACAGTAAGAGTAAGTAGTAACAGTAAGTAGAACTAACTAATTACAATAATCAATCAGCGATCAGAAGGAAATGGAGTGTGGGTGTGTGTACACTCAGACAGTGAGTGCACGCACGCAGGAGCTAGTAGCCTATGAACACAGTGACTGAGTGTCCTAGACTCCTAGTACAGTAAGAGTAAGTAGTAACAGTAAGTAGAACTAACTAATTACAATAATCAATCAGCGATCAGAAGGAAATGGAGTGTGGGTGTGTGTACACTCAGACAGTGAGTGCACGCACGCAGGAGCTAGTAGCCTATGAACACAGTGACTGAGTGTCCTAGACTCCTAGTACAGTAAGAGTAAGTAGTAACAGTAAGTAGAACTAACTAATTACAATAATCAATCAGCGATCAGAAGGAAATGGAGTGTGGGTGTGTGTACACTCAGACAGTGAGTGCACGCACGCAGGAGCTAGAAGCCTATGAACACAGTGACTGAGTGTCCTAGACTCCTAGTACAGTAAGAGTAAGTAGTAACAGTAAGTAGAACTAACTAATTACAAGAATCAATCAGCGATCAGAAGGAAATAGAGTGTGGGTGGTGTGTGTACACTCAGACAGTGAGTGACCGCACGCAGGAGCTAGTAGCCTATGGACAGTGACTGAGTGTCCTAGACTCCTAGTACAGTAAGAGTAAGTATTAACAGTAAGTACAACTAACTAATTACGATAATCAATCAGCGATCAGAAGGAAATGGAGTGTGGGTGTGTGTACACTCAGACAGTGAGTGCACGCACGCAGGAGCTAGTAGCCTATGAACACAGTGACTGAGTGTCCTAGACTCCTAGTACAGTAAGAGTAAGTAGTAACAGTAAGTAGAACTAACTAATTACGATAATCAATCAGCGATCAGAAGGAAATGGAGTGTGGGTGTGTGTACACTCAGACAGTGAGTGCACGCACGCAGGAGCTAGTAGCCTATGGACAGTGACTGAGTGTCCTAGACTCCTAGTACAGTAAGAGTAAGTAGTAACAGTAAGTACAACTAACTAATTACGATAATCAATCAGCGATCAGAAGGAAATAGAGTGTGTGTTGTGTGTGTACACTCAGACAGTGAGTGCAGTGCGCACACGCAGGAGCTAGTAGCCTATATGAACAGTGACAGTGAGTGTCCCTACGGGTACAGTAAGAGTAAGTAGTAAGTAAGTACAACTAACTAACAATAATCTATCAGTAATCAGAAGGAAATAGAGTGTGTGTACACACAGACAGTGAGTGAGTGCACACACGCAGGAGCTAGCTAGTAGCCTATAAACAGTGACAGTCAGTGAGTGTCCTACTCCTAGTACAGTATAACTACAATACTATTAGTAAAGGACAGCAGAAATACTGGTATAGATGAGAGAAATAAACAGAGGACAGCTGCCCACAGAGGCAAGGCCCCCCTGAGGCCTAAACCTGTAAGCTTGCAGCAGCTGCCTGTCTCTAATGTAACACACAAGCTACTAACTAAAATACAATGTCTATCTAACTAACAACAATATAGGTGTATATGGCAGGTGTAGGTGAGCAAAAACGCTAGGTAAATGATCACAATAGAGCACTTGCTAAGCCAAAGCACAAAGGAGCAACTCTCTCTCTGTACAAGTCTCAGGCAAGCATGGAGAAACGGAACATGGCGGCCGCTATTTATAGGGTAGGGGCTGGCCAGGGTCCCCCTCTGTGATTGGCTGCCGTCAGAGGGCCTGGGAGCCCTCTGATTGGCTCTAAGGACATCAATCTGGGCTATGACGCTATTCGAGCTCGGTACCGAGCTCGAATAGCGCCGGGTTGCTCGAATAGCTCGAATAGTGAATGGGCTATTCGAGTGTACTCGGATAGCCCATTCGAATAGCTCCAGCTATTCGGAGCTCGAATACCGAGCTCGAATAGCTGAAAAAGAGCTTGAATATTCGAGCTACTCGAATATTCGAGCTCTGCTGAGCACCACTGCTACAGGCTAACAACATTCTTTTTTATTTGCTATGGAGGAGGGAAGTGGGATGTTGGTATGGTGCATGACCGAGTGGCACAGAGTGGATGGGTTATGTAGAATAATAGTATTGGTCTGCACTAGGCCAGGATAAACTGCCATTCTGTACCTCTCACAGATGCATCCGGGGATTTGGGGACCGCTGCACCCATGGTACATTCTTGTTAGAGGCAGCCCTGGCCAGCTGCTTCAGCAGAGAACCATCTAGCCTGCATAGTTCTTAAATAGGAACTTTAACCCAGGATTGAACTTCATCCCAATCAGTAGATGATACCCCCTTTCCCATGAGAAATCTTTACCTTTTCTCAAGTAGTTCCACAGGGAGATCTCTGTTGCTGATATTGAGGGGAAATCTCTACTACAGTGTGATGTCATTGCCATGGCCATGACAGATTCTTGTCTGTGACCTTCGTTGCATTGTGGGAGACAGCATCTGTTGCCAACCGCCAAGCAAGCAGTATCTCCCTCGGTATATATATATATATATATATATATATATATATATATATATATATATATATATAATACACAGGGCCGGCCCGCTCATGAGGCTGGGTGAAACATTTGCCTCAGGCGGCAGATCTGGGGGCGGCACCCGCCTGTCCGTGGGTGGGGGGCCGCCCGCCGAGCTGGAGGGGTAGCGGGCAGAAAGGGGGTATTGGGCCTAGCGGCAGGGAGGGGGATGAAGAGGCAACGGGCGGGGGAATCACTCACCTCTTCAGAGGTTCCATCGCGTGCTCCACTGACGTCACTTTCAGCAACGCTGCCCACTGTATTGTAAGTGGACGGCCTTGCAGGAAGTGACGTCAGTGGAGCGCACGATGGAACGCGGAAGAGGTGAGTGATTCCCCCGCCCGTTGCCACTTCATCATATGCAGGCTTGTACTTAACGCTGGAGGAGGAGCGCAGATCGGGGGACCCAGGCGAGGGAGGGGGGGGGGGGGTCCGACCCCCCTCCCCGCCGCTAGGCCCAATACTCCCTTTCTGCCCGCTACCCCTTCAGCTCGGTGCCCCCCCCCCCCCCCCACCCACGGCTGGGGGGGCGGCGATTTTTTCTAATTTTGCCTCAGGCGGCAAAAAGTCTAGGGCCGGCCCAGATTATACAACCTTTTAGCCTATCACACTGTTGGTGGGTGTGTTTATAGATAAGGGCAGTTTGTGCTGTCCATTTTTTTCATGTCTGCCAGAAGTAAAATGATGACCTGCGCATTCTCACGGTGCATCAAGGAACATGAATAAATTACACAGAGGGTATCAATAATTTCATGATATATTTGATATATTCTATTTTTTTTACCTCTCACTTTGCAATGTTTTTGTTATTGTTTTTCCCATACTTCTATATTTCAATAGAGTTTGTCTTTCATTTTAGATCATTACTAGATATAAAATAATCGTGGCATTTGTTACTTATAGCTTTTAAAAATAATTCAGTTCACCACTGAAGGTTTTTTCCCCTTATGGATCAGAGAAATTTTCACCTTATGGATCAGAGCAATTTTCACCTGTCAGCGCTCCTCTCTTTCATTCACCAATAACTTTATCACTACTTATCACAAGAAAATGGTTTATATCTTAATTTTCACCACCAAAAAGGCTTTCTTTGGGTGGTACAGTTTGCTAAGAATTATTTTATTTTAAATGCACTTTAATGGTAATAATAAGAAAAAGAAATCGTTATTTCTCAGTTTTTGGCCATTGTAGTTTTAAAATAATACATGCTACCATAATTAAAACTCACGTATTTTATTTGCCCATTTGTCCTGATTATTATACCATTTAAATTGTGCCCCTATCACAATGTATGGCACCAATATTTTATTTGGAAATAAAGGTGCATTTTTTTTCAATTTTGCATCCTTTACTATATCCATCACTGTTTATAAGCCCATATTTTTAAAAATAACAGTAATATACCCTCTTGACATACATATTAAAAATAGTCCAGTCCCTAAGGTAACTATTTATGTTTTTTTTTTAATTGTCAATTATTTTTTTTATGCATTTCTATGTGGGTAACTATGGGAGAATATGGGATGTAAGGAGTTAATTTAAATATGTGTAAGGTTTTAATTGAAAAAAAAAATGTATGTAGATGTAATTTTACTATTTGACCACAAGATGTCTTTGTGCATTATTTCTGTTAGCATTCTATATGCTAAACAGGAAGTAATGCTTGGACATGTTACTTCGGACATCACAATGACGGAGGCATCTCATTGATGCTGGCAATCATTGACACCAGGACTTAGGACATTGGTCTTCGGGTTAACGGCTGGTGAAATACGTATATCTACGTCCATGGAGCTAAGGTGAAGTCTCCGGGGGCATAGATATAATGTACTTAAAACATTAACTGGTTAAAAGCTATACACTGCTAAAGTTTATACTATCCCTAAAGCCCTGGCTCTCAAATCTGCACCAAGTTTTCTGTTACTGGAATAAATTTGAGGATCTGAAAAGCACTGTTATTTCTGCAGGAATCATGTCCCTTTTCTGGTGATCAGTGTGATTGCCACATTTATAAACATTCCCCTTACTGTGTATATTTCCAAGAAACGCAAGCCTTCTGGGTTTGTAAGCTGTTACTATTGCATTTACGTGTTTGAGATTAGTGAAGGGCGCAGTCTCATGTCTCCACATTTATTACATTTGATGAAGAAGGTGCAAAAAAAAATAAAATCCTGATCGCTCTTATGGTTAATGGAAAAAGATTATTAGATTTGAGGAGACAAGCTGTGAAATCACAAATCTCCTTCTGGCACCGGTACCCTTATCTGTGGCCATCTGTGCCAGAGAGCAGGCGAGGATAGGAATAGATAGAAGGGCGACCAGAATTATTTAGCTTAGCTGAAGGCTGTGGCTGCCAACAGGTTTCGTTTAACGTCATTCATATATTTCAGCTGTATGAAAAGGTTCTTAGCAATCCCCTATATAGCTTTTTCTGGGAAATCAATGAGATTATATAATCCAGCTTTACTGAAATTATCTTCATGCTGTTGGTTAAGCTACAACCATCATTCTCAGCTATCGATATCATCCCGCAATAGTAAGGTATCATTTTATCTCTGTGCTGTCCTTCAGCACTAAGCCAGCTTTCCTTTCTATAGGCTACAAGTCCATGAAGCTAAACACACAGATTTACCATGGTCAATGGACAGGCAGCAAAATGTGGTTTGATATACTCTGCAAAGAAGGAGTAATAATAGGTTTATCATTATCTTGTATTTGCATTATACAGCACTGACATCTGCCACATTGCTTTACAGAGTGCATAGTAATGTCACTAGCTCAAGGCTCCCAAGTGTCCCTCTTTTGGAGGGACATTTTCTCTTTGTGAACCCAGTTCTTCGGTCCCTCTTTCTTCAGCATTTGTCCCTCTTTCAGGACTGATGTACAGATACATGTAAATAATATATTGATTTTTCCACTGAAATATGTGTTTAACTTACTCTAAACTTTGTTCCCATCAATTAAACTGCATCTATCATACATTACCTGGTCCAGCGATCGCGTCTCCTCCACTCACTTCTTAGTTAGTTTGCTGGAGTCCTGCAGCCAGCCAATCATCTTGCAGGGACTGAAGCTGCATGCTGATTGGCTGGCTGCAAGACAGCTGCAAAGTAACTAGGAAGTGGAGGAGGCACAATTGCTCAGGACCAGGTAATGTATGCCTACACCCCTGCCTTCTCTCACACTGAACCCACCTTCTACCTGCCTAACTCTAAGACCGCCAGGTGCCTAACCCTCATCACACAACCACCCCAGCTATCACTAACCACTCCACCCCCGCTGCCTTATCCTGGACCACGCCACCCCCATGCCTAAAAATAACCCTCCCTGCTTAGTGTACCTACTCCCTGCCGCGATTAGACTCTAAATGCCCGCTATTTATCAGGCACCATAATTTATCTTCCTTGCTGCTAAATTACGGCTTTTACTATTGGAACTGACAGCGAAGCCATTTTTATAGGCGTTTGTCCTGCGCCATTTTTATCTGCTCTATATATATATATATATATATATATATATATATATATATATATATATATATATATATATATATATATATATGTATGTATACAGTTGAACCTTGGTTTACAAGCATAATTCGTTCCGCAAACATGCTTGTAATCCAAAGCACTCATATCAAAGCAAATCTCCCCTTTAGAATTCATGGAGACCCAGTTGATTCGTTCTACAATCCAAAAACAGTTATAGTAAAATAGTATAAAATAAAGATGTAAACAAAACTTTCACTATAACTAACAGAATCATTGCCATCGGTTGGCTCGCCCCAACCTTTTGTTTTTGTGTGGCTTTAAAGGGATACTGTAGGGGGGTCGGGGGAAAATGAGCTGAACTTACCGGGGGCTTCTAATGGTCCCCCGCAGACATCCTGTGTTGGCGCAGCCACTCACCGATGCTCTGGCCCCGCCTCCAGTTCAACTCTGGAATTTCAAACTTTAAAGTCTGAAAACCACTGTGCCTGCGTTGCCATGTCCTCACTCCTGCTGATGTCACCAGGAGTGTACTGCGCAGACACAGACCATACTGGGCCTGCGCTGTGCGCTCTTGTTGACATCAGCGGGAGCGAGGACACGGCAACGCAGGCGCAGTGGTTTTCAGACTTTAAAGTCTGAAATTCCAGAAGTGAACCGGAGGCGGGGCTGGAGCATCGGTGAGTGGCTGTGCCAACACAGGATGTCTGCGGCCCTGCGGGGGACCGTTAGAAGCCCCTGACCCCCCTACAGTATCCCTTTAACAAGGAACTTATCCAATGACAGTTACTTTTAAGGACTTCATGGAAATGTGACTTTGCAAAGTCTCCGCACTCAGATTAAGTACAATCCTGCAGCGCCAAAGGGAGAAGAACTATCGGCTCAGTAGTGATGATGTGACGCATGTTCACTTCTTTTGCTTGTACATCAAGACGTTGCTTGTATATCAAGTCAAAATGTTACAAATATGCTTGCTTGTATTGCAAATCACTCTCTCTTAAACCAAGTTACTCTCAAACCAAGGTTTTACTTTATATAGAGATAAATGTAGTGGGGGTATAGTACCCTATTAACTAGGCCTATGTTTAACATGAAGTCTCAAGCAAACAGAAGGCACACTTATCCGGCATTGGGCATGTGAAATGGTTTATTGAAGTTTCAGGATGAACTTTGCCTTTTAAAGAGGAACTTCAGTGAAAATAATGTAATAAAAAAGTGCTTTATTTTCACAATAATTATGTGTAAATGGTTTAGTCAGTGTTTGCCCATTGTAAAATCTTTCCTCTCCCTGATTTACATTCTGACATTCATCACATGGCGACATCTTTACTGCTGGCAGGTGATGTCACTGGAAGGAGATGCTGCTTGCTTTTTTGGCAGTTGGAAACAGCTGTACACAGTAAAACAGCTGTTATTTCCCACAATGCAATGAGGTTCACAGACAGGAAACTGCCAGGACCATGGTCCTCACAGTTTCCTGTGGGAGGGGATTCACCACAATATCAGCCAAACAGAGCCCCCTGATGATCCGTTTGTGAAAAGGAATAGATTTCTCATGCCAAAGGGGGTGTCAGCTACTGATTGGGATGAAGTTCAATTCTTGGTCACGGTTTCTCTTTAAAATAAGTCAACATTACACTGAAGGTCTTATTGGTAAATCTGTTTAATCAACTTGTGTTCTACATTAGTAGTCCTTTAATTACTCTTAATCACCATGCACAATGCAATCATCATATTTAATGGATAACATTTTCCATGGCAGCTTAAACAAATGCTTGATGAGTTAGTCACATACGATGCTTTGCATGTACATTCAGGCCACAATCAAGGGCGCATGCTGACTTACAGCGGAGACATCAAGGATAGAAATGGCCTTTAATTTGGCAAACAGACAATACAACGCATGTTTAATAAATATGCGCTTAGAGCATTTACCTAGGAAACCTGTTCCTACACGCACCATAGTCAGTGTGAGATCAAACATCATAATAAGCGAAAGTGCAAACCTGTGTCATTGGGAACAAATACATCCCCATTGTATATGGCTGCCCCCACCTATGTGGGTGGTTAGTGAGGTAGTTTGTGAGGTTTGACAGGGTTTTCCTCTTCACCTTTCAATATATTCCACTCCATCGAAAATCTCTTGATGATTAACATGAATGTTCCCTGTGATATGAAATGCATGCTTTGCTTCATAATGTGGAGCAGGAAATCAGATGGAGAAAAAAAAGTAAAGCTACATTAGTTGTAATTTTACTGAACTCCTTCTGCCATCTGATTCGTAAGATAAGTGTTCTGTGAGCCCCAATAATGGAGGACTCACCCAACACTGGACCACTGACAAAGCCCTGCAGGGCAAAACTGAATATGGTTACAGAGAAAAATATGCATTGTGGTCAAAAAAGTAAATACGGTATGTGATGTGCTTTGTGAGAAAACAGTGGTGGACATTTATCAGGACAAAATATCACATAGTATGGATACAGAGGCGCCACAAGGATAAAAATGTTTTAAAATGTTTAAACATGAGGAGGTAGTGGCCTCTGTGAGGCGCTTAGCATAGTACCAGACCTGTTTTGTATATGCCTGAGGAAGCAGGTCACTTCCGCGAAACGTGTTGTATTTTACTGTAGTATGTAAATAAATTGTTTTGCTGAAAATTGATCTGCATTTTTTTGTGCCTGCCCAGAGGAGGTAAGTCCACCACTACCTCCTCATCTTGAAACATTCTAGATCTTTTTATCCCTCTGGCACATCTGTATCCATACTACATTATACATATCCACACTTGGTGGAGGGGTGTTTCCCCTTTTTTCCTTGATCTACAGAGAGCGACTTCTTAATCCTGAGTGGGGACAGATCTAATCTCCCCACCTGCCTTTATAGTGGTTGCCTATGCGGTAACCCTGACTTGTGAGTATATTGCACATACTCTTTCCACACACCTTCATTTACCAGTGCATACTACACTATATTGGGCTCTCGGTGTCCCTCTTTTTGAGACAAAATATTGGTAGGTTTTTAGAAATGCGTGCAGAATTGTCTCAGGCATATTAATAAATCACTAAATAGTGCAATTTCCTCCTTAAACTGTTCTTAAATAGTAAGAGAGAGAAATTATGAGTATGTGAGAGAAATTGTTGTTGCTGAGGTAACCAATACATGTGCTGTATTGATACAGAAAAGAGAAGTTATCCTATATAATAAAACCTAAGTGTCCCTGCGTCATCCTCTTTCCCTGCCTGTGTGTCTGCGTTTTTTTGTACTGCGCATGTGCGCAGTACAGTGAACCATTGGGGCGGTAGGACGGACCAAGGAGCAGGGCGGACGGGCTGGGGCAGGTGCACGTGCGCGTGGCGAGTGCATGCGCACCGTGGGCGGGTGCGCATGCCGAGCGAGCCGATGCGCGCACTGACTGGCGTGGGTGGCGCGTGAAGAGACCTAGAGTCCGTTTTTTAACGGGATTTGGTCAACTAGTGATAGCATAATTATATTACTGACAAGGCATTTCCCTGATACAACTGCCAGCCTTATCACATCGTTTTGAGAACTGCAACACCACAGTGTCCACAGTGTGCTTGGGAAGCTGATCAGTGCTTACGCCTTCCAGTGCTGGGCATTGATCCACTCTCTTACTCTGCCCGATGTACTGCACTTCGGTGCAGATCAGGAGCCACGCAGAACTACATTACGCTGGAAGGGTTAATCACAGAACATCTTCTCAGGACACCAGGTGGCTCTGACTGAGGAATTTAGCAGGGGAGAAAAGCACTTCACAAATCATGCCTAGCCTGCACTGCACAATCTATAGAAATGCTATTAAGCACATCTTAATCTGCAGCAGTTTAGCAATGCATTTGCACTTTTCCTATTTGTAGCACAGACAGTTCTAGAAATTCACTCTAAATTGCCACTGTTAAGTAGGATTTAAGAAGTTTCTTATTATCACGCAGAACAGTTCCACCTGCTGGTTAGAACAGTTTAGGGAAAAAAAACGTTGGTAATGTGTTAATAATTCTGGCCCAGTGGATGTTGGGTGCAGTCAGATAATAGGCTTAACTTAAAAGACAACTGAGGCGTCATGTGACATGGTGAGATAGACATGTGTATGTACAGTGCCACGTCCAGACATAACTAGACTGTGTTCCTTTTTTTCTTTCTCTGCCTGAAAGAGTTAAAAATCAGGTATGCAAGTGACAGTTCCTGTCCGAGTCGGGCCTGGCTCGGACTTGGTCAGACTATAGCATAACCCTCACTGTTAAGTAATTACAGCAATAAAAAACTTTCCTGTCAGTAAATGGCTTCTGAGAGCAGGAAAGAGATACAAAGGGTCAAAAATTCATAGCTTTGATCTCTGGCATACTTCAATGATGGTGTCCTTGAGCAGAGACAATGAAACAGTAAAAACTTAAAAACTAGATTTAAATATAGAATAAAACTGTGAGATTTCTAAAAAAGTAATTTTTAGGATAGGGAGGATAGATACAATAGTTTTTCTCATCAGTATATTTTCATCTCAGATGTCCTTTAAATATTGGTAACCCAAAGCGACATGCTGTAGCCGTTGTGTTAATGTGCCCAGTTAAAAGGATCCAGAGGGGAGAGTGATATGGAGGCTGTCATATTTATTTCCTTGTAAACAATTCCAGTTGCCTGGCAGCCCTGTTGATCTTTTGGCATACTTGGTGTCAAAACCCTGGAACAAGCATAATTAAGTAAAACCAGTCAGAGTACATGATCTGCATATGCTTGTTCAGGGTCTATGGCTAAAAGTATTAGAGACACAGGATCCGCAGGGCTGCCAGGCAACTGGTATTGTGTAAAAGGAAATAAATATGGAAGCCTCCATATCACTCTCACCTTGGGTTCCCTTTAAAACATTACTGAAGCATCCTGTAAAAAAAAATGAAAAACAGATACACAACAGATACTCACCTATGGAAATAGAAGGTTCTGGATCTCATAGAGCTTTCCTGGTCCTCTCTCCGCGTCCTCAGGATGGGGTGTCTTATATTTAACTCTGATACTTCCTCCTTTGAAGCTGGAAGCAGGAAGTATCAGAGTTAAAGGAAAACTTAAATGAACATAAAAAAAGAGTTAACCTGGGGCTTCTACCAGCCTCCTGCAGCTGTCCTGTACTTGTGCCATCACGGAACAATCCTCCGGTTCCCCCACAGTGACTTAGGGCCGGTTCACATTACAAAATGCGGACTGCCACGCGGAACGCAACGCATGCGAACGCACGCCATCCGCGTTTGTATGCGTTGCGTGGCTGATCCCATCACTGAAAAGTGAATGGGACAGCTGCGCATTTTTGCAAAATCTGCGTGCAGCATGCGTTCCAGGACCGCACTGGTCCGGAACGCATGCAGTGTGAACATCAGACAGTGCACTCTATGCACTGTCTGATGTCGTGCGTGTCTGCCTCCTGCACACGTTTCCAAAACGCGGCTGGAAACGTGTGCAGTCTGAACGGGCCCTAAGTTTCGATTTCATCGACAGAGCCAGTCGCCCTCGATCAGAGCCAGTCATCCTCGTTCTTTGGACTTTATGGTGGTGTTGCTCCCAATATTCTCTTAGACAACCTCACAGGCCATCACAGAGCAGCTGTATTTGTACTGACATTAGATTACACATAGGTGCACTCTGTTTAGTCATTAGCACTCATCAGGCAATGTCTATGGGCAACTGACTGCACTCAGACCAAAGAGAGCTGAATAATTACGCACACCCCACTTTGCAGTTATTTATTTGTAAAAAATTTTTGGAATCATGCATGATTTTCGTTCCACTTCCCACGAGTACAACGCTTTGTATTGGTCTTTCACGTGGAATTCCAATAAAATTGATTCATGTTTGTGGCAGTAATGTGACAAAATGTGGAAAACTTCAAGGGGGCCTAATACTTTTGCAAACCACTGTAAATGCAAAGGATGCACCTGTTTAAACACCAATGAAATACATTGTACCAACTCAAACTTAAAGGGACACTTAAGTCAAACAAAAAAATGAGTTTTACTCACCTAGGGCTTCCAATAGCCCCCTGCAGCTGTCCGGTGCCCTCGCCGTCTCCCTCCGATCCTCCTGGCCCCGCCAGCAGCCACTTCCTGTTTCGGTGACAGGAGCTGACAGGCTGGGGACGCGAGTGATTCTTCGCGTTCCCAGACACATTAGCACCCTCTATGCTGCTATATGGTATATGATATATGCTATAGCAGCATAGATGGCGCTATTGTGGCCAGGAACGCGAAGAATCACTCGCGTCCCCAGCCTGTCAGCTCCTGTCACCGAAACAGGAAGTGGCTGCCGGCGGGTCCAGGAGGATCGGAGGGAGACGGCGAGGGCACCGGACAGCTGCAGCGGGCTATTGGAAGCCCCAGGTGAGTAAAACTCATTTTTTTTTTTTTTACTTAAGTGTCCCTTTAAGTAGTGATCCTGAACTCAGACTGAAGTATCTACAAAAATAAAGCTGTGTTACAGATAGACAAAACCCTGCTGCACGGGATGAGTCACTGAAATAAACTTTCACTGAGCCTAGTCAGGTTCCTGCACGAGATGGAAACAATAAGCAGTTGGGTTCTTGCTGGAAACCCCCATCCTACACGATGACTCTCTGGAGTTTGGTATAAGCAGGTAGACTGCCTGCAGCTCCTCTATCAGGAATTACAGGAAGGAAACAAAAACTGCCAAGGCTATCTCTAAAGGCCCATACCCATGACGTGATTTTTCAGGAATGATTTTTCGTGACAAATCGTTTAATGAAAATTCGATAAATTATATTTTACGATGGTTCGTTTTTGAACGACCCCCATGCTGGATGAAACCACCGAGGATTGTTCTGATCCTCATTGACAGTCGCCGGCTTTGACATTCGTTTACCATGACGCAAACAACGCTTGCAGATTCGGCAAGATGGATCGGAGAGCGATGTTTCTTCATTGGAGATCTATCTGTCCAAGGGTACTTGGCTTAAGGTGACATTCACCACGTTGTGGTGCATTGCGTCAGACAATATAAGCACATAGCGATGCAGTTATATTGTAATGGTACATTCACAGAAACTAGCCTAATGCAGCCATAAACTTTTTGCTTTCTTAGTGAGCATTCAAACTCCATAAACTTTCTTTGGATTGGGTATCCAACAGACATGACATATACCATATTTTTCAGACCATAACATGCCCTTTTTCTACCCCAAAACTGGGGAGAAAAAAATCAGTGTTTTATGGACCAAATACAGGGAGTCCCCGACGTACAAACGCTTGCCTCTATGGACAACTACCAATTAGTCGTGATTACTTGTTCGGGACTCCCTGTCCTTTGCTCCCCCAACATGTAGAGTACTGTGCAGGGAAGCAGCAGCAGCGCATCCATCTGAAAATGGCGCCTGTGAATAATGGCGCACAGTGTTGCCGCTAATCCGTTTGCCGCTTATCGCTATTTAACGTTAAAGCCTTATTGTTATTTAGCGTTAAAGCTTTATTGTTATTTAGCGTTAACACACAGAACCCTCTCTATACCTATCCCTAACCCCTAAACCCCCCGGTGGTGCCTAACCCTAACCACCCCCTGGTGGTGCCTAACCCTAACCACCCCCCTGGTGGTGCCTAACCCTAATCACCACCCTGGTGGTGCCTAACCCTAAGACCCCCCCTGTTGGTGCCTAACCCTAACCACCCCCCTGGTGGTGCCTAACCCTAACCACCCCCCTGGTGGTGCCTAACCCTAACCACCCCCCTGGTGGTGCCTAACCCTAAGACCCCCCCTGGTGGTGCCTAACCCTAACCTTGACAGTGTTACATTAAATCCATTCACCGTTTTGCAGTTAAATAACGTCTGCAGTTTGGCTTATGTAGGGCGCTATTGATAAATAACGTTAGTGTGTGCCACTATTGATAAATAACGTTAGTGTGTGCCACTATTGATAAATAACGTTAGTGTGTGCCACTATTGATAAATAACGTTACTGTGTGCCGTTTTTCTTCTTTTTTTCCCTGTGCGCCATTATTATGCAGTACTAACGATAAATAGCGATAAGCGTATCTTTTTAATGCGGCGCCATTTCTATGCATAGGCACTGTGCGCCATTATTCACTGATCCCGCAGCAGCACGTATATCTCACCTGCTCCGTGGCACCTCCACACAATGAGCAATGTGTTATCCCTAGTGCATTACTGGTAAGGAGGGGAAATGTGGCTGCTGTCGGCGCCTGATAAACATCGGGAGTCAGGCCCCAGCTCTCAATTTGTATCAGGTGCCCCCCCCCGGCAATTAGAAAGGAGCCCAAAACTCAATGCCCAAATTTACTGTTTCCAGTTTTATTTCACAGCTCAAAAGACTACAAACCATGATTTCACTTGAACAGCAGAAGTCTTGAAAGCTGTTACATGATCAAAAAACAAACAAAAGCAAAAACAGAAACTGGAGGCATACAGCTAAAAATGGCGCAGGGTGAAAAACGGCACTCCGTTCTGCCAATAAATGTATCATAAAACGCTATTTACCGTTTTAATGTAAATACATTGTTAAATACATTAAAATGGTAAATAGAGTTTTATGTTACATTTATTGGTGGAATGGTGAGCCATTAAAAATGAAGGGGGGCTAGTTTTAGGCAGCAGGTGTCAGGGAGGGGAGGCGGGGGAGAGAGGCAGTGGGACACTGGATGGAGTAGGATTAGGTGAAGGGAGGATGTGTGCATATGCATACATTACTTTTCCCAGCCGGCGATCGCTCCTTCTCTCCACTCCTTCACTTCTTCTGTTAGTTTGTTGTAGTCCTGCAGCCAGCCAATCACCACGCGGGGACTATAGCCACATGGTGATTGGCTGGAAGCAGGACAACAGCAAATTAACTGAAGAAGAGAAGGAGTGATTGCCGGCCGAGACAAGGTAATGTATGTCTCTGCACACATCCTCCCGCCATTTAAACTCCCTCCAGTGTTCCGCTGCCTCTCTCCCCTGACCCCCGCTGACTAACACTAGCCCCCCGCATTGACTTTAATTATATAACGCTATTTAGCGTTATATGTGTAAGGCACACTGCATGCACCATTTTTTAACACTTATAACGCTAAATAGCGTTATATAACTGAAGTCAATGCGGTGCCATTTCTTTTCTGCCGGCGCTGTGCGCCAATTTTATCTGTCCTGAACTGGAAAGCTGAAAAACCTTGCATGAGTTCTTAAAGAGGACCATAACCTAATAGTAACAAACTATAGAACCATTGAGCTTGATGAGACGAAAGTCTAGAACTTATTTCAGGTTGTTTTTGCTGTCTATGTCATTGACCTGCAGAATTTCCTTTATTTTTATCGCAGAGTTACCTGGGGCCAAATTTAGGCCTACCTATGAAATAACCTCCAGGGGATTTGGGCGCAGAGTAAAGCAGATATACAACTCACCCTGCTCCTGCACAAGTCCCGGCGGCATTATGTACTATTCCCCCTCCAGGTCGCCGTGGATGGTGGGGAATTATGTAATTCAGCTTCCAGCTGGTGCTGAATTGCAGTGCTTCAAAAGTAATTTGAGCTCTGTCTTTTGACTGTGCCCAAATTACTCACTGAGCACCGCTACAGCCATACTTCCTATTGCACTCAAATCTCCTGCGCTGTTCTAACAGCTCTCGAAATGTAGTGCTGTGTGTGTTCCTGTTGGACAGATTTACCCCCAGTTCTTGTTATGTTGTGCTGTTTCTTGCTCAGCCTCAGTCAAACCAACCATTTAGAAACCATTTATTTGTATTGCTATAACAAAATGACTACACATAATATTTGTATAAAGGAAGATACTCACAAAGCACTTAATCATACTTATAGAAATGCACTTGCTGTTTCCTATGCCGCCTCTTCCTCATGAATCAATGAATTCTTTCCTGGAAATATTGTATTGTGGAATGTTGGAATCTGCCGCTGCTAAGTGGTGTCTGATGTGTCATGACTTATATTTTTTGCTGCTTGGTCTCTAAGCAACCTACCAGTCAATAGCAGAAAACACAGCTTTAATGTGTACCTGCATGTCTTCTGACAAAGACAAAAAGTGTACTGCAAGCACAAATGGGGGCAGCCATTTTGTGATCTGAGGAAAATCTGCAAATAACAGGACGTGTGTCTCAAACTAATCTCTGGAGTTCAGAGTACTGTGTTGGGCCAAATACTATCTGTTCTATAGTTTGCAATTACATGAAAGGAAAGTGTCAAATGTGCCTGGGCAATAGAAACTGAAAACCTAATGACAAAGTACTTCAGAGATTAGAAGAATACGGTTGTCCATAATAGATTCCTCAATTTAAGAATGGGGTTTCCTGGGGGATGTGTCTTAAGAAGAACTGTACTTAAAATAGCATAATGAAGAAAATAACTTATTTTTGTACAGTATTCATTGATCCATTGTTTAAAAATCTTTTCTCACCCTCTCCTCCCCCTGATTTACATTCTAAAATTTATCACAGGTAGCATGGGTGTCTGCACGTTGGGCAAATTGGGGCACCTGCCCCCCGCCCCCCCGGCCGGCAGCTGACGTCCCATGGCCACCCCCCGCTGCCTAGTCACTGCAGGCAGCCCAGCGTCAGACCTCCGATCAGCCAGCGACCAGTGAGTGCAGGCGCTAGGACCTCACAGACACCGCACTAATATGCGGAAGTGACATCTCTTCCATATATGCATTGCGGTGTCCACGGAGTATACTGGGGGGCACCTGTCACTACCTAAACTGGGGGGCACCTGTCACTACATATACTCGGGGGCACCTGTCACTACCTAAACTGTGGGTCCCTGTCACTACCTAAACTGGGGGGCACCCGTGTCGGAGGCACTCTCAATCTAATTCCTACTATAGTCCTAGTCTAATGTCCCATCATTGCTAACTTCATGTAAATTTGGCTCCACCCATGACCACACCCACAGTATATGCCATGACCACACCCATTTTTGGTAGTGTGCCACACAACATACGGCCCAGTTCTTGTTACGCGATAAAATCACTGTACACTCCCGACGATCGCAATCTGCGTTTGTTTAAGCACTGTATCGTGATCGCTCGAGAATCGTGGCAAAATGCTGCAGGTAACACGTTTTGTGATTGCCGTTAATTGCGAAGCTCCCGCGACATGCGGCAATCGCGGCAGTGACATCACTGCCATAGGGTTATAATTGCTGTAGCGCTTTAAAAAGCACTTCAGCGATTAGTGGGAATCACCTGCTGATCGCCGTAGTGTGAATGGGCCCTCACAGCTGCCCTGACCCATCTGATTTCTGGCTATACTTACCTCTTCAACCTGTTTATATCTACAGAGAAACTCTTTAGGATGTCTGTTGCAAATTGCACCATGGGCTATCTTGTACTGCAACAACCCCAAAATCAGGAGCTTTAAAAACACCCAGAGGCCGTGCTTAAACTTCACGCCTCAGCATCAAAACATCCCCCGGCAGCACTCAGGAATCACGATCCACCATAATCTGTAATGCTGTGTGTTCTCTTGCCCTACTTTCTCAGAGTCTGTTTCCATAAATACTGTAAAGTCTGTAGGGCGGCTCTACAAAGCTCTGAAATGAAAGAGACAGGAATAGGAACACAACAGTTCTTTAGGGTACATTTCCACTAGAAGCATGCAATTTTGCATGCTATTTTTCTGAAGCAAAGTTGCATGCGAACACGAATTCACAAATATATGCGTCCGTATTTTATGTGTGAAATTGCATGCATAATCACTACGTTATTTTTGTTTTTGTTCTTATTGACATATTGCGAAAAACTTGCAAAACAGCGCAAACGCAAAAACGGATAAGAAAATTGCATGTGGCATCTAGAAAATTCTGACATTGCTGTTCATATTTTTCCTGGATGCATATTGCGCATCTAATGGAAACAGGCCTGTTGACTTGCATTGCTATGCAAATTTGTGTGCAGCAAATCCACACAAATTTGCATCTAATGGAAACAGGCCCTTAGAATGAAAATGGCTGTCCCTGAACTCCTTTTGAAGTGTTTAGTGATGTGATTTGAGATGAAATACGAAAGCAAATAAATTATGATAGCAGTACAAGACTGAATTGAAAAATTGTAAAATAAACATACATATAAAATATGAAAGGCATATTTACACCAGAGTAAAATGCACTATGCATTCCTTTTTTCCTATGTTGCTGTTACTTACAGTAGGTAGTAAAAGGCTGTCAGAACTGACAGATTTTGGACTAGCCCATCTCCACATGGGAGATTTTCAGCGTTAACACACGTATTTTGGCAGCTGGACTGAGAAGCTGCCTTTTAGCAACCCCTTTTGTAAATAAAATCATAATTGATGATATGGACTAGACTTCACAGATCTGACAGATTTTCACTGCCTACTATAAGTGACATTGACATAGGAAGCAAGTAATTTATCATGCATTGTACTCTGGGAGAAATGTACATTTATTTTCAATTTTACAATTTTTCATAATAGTTGTCCTTTAAAGAGGATCTGTAACTATAAAAAGTTCCCCTGGAGGGTACTCACCTCTGGATCCTAATGAGACTTCCCCGTCCTCCTGTGTCCCACGGTGGTCTTTCGCTGCCCCTCCAAACAGCGGGCATGTACATATTTACCTTCCCGGCTCCAGCGCAGGTGCAGTAGCGGCTCTTGGCTCTGAAATAGGCGGAAATAGCTGATCACAGTCGGGTCCGCTCTACTGCGCAGGTGCAAGTCGCCTGCGCAGTAGAGCAGACCCGGCTGAGATCACCTTTTTCCGCCTATTGCCGAGCTGAGAGACACAACAGCACCCTCGCTGGAACAGTGAAAGGTGAATATTGCACAGCCTGACAAATTGTTGGCTGTGCATTCAGTGGGCTGCAGCGAGACCACCATGGGACGGAGGAGGAGGGGGAAGCCTCAACAGGATCCAGAGGCTCCCTCCTCCCGAGGTGAGTACCCTCCAGGGGAAACTTTTTTTCATTACAGAGTCTCTTTAACCTATGACTCCACATGGACTAAACATCAATGAATCCAACTCCCAACACTTTAGGTTAGATAAAAAAATAAATAAATAAATGTTTTCAAGCAGCCCCAGTATTATAGTCTGGTAGCCCTTTGATGGGCAAAATTGTACTTTTTGAAAAACAAAATAAATAATTCCTCTGTTAAGGTAGCCATACATGTAGCGACGATGGGCAGATACGACAAATCTCACTCTGATTGAATCTGACTAGAGAGAAATTTGTCGGCTGCCCATACACCGCAGGTCGATTCCCGATCGACTTCAGCATGAAATCTCTCAGGAATTGGCCGAGTCCACGGCATCCACCACTACCTCCTTAGTGTATAAATGTACATGTATGTATGCATTTATACATTACCTGTTCTGTGTCATGGTGCCCATCGGTCTTCTGAATCCTCCGCTCTTCCATTAGCTATACACAAGCTGGCAGGGTGTATACCGCTAATGGAAGAACGTCAGATTCAGAAGACGGATGGACACCGGACAGGTAATGTATAAATGTGCACATACATGTACATTTATACACTAGGGAAACAGCACCGGGGCTTTTTCACGTTCGTTGCTCGTCCCGATATCGCTTGCTGTTACCGCCACACACCCGAAAATTCGCGTTTGCTTATCACTAAACTATGATATGAGTTATCACAGTTTAGTGAATCAAGCCCCTTGTGTGATGTTGGTTTCACGTTTACCCATTGATATCCTCACCTTCCTTTGATGTTGCTGATAGCAGACCCCACTTTAGTTTAGCTAAGTCGTTCCTGCAACTAAATATACAATGCTTTCTAAACCAATTATGATTCAGTTTCCAAACTCTGTTGATCCAAGCCACCTTGTGAAGTGGAAGGAAGACATTCAAGGAAACCTACTTGTGTTTATTTGGCTCACACTTGCGAAGATAAGATTCACAACTACCCTATAGTTCACTCAAATTGCTTCTAATGAGAAAACAAAACAAACAAAAACAAAACAAAACTGCAGATTGCAGGTATAATCATTGTCCAGGAAGGTGTCACTAGCTTTTGAGTTCATCCACTTTAAAACGTGTCAAGGATTTTATTTGACATTGGAAAGTGTACCAAAGGAGAAAGAGATCAATCAAATGTGAATCTACTGGGTGTTAATTTATCTGCCTCTGACAATAGCTGATCTGGCTGACAAGTGTTAAGACAGATATTGCTATCTGATAAGAAGAGGCAGGCTTGTTGTTGTTGAAATTTGAATAAAAGCACGAGAATAAAAGCCAGTAATCTCACAGATTTGGAAAACAATGACCTTTGATACACGCACATACAACGAATGGAACATTCCCTGCCCTATATAGAAAAGATCCTTATCAAGTACTTGCAGCCCTAACAAGTTTTAATTTTAAAGCTAAAGATGGCCGTACATAGAGGTGAGCGTAATGACTTAATTACGATTTCGCGAAATTTCACGTTATTAGTGTAAGTAGGATTATGGCCGTAAGTACATAATCGTAATGAAGAAGGATTTCGCGAAATTCCGCGTAAGCGTAATTTTCGCGTAGCTTTCGCATTACAGTGGGTATCGCGAAATTACGTTTGCCTTGCATGCAACCGTTTGTAAGCGTAGTTACATAACGTAATTTTGCGATAGTTCATATTACTGTAAGCGTTAATTTTCGCTTAGTTTTCGCGTTACGGTGGGTATCGCGAAATCCTACAGAAACAACAACCCACAAAAGTGAAACTAACATGGCTGCCAGATTATATACTAGGAGGGTGGGTCAAACTACAATTGGTTGTTTAGGATGTATCTCAAAAGAAGCCTGTAATATGATTGGACAATCTCCAATACCCAGACACTTTCCTGTGTCTAGTAATTACTATTATAAACGAAATTACTTTCATTTTCAAAATTAAAATGTATTTCTTTTTTATAGCTAACAAATAATTACAAAATTCGTGAAATTACGAAGAAATGCGAAATTACGTTATGGTTTAACTTGAAATTACGTTATGAACAAAACACAAAATTACGCGTTGAAAATTACGCTTACGGTATTATCAATTACGATTTTAATGGCAATTACGCTACCATAATTTCGCGTCGTAATAGCAAATTTCGCATGCATAATTATAGTAACGCGAAATTTCAAAAATTTCGGCTCAACCCTAGCCGTACATCTCTCGACTTGGCGGCTGATTGATCATGAGATTCCATAATTATTATCAAATTGGATGAAAAACATTGCCACTAAGAGCATGCCCAATCAATTTCGGGCCGCAATTGGTCACATGTATTGATCGGACATGCTGGAGAATCTCGGGCGGATGAGCTCAGTTGGGTGCACGGTGGTAATGGCATGCGATAATTGCGAATGACAAACGTGACGTCCCCCAAATGTTTGATGGACTCCTCGGTGCCCGCACATTAACACTTTACCTGTGTTACGCTGTCCCCCGAGTGTTCGCAGCTGTATCCGCACTCTTCTTTCTCACTGTTGCCCCACATGGTAGCCGGCGTATTGCACGTGGGACGTGTGTGATGTCACACAAGCGTACCCCGCGTGCAATACACCAGCAACCACGTGGGGCGCCAATGAGGAAGAAGAGTGCGGACACAGCTGCAGACACTCAGAGGATGGCGGACAGTTAAAGTTATTATGCACGGGTCTATCTAACATTTGGGAGGCTGCAGTGAATTGATGGGGTGCTGTCTCATGGCCAATTGGCCTGTGGTTTATGGTGGCTAACAGATTCCTAACAGACCCCTCTCCAATCAGTTTCGATCAGAGAGATATCTGTCTCTTGGTCGATTGGCTGCCAAATCATATGATGTGTGGCCACCTTTAAGGTTGACACAGTATTTTATTTTTAAGCACAAAGATGAAAGACCTGTATATGTTTAGATGTGGCCAGACAGCTCCAGTAGCTACATACACACACCGAGAATCTAGCGTGTTTACAGGTGTCCCCTGAGGTCACATTACTGTAAATATTGGGCACAATCGATCTTTAATGAAACCTAATTCCATTGTTCCCCTCCTCACCCCACCTGCAGGAAGTCACTCCATCATCCTCCTACCTCCATAGAAACAGACCTGTCTCTCTGTAGCTGTAGCCATAGAATGCATCTGTGCACCGCTTGTGCACGGCAGCGTCTCCTGAAGGATTGAGCGCAATGCTTGGCTTGCAGGCGACACCTATTGAGCGTGTGTATCTAGCTCTAGCAACAATAACAGTCAGCCTAGTTCTTCCAATATGCTTCATTGCTCATTCCATATTTTGTCATTGACACATACTGTGAAACCCAAATACAGGAATTATCCAAACTACCCTGTTGCTCCTAATACCAATTGCGCATTTTTATAATTCCGAAGTAATGCTTTAGACCCCAGGAACCTATCCCAAACCACCCTGAACCCTAAAGGTAGCCATACATCTAGTGATGAGCAGATTCAACCAACAGACAAGTCTCCCTCTAATCGGATCTGATAAGAGAAAGATCTGTCGCTGCCCATACACCACAGGCCAATTCCCAATCAATTTTATGCTAAAATCTATCAGGAATCGGCCTTGTGGTGCCTCATCCACCTCCTCGACAGCCCGACGATGTCCCCCCAATGTCAATTGTGCCCCCCCCCTCCCCCAGTGCACTATACTTTACCTGTTCGTATCCACTGCTGGCTCAGGGCTCCATCCTCTGACCATACAATCTGGGGCATGTGTATGGACGGAGGACGGAGCTCGGAGCCAGTGGTTGGACATGGACAGGTAAAGTATGGTGCACCGGGCCCTGGGGGGCACATTTGACATTAGGTGGGACAGCGTCAGGGGGGTTTGTCGCGTTCATTGCTCGTCCCAATATCGCTTGCCGTTACCGCCGTGCACCTTATCAACCACGACGGCCCGATATCTTGCAGCACATCCGATCGATACGTGTGGCCAATTCCGGCCCGAAAATTAGTTTCATCATCGATTGGGCATGCTCTTGTCGGCACCGATTTTCATCCCAATCAATGATAATTATCAAATTGGATGGTAAATCAGCCATCAAGTTTATATATGTATAGCCACCTTTAGTGGCATAGCCAAGGAGCTGCGGGCCCCGATGCAAGTTTTCCATTGGGCCCCCCATGCACTCCATACATAATAATTGATATGGCGCACCAAAACCTGCCAATGGCAACTACAGTGTCAAAGGTGCAAGAAAGGGATGGGGAGCAGTTTGTTAATGATTACCACTATTGCAAGTATCTATAGAAGTGAATATTATGAGCACAGGACCGATAGAGAGCTAATACTGCAGTTGAGGGAGGGCCCATCGGGGCCGCAAGGGCCCTGATGCGGTTGCAACCTCTGCACTCCCTATTGCTATGCCCCTGGCCACCTTAACTTCCCCTGAAGTTCAGAGTACCAGATTATATAAACCCTATGCTGTTAGTATTGGGAAACTGAAAAGTCACCAGAACTGACATCATGTTTATTGAATATCCATGATTAGAACTAAATTAGAACTAGAATTCTAGTTATTTCCTATAAACACAGTGTTCCATCTATCGTGTGTACACTTCAATATACATTATCACTTACTTACTTCCTGACTATTATCCTCTTATACCCAGCAGGAGCCGAGGCATCCGCACTCATCTGAGCTGCCTGTCACAGAAGTCAGATTCCCTGAGTGACTTCTCCACTCTCCAGTATGACACCAAGCAGAGCCAATCACTCAAGTAAGTCATCACAGTTCTGATAATTACATTTTTGTGCTTCACTTTATATATTACAATCAGTATGCTTAACTCTGGTTAGACATAAAAAGAATTTCTCTTTCCACAGCTAGGAACACGTAAAGGGAACATTATAAATACAGAGGCCTGTTTACAAAGAGGCGATTGTGAACTTGCGAAAGCCTCAAGCACACGTGCAACTTTTTTGCACAACTATCGTCCAAACTTGTCTGTTGGACAATAGGTTAGGCTTGTGTACACATGACAAATGGCTAGACGAGTAACTGATAAGAGGCAGTTTGCCTGATCTAGCGGGGCATCTACCGAACAATCCAGGAGGCGGAGGACGTTGACAAGGGAACGATCGGCGTGGAGGGGGCTGAAGGAAGCCCCATGTAAGTATAAAACGTTTATATTATGTATCAAAACTTGTAAAACTTTTATATCGTTTTGTCTTGGGTACACTTTAAGTTGCACGTATTATGGGAGCATTCTGATCTTTTATGGTGGCAATCAGTGTGTTGAGATGTCCGAGGTTTAACAATAAGGGGAGCATATCCTGCAGCCAGTGTGGGTAACAAAGAAGTAAACGTAAGGGTCCAATCAAAAATGTTCTAGCAGGCCCAGTGATTTGTAGTTATTATGCCTTTGCCTACTGTATCCTACCTCAGCTTCATTTATTCGAAAGGGGACTTAAATCACAAGTTGCCAAAAAGAGGTCCTCTATTCCCTTCTAATCTGTCCGCCAACCCCCACTTCTGGTGCTCCTAGAGTGATCCAGGTCAGATTTGGAAGGAAATTACAGATAATTAATTGTACATTCTGCAGAACAAAGAATTGACACAAAAAGATGCAATATTCAATAGGAAAGCTTAAACTTCTTGCACATGCTAGACAGAACTTAGCCGAAGCGACTATTCTGATCCCTCTCAGCAAGAATCTAGTCGCAGTATTGTGCATCCTGATTCAAACCTTCTAGCAAGAATCTAGCATGCATACAGTTGCACCCTTTGCTTGTATAAAGATCCATCATCATGCTGCATCTTCAACCACAGCAACGGCCTACTAACCCCAACCACAAAAAGCCATTCCTTTGGATGCTGCACAGTGCCATTATCGCTCTTCCCAGCATAGCAAGTTAGCAACAATGAGCGTTGATTACCTAAATCCAATAGTAAGGTCTGGATGGGCTTGTGCCCAGATCTTTAGTCTTAGGGATCAGGTCTCGATCCCTGCAGGCCACAGTTATAGTGTAAGTGTATGCATCTTTAGCAAGGTTAACATTCAACATTATAAAGTTACCTACAGACCTGAAGTTCTACTTGGCAAGTCCAGCTAGTTTTGGTTGGAAAGACGTCTGATTGCTGTTGTGTCTCTGGATAAATCAGTATTATCAGTGTCTGCGCGCAGCTTCCTGTCCATAAAAGGAAAAGGAGCATCAGACTAAGCCATGCAACACAAAGCCCTACGGGCAACATTAACAATACTAGATTAATTTTCCAAGGCTAACTTCATTATCATATAACAAAGTGTGTTAATTTTAAAAGCCTCATTACGCCTCATCTATTATATTGTAGCATGATATTTGTCACCACAATATTCATAAACACTTTAAAAAAAGTAGCAAGTGTGTGACTGTTGGGCTTGAGTGTATTTTGTTCTTTTTAGGTGTGTAGATGAGCAGGACGTAAAGTTTTCAAATTACAATGTGCTGTTTATTTATATAGTGAATATTCAGTGCAGCAGGGATAGTACACAATGGCCCTGTTGGCGGTAGGGGGTGAAATGTGGGGGAGGTGGAATATGGGAATGGGTTGGGGCTGGGAGCAGGGGCATAACAATAGACCCTGCAAGGGATGTCTCCGCAGGGGGGCCCAGAAGCCACAGTGGGCCCCGTGGGGGGAAAAGTTTGAGAGACTGACAAACTAAGGGCATGGAGAAAAAAACCTATTCTGCTCTCGCACCATTGTTATATTGACTGCATGTCTCCACCACACAGATAAGGAATCATACACACTTTGGAATTTGAACACTCTCCCTGCTCCCTAAGGTTCGTAAAAAACATCTGTCTCACACTACAGAAAAGTTCTGATGACTTCATGCACAACCTTACAAACAAGGAGTCACAGATTCAAAAAAAAGTTGTAGACTGTCCCTTATTCAGCAATCACTCCAAAGAGATTCCTAGATTCTTATCACACACAGGCTAATGACCTTATGGTGTCTGATTACTTTTACAACACAGCAGAGTGGGTAAGATTGATGTCTGACTGTCGCTGCCTCATTGAGAGCTTGTTGTCTCATAATGAGTCTAAGATCATGTAATAGTATCAATAAAGGTGAGGGTGATGGAGTGACAACACAATACCCAAGGAAAGTATAGGGGACAAAAAGAGACCAAAAAGCCCTCCTACTGAAAAGCAATGCTTAGTGTGATCTGCGATAATTCAGCTTTAAGTGATCAACTATGGTTACCCACAATGCATCACTTCTTAATATGCAAATTATCTCTTTATGCCCCTGAAGCCAGGCTCACATCCAGATCCGCTGTTGTATAGCATGCCTATAGCTTATACATTTTACAGAGCCACATCAACCCAACATACAAACAGCCTGTTTCAGACTTTTGGTCCTCATCACTGCATGGCAGGGATTAATTATGGCTCTATGGGATAGGGCTTGGACCAATACTACACAATACCCAAGCAGCTCGGGGTGACCGAAAACCACTAGGAAAGTCCTTCTGTCCCCCTTTGTGCCTCATTATGTGTCCTTGTGCCACCTTCAGTTCCCTTGTGTCACATCTGGCCCCCTGTGCACCCAGCATTGGATTAAGTTAAAATGGTGCCCCATGCAAGCAAGGACTTTGGGCCCACCCTTGATGGTCACCTAGCTTTTTTGGCAAGATTTGTTGGAGGTTAGCATAAACCGGGCCCCTAGACTTTCTTCAGGCCCTAGGCACCTGCCTAAGTTGCCTTGTGGATGATCTGGCTCTGTGTGCATACTGTGTGTTCCCGTCCCCCTCCTGCGCTCTCCCAGTCCAGTGTGTAAAGGCAGAGTATAGCACAGCAGAAACTGTGTTCTAACCTCCTCTCTGGAGTCCAGTGCTGTGCAACCATCCTGCCTGTTTTCTTCTCCCTTTAGTGCTAGCACCTCATGTAGCGTGTAATCGCGCTACATGCGGTAGGTAGGAGATGCTAGGCACTAGGGTGAGTGGTGAGCGGACAGGTGGAAACACAGCACTGGGCTCCAGTGGAGAGGTGAGAGCATAGCTTCTGCTGTGATATACTCTGCCTTTACACACTAAGCTGGGGTAGTGAAGGAAGGGGGTGGCCAACAAAATGCTACAGGATCGGGGGTTGTTTGTATCTCAGGGACTCCCCTGTATTATGCATCTACCCTATATGGCATATGATTTATATTGTCTAGTAGTGTGGGTGTGTGTTTTGTTTTAGGGTTTTTTTTTTGTGGCGGGGGTGGGTGGTGAGGGGGAAGGGAGGGGGGCGTGACGCGACGCAGGACTTCTTGCCTGGAGTGACAAAAAGGCTAGAAACGCCCCTGAGGCCTTTAGCAGAGATAATAGATTAGTTAAGTGGGTAAAGAAGCACGCAACTGTTGTCATAAGCAAAGAGAAGGGAAGTGGGAAGTGTGTATATGTATATACAATGTGTGTGCATGGACTTTCAGCATATGTATGTACGCTGTGTTGCTTGTGTATGGTGTGAGTGTACATGTGCAGCGCAGATCGGCCAAGTGTCACGCTTTCTCCGTGGCACTAACGATTTGCAGCCTCTATCTCGGCATCACGGGGCACTGGTCAAATGTCTCGACCTTTTAACAGAGCAGGAGAGTTTGCAGTTAACTGTTTCACTGCCCAGAGTCTTTGCAGAGAACACTAAAATACATGCATCACATCATACTCTGCAGCTTTGCCTCACGCTGAACATCATCAGCAGCACAACAACATTAAACTCCAGGCTAAGCAAGGAATGACAGAGAGACCCTGGCTATCTGGTTACAGAGCATCTGAATAGTGAGGTGGATATCTCATCTTTCAATATGCTTGTGAAGTGCTAGAAATCCTGTATGGATCAATCATATTGGTTGCATTCCTCTGTGCTATTGCTCTTATTAATAACCCATATCGAGGCATGAGATCCTTAATTAGGAATAGTTGTGTTATTTTATGCATTTACAGTCCTGGGACTAGAGCTATGCACTTGTAGGCACTGTGTTGATGTAAAGTTTTTTGGGCAGAAATAAAGAATTCAATATTTTGCACATTTCAATCTATATTTTCTTATTTAATATATTCATAACTCTTCATGTAAAGCTGTTTACTCTAAAAGCAATTTTTTAAAATTACTTTTATACCCCTCCCTCTACCAGCCTATGAAGGCGATCGCTGTCACAGGCTTCAGCCAATGACAGCTGATTGCCCCCCCCCGCCATCCAGGGGAACAGCCGTGTCACACGGCTGTCCCTAGTAAAGCACTGCTGTAGATCGCAGCGCTGTACAGAGTAAATAAACGGTGGTTTTGCCGTCTAACAGTCTCCTAGCGGCAATTGCTCCTCTCCTTCATCCAAGCGGAGATGCGTGTGCATCAGCGCGCACGATCTCCTGCAAATCCCCACCTCAGGACTTTACGCCGGCGTTAGGCGGTCCTGGGGCTGCCGCTGTGATCATGCCCATCGGCGTGACGCGGTCGTATACTGCTTAAAATTCATTGTGGTAATGTACAGAACCAACATTAGAAAAAGTTGTGTCTGTCCAAATATTTATGGACCTAACTGTAAGCTCACAAGCCTTGAAGTTACAGCATTTTGGCGACTCCCTGCTCTGGGATTTAAGGTTTTTTTTTTTTATCTCTAATCTATACACTTTACTACAATCATGGGGCTTCAGCTGCATGGCTGACTGGATCTCATTTATCAGGCCTCTGTTCAGTTCATTACTGAGCTGCATGGGGGGACATGTTCTATGTTATTTAAGTGTGACATGCTGTTGACATAATATGTATGTTTGGCATGTGTACCATGTGGCGTGTGTGATGTCATGGGGGGTTGGTAATTTACACTTGGGGGGACAGTGGCCAGGGGTCCATCACGTTCATCAGTCATCATGATATCACACACCCTTACTGCCGCACAAACTATTGACCACATCGAACAGAGATTTTACAGCTTGATCAATTGATATATTTGACCAATTTCAGCCCAAAATCGGTCGAATCACTGACCGGTCATGCTTGTTGCAGCACCAATTTTCATCCGATTTGGTAAAATTATAAAATCGGGTGGTTAATACAGCTGCATAACCGCTAGATGTATGGCCTTCTTTAGGGGTTAGAGATTAAAGAGATTCAGTCATGCCATTAACAGAATTTAAATCACCACTCTTAAAATGTTATTTCAGTGTAGTCTTATCATTGAGCAACAGGTGTTTCCTCTATATATTTTTATTCTTGCCTCTTTCAGGCACTGAACCCGACCCTCTTCACCGAAATTCATGTTGAGATGTGTCTTTATTGAAAGAGACACTGAAGCAAAAAAAAAAAAGTTTATGATATCATTAATTGGTTGTTTAGTAGGGGTAATTACCAAAACATTGGTAGCAGAAAAACTATTCTCATTTTTTTTTCAGTTATACAGCTTTTTTTTTTATAACATTTCATCATTCTCTAATACTTGCAGTTTACACATTAATCAGCATTCTAAAAGTTTTTGCATAATAGGCAGTGAACTTTTGACCTGTCCTGAACTGTTCTCTGCAAAAGAAAAACACAATACAGCTGAGATAACCTAATCAGAAGTCAGAGCTCTCCAGACTTTCAAAGTCGCAGAGCTCAATGGCTATTTGCATAGATAACAACTGGAGTTTCTTAACTCTTCATGTACTGGAAACAAATATTAGACTTATGTCTCTGCTCCTAATGCTTTATTTCTTAGCTGTACTACTGTAACAATCATGGAAGAGGCAGCCGCGGTGAACAGCGCTACCTCCGCGAGCACCCCGAGGACGGGTCTGTCAGCTGCACATAGGGTTGGTTTGTCGCGTGCGCGCGCGCACAGACAGGACCTTTATGCGGGGAGGAGGCGCGTCAGAGGAGACGTTCGCTGCTCCTTATTGGCTGATAGGAGGGGGCGTGCCAGAGGGGTCTCCTCTGCTTCATAAGCCTAGCTGAATAACTTGCAACTTGTCTGCTGTTGCAAATACTTGGTGTTAGCGCTCAGACCCTTAGAAAGTTCCGGTGTGCTTTGATCCGGGAGGAAACCGGGGATTTCACACAAGATAGGAATTATTTGATAGCCTTAAAGATTATTCATTACTGTGTTATTATTTGTGCATGACTCTGGCTCGTTCTGACTACTCTTCTGCTCAGTGACTCTGTACCTCTGCCCATCTGATCTTGCTGCCAACTCTGCCTGTTTATACCTACCTGTCTCTGCCTTACGATTTTGTACTGCATCTGTCTGTCTGTTGCCAACTCGATTAGTCTGACCACTCTACTCTCACCAGAGGGCCCTTGACTCTGGTGAGGGGCTCTGTTCTGTTAGTACCCCCCAGCTCCTCTGGTGAGGTATAGCTAAACCTATCAGTACTACTGTTGTACCAATCACAATACTTGCTATTTAGCTATCACATCAGCTTCTGATATACCAGTATTATAGGTGATTCTGCAGATCACCATATAATCAGGTATATCTCTGCATTATAGGTGATACTGCAGATCACCTAATAATCAGAATTCTGTTCCTTGCTGACACAAATCGTTACAACTACACAACCAATTCATTATATTATAATTTTTTTTTCACTTCAGTGTCTCTTTAAAGTCTAAACTTTTTATATGTCATATATCTGCCATACTTCAAATGTAGAGTTGCTTGTGTGTAGCCGGACCAAATGAATAAGCATGTGATCGGTTTGATCAGCTGACAGATTTATTTTTAAGGTTCTGATTTGCTAGCCAGGGTCATGCGTTACATTTTTTTTATTTCCTGTGTAACCCAAAGGAGGAAGTGATGACAGCAAATCAGAGCCTTACAAATCTATCACCTGACCACATGCTTCTCCTTGACTTCTGCTACATAGAAGCAACACTGTTTCTCAGTATAGACACTTTTCAATTGTCATCATAGCTTTGACAAAGCTGCCACCATAAGATGAAGGTGTTTAAGTTATATAACTGAATATAACAATGTTTTTATACATAACTGCCAGCACTAAATGTACTTTGTATTTTTTTCCTCCCGGCTGTATGTGTGAATGGCTTTACTTGATTGCATCCAAATACCCATAAAAGAAATGTCTTTGGTAATCAGGCTTTCAGTAATTATTCATCATAAGTATGAGCTGCATTTCTCCTGGGATGCAGCAGATCATTAAGCTTTTCACATCATTTAACCTCCAGATTAATGTGCTAATACTGTAGTTTCTCAGACACAGCTGTCAGCGGTGATTCATCATGTGGGCCTAACAGTGCAACACAGTATTACTATCACTCTATCTGCAGAGCAAGCTATGAAGCTGGGCCACATGGCAAAAAACAGTTACTACAGCTTTAGGCTACTGTAGACAGGGATTAGGGATAATTAAGCTACCTGCTTGGAGTTTGTATGTTGTTTACATAGGTCTCCTCAGGCATACATGTACAGGGCACAGGGTGGGCACAGGCAAGGCCTTTGCCTCAGGCGGCACTTCTGGGGGGGGGGAGGCGGCACCCGCCCGTCCGTGGGTGTGGGGGGCCGTCCGAGCTGGAGGGGATAGCGGGCAGGAAGGGGGTATTGGGCCCCCCCTCCCTCGCCTGGATCCCCCGTCCTCCGCTCCCCTCCAGATTTAAAAAGTTACGTCGCTGGCTGCAGCTATAAGAGGCAACTGGCGGGGATCACTCACCTCTTCCTCGTTCCAGCATGCGCTCCACTGACGTCACTTCCTGTGGCGTAGCAGGGGGCGGCGATTTCGTTAAAGCTTGCCTCAGGCGGCAAAAAGTCTAGGGCCGGGCCTGGGCACAGGGTGAAGCTGAAAAATGTCTCACCCTGCTCCTGCAAATTCCCGGCAACATTAACCACTTAGGTACCCTAGGCTTACACCCCCCTAGTGACCAGGCTATTTTTTACTTATTGGTGCTCTGCAGCTTTAATAGCTCGCTGCAGAGCACTACATCTTAGCACACAAATGACTCCCCCCACCCTTTTCTGCCCACCAACAGAGATTTCTGTTGGTGGGCTCTGATTGCTGCTGCCAGCTGTTTTTTTTTTTTTATTAATTTATTTCTTCTTTTTTTTTAATAAAAATCACAATTTTTTTAATTTATTTTGTTTGCCCTCTCCCTCCCTCCACCAATCAATCCCAGCGATCGGCTCTCATAGACATCAGCCTATGAGAGCCGATCACTCTTTGAGCCTCCCAGGGGGACAGCCGAGCTACACGGCTGTCCTCAGTACAGCGCTGCTGTAGATCACAGCACTGTACAATGTAAATAGATGGCGGTTTCGCCGTCTAACAGTCTCCTAGCGGCAATAGCCACTGGGGGACTGATGACCTGTTCCGTCATTCAAGCCGGGATGCGCGCGATCCCCAGCAAAACATGCCCTAGGACTTCACGCCAATTGACATTGAGCGACCGCTTAGGGAGCCGCCACGTTCACTTCATGCCAATTGGCGTGGAGTGGTCGGCAAGAAGTTAATTACTATTCCCCCTCCAGGCTGCCATGGATTCATGGGGAAAAGATGCAATTCGGCTTCCAGCTATTGCTGCCTAAGGCAGCGCATGGTGCGCCCAAATTTCCCGGCACCATTTTGTGCTTTTTCGCTCCTCAAGGGTCTCTGGTTTTCCTCTTAGATATAAGAAACATACAGATAAGTTAAAGGACAACTGAAGTGAGAGGGGTATGGAGGCTGCCATATTTATTTCCTTTTAAGCAATACCAGTTGCCTGGCAGTCCTGCTGATCCTCTGTCTCTAATACTTTCAGCCATAGACCCTGAACAAGCATGCAGCAGATCAGGTGTTTCTGACATTATTGTCAGATCAGACAAAATTAGCTGCATGCTTGTTTCTGGTGTGATTCAGACACTACAGCAGCCGTATAGATCAGCAGGGCTACAAAGCAACTGGTATAATTTAATGGGAAATAAGTATGGTAGCCTCCATGTTCTTCTCACTTCAGTTGTTCTTTAATTGGTCCCCCCAAAATAGCTTTAGATTACAACAGGCCAGGGTCATAAGATACACACCGTACAATTTTCTGGCAGATTTACCTGCCAGAGTGATTATTTCCAACATGACTGATCTGAATTTCGATAGATTTTTTGATCGTTTTTCCGATCGGTTTCCGACCTTCTATGGAAATTGATAGAAAAATTGATCGAAATTCACATCGCACATGTTGGAAATAATCAATCTGCCAGAAAATTGTATGGTGTTTGCCTAGCATAAGACTTTGGTAGGATTAGATTGTGAGCTCCTCTGGGGGACAGTAGAGAGGACTATATACTCTGTACTGTGCCGTGGAAGATGTCAATGCTTTTTATATATGCAATAATAATGATACCACTTTAAAGAGACACTGAAGCGAAAAAACAATTATGATATAATGAATTGTATGTGTAGTACAGCTAAGAACCAAATTAATACCATCAATTAAATAACAATAAAAATCATATCACACACAAGTAGCTCCTCTACTCAACCACACTGTCACTGACACTCACATCCAGACAAATCTATGCAGAGACCTTACACACCTCTCACACTGAAAAGTCCTGCAGGATCCTGCTAATGAGCCTGATGGTTCAGAGCAGCAGTTTGAGGATGCAAAAATATGCGAGCAAACACTTCAGTGGCAGATTAAGGATCCACTAATTCCAATAAAAAGTTCCACAATAAAACAATAAATTCTCTGGATCAATGTCAGTGGTATATATTATCCTCTTAGTAATGTAAAGCATAACACAGCGTTATAAGGCTGAATACTCACGACTCCTGTTATGAGTAGTGGTAACGATTTTTATCAGACATTGGCGACTTCTAATGAGTCCTGTTACATGGTAGGTATATCCGCGTACGTACAAAAAGGGCATCGGGAAAAATGGACGTGGGGTGTAAATGATAATATAGTTTTGCATTTAGTGTACAAATAATGTTTTACAAATCTATAAATCATTAAATAATGTGTATGAAATTGGCAATCGTGAAAACGTTAATCTTCTCTGTTTCAAAGTGAAATTTATAATTACGTTTGTTAAAAAAACGATAATATATGTTTAATCGTTATCATTGTATATTATTGTGATTAACCTTCATTTATAGTTTCTTCTTATAATAAAATCTGAAAATTTTGTTTATAACAATGATATAAATATAACTACGTTCGTAATAAGTGCTGTAAAACATTAGTAAGTATTACTAAAATTTTACTGAAACTATACCTAACCCTACTACTCTCACACAGAACACTCCCTGTACCTATCCCTAACCCCTAGACCCCCCTGGTGGTGCCTAAACCTAAGACTCCCCTGGTGGTGCCTAAACCTAAGACTCCCCTGGTGGTGCCTAAACCTAAGACCCCCCTGGTGGTGCCTAAACTAAGACCCCCCTGGTGGTGTCTAAACCTAAGACCCCCCTTTTGGTGCCTAAACCTAAGACCCCCCTGGTGGTGCCTAAACCTAATACCCCCCTTTTGGTGCCTAAACCTAAGACCCCCCCTGGTTGTGCCTAAACCTAAGGCCCCCCTGGTGGTGGCTAACCCTAACCACCCCCCTTAGTGATCGCTTTATTATGTGGATAATAATGTTTTACAAATAGTGACTGTAAAAAATATATTGCAATTTAAAGTTACGTACTGATCGCTTTATTTAGTGAATAATAATGTTTTACAAACAGTAAGGGGTAAAATGTTAAATAATGTTTTAGTTAAATAGGTTAAATATGTTTAGTATTTTTATAAACATTATTCATCACGGGTGCATTTTCTAAACGTAAATCATCACAAGCACAGTTCAGTTATAAAACATTAAAAATCTCCAGGCGCCGTTTGTAAAACGTTATTTATCCCCCGTGCCCTTTTTTCCTGTTCGGCGCCCATTAAACGATATTTATTATGGGATTGAATGGCGGCGCCCTTTCTGTCCACTAGCTGCCTGCACCCTTTTTTCCCAGCCCCGGTATATCCAGTATAGCTGAACATATTGTTTCCAGTACACGAAGAGTTAAGAAACTCCAGTTGTTATCTATGCAAAAGAGCCATTGAGCTTGTTATCTCAATTGTCAGTCACTGTATTTTCTTTTTCTCTCCAGAGGACAATTCAAGAGTTCACTGGGCCGCTCTGTAAAATCATTTAGAATGCTGAGCAGTGTGTAAACTGCAAATATTAGATAATGATGCAACGTTATAAAAAACACTATATAACTGAAAATAAAAATATGAGAATATTTTCTTTGCTACAGATGTTCTAGAAATTATCCGTACTACACAACCAATTCATTAAGTCACAACTTTTTTCCCGCTTCTGTGTCTCTTTATATGAGCTGTACAGTACTTGGGATGCATGGTCACCGCTCCCCTCCTTTCCTCTTCTATTTACAGCCATAGAAGGTAGGCCATTGCATCTAGTGTTGTTAATGATGTGCCTGCCCACTACAACAATGCTTTGTAGAGGGAGACTTTCACCTGACTGTCAGGGTATAGGACTCTACTGACATGGAGGAAGTATGACCAGGGGTTATGTGACCATAACTATAGCATAATGAACAAACTTGTTTACCAACTTTTTCTTTTTAAACGTATCCCTTTCGGGACCGGATGGCTATGACCTCTTAACTTTTTTTTAACATTACCAGATGTATCCTTTAAGGCTTAAAGCCCCTGGAAGCCTATGTGTCCCTCGCCACAGCTCCGCTCTCAGGCAGTCTCGCGCTATCCTAGCTGGGAGCTTTCTGCGCAGGCATACAGAGGCGCACTCGGTGAGGGACGCACAGGCTTCCAGGGGCTGGAGGAAGCCCCAGGTAAGTAAATCTGATTTTATTTTTTAAATTGCAAGATATACAGTAGCTTTTAAAGGGAATCTGAAGTGAAAATAAACTTATGAGATAATGATTTGTATGTGTAGTACAGCTAAGAAATAGAACACTCGTAGCACATATATGAGTCTCAGGAACAGTACAGGAAGAGTTAAAGAGAAGTCAAAATAAACACAAATACGTCATACTTGCCTCCTGTGTTGTCTACTCATCAATGTCTTTCTCCTCTCCTCCGTCGCATTTGTGCACTGTGATCAATGGAATTCTCTGTCCTCCATTGTGAAAAAGTGGTAAGCATTTAATATCCATCATTTGCAGCTATATCATGTGTTTATTTTAAATAATTTGACTCAGCTCAGGTTCCCTTTAAAGGGGAACTTCAGCCTAAACAAACATACTGTTATTAAGTTACATTAGTTATGTAAATTAGAATATATAGGTAATATAATCTTTTACTCATCCTGTTTTAAAAGAACAGGCAAATGTTTGTGATTCATGGGGGCTGCCATCTTTGTCATGGGGGCAGCCATCTTTTTGGTTCAAAGGAAGTGACAGGGAGCATGAGACACAGTTCCAACTGCCCTGTGTCCTGATAACCCCTTTTTTAATCGCGCGCTACCCTTCAAATGTCAAATTCAATATGTAAAAAAAAAAATTGCACCAAAACAGCAGAACGAGAACAACAACAACATCAGAAATCCCATCATGCTTTGCACAGCAAAAGGGGAAAACTGCCCGGGCAGTTTTCTTCTGTGCAGCTAAAAATGAGGCTTGTATAAGAGAAACAAAGTTCTGATGCTGTGAAACTGTTAAAGAAACACTAGGCCTTTTCAGTGCTGCTGAGTCGATTTTTAGTCTGGAGGTTCACTTTAAGAAACTTCATTTGTTATCTATGCAGAGCTTCTCTGAGCTCTCTGACTAATTTAGTCAGAGAGAAATGCTATTTTCTGAAGCACTTATCTCAACATGTCTCTCACTGTTTCTTGTTTACTTAAAGAGACTCTGTAACAAAATGTTTAGCCTTATTTCTTCTATCCTATAAGCTCATATACCTGTTCTAATGTGGTCTGGCTTACTGCAGCCTTTTCTAGTTGCACTGTCTCTGTAATAAATCTTATCTTCTTTCCTCTGCCGGCTCTGTCGGGCTCAGGCTGGAATGTGTGGAATGTGCAGCACTGCTTGTGATAGGCAGAAGCTTTACACACCGTCTCCAAGCTCTCCTCTCAGCCTATCACACTCTGGTTAGCAGCCATGTCTTTTGTTTGTAAACACTGCCTAAAACTGGCAATTACAAGCCAGGATTGCAGCAGGGAGTGGTAGAAACAGCACAGAGGGGCCCAGGAGAACATAATCAATAGAATGGTATGCTTTTTATTGTAAGAATTTTAGAGTACAGATTCTCTTTAAGGTTTTTCTGCCAGGAAGTTCAAAGGGTCATTAGCTCTGGTCTGTTTCATCATTTAAAATACAGAGTGAAATTTGTAAAATGCAAATATTAGAGAATGATGCAACACTATAGAAAAAAATAGATTATTTTCTTTTCTACTACTTTTCTATTACTTATCCATACTACACTTACAATTCATAGGCCCATATGCAATTAACTTTTTCTCCCTAGTTTTCTCCTAGGTGATATTTTCAAAATTGTCAATAAAAGGCAGTTTAAACCACTAACAAGTAAGAAAATACTCCAAATAATTTTGATGGTACCTTTTCACCAGCTTTTGAGTACTTTATCAATTGTAAAATGTGTAAAAGTTATATTAAAGAGAAGATGAAAATGATCTACTGGGAGATAACTCAGGTGAAAAAGTGAATTGCATATGGGCCATTATATCATAAGTTGTTTTTTTCTTCAATTCAGTGTCACTTTAAAGCGGACCCAAACCAAACATTTTTTTTATTAAAAATATTTAGTTGCACCACTTTGACACATACAAAGATAAATAAACACTCCTTAAAACCTATGATCATTTCAGTGCATGCTTTTCACCCTTCTCTTTTCATAGCTAGGGTTATACTGGGGGCAGCCATTAGCAATTCCTCCATTGCCGGACACCATCTACTCCACCAGTTTGCCGGAAAAATCCCGGCAATTTGAAAGGAAGGGAGGGGTTCCTCCAATAAATGTAAAATATTTTATATTTGTCATCATGAAAAGGCTGCTATTTATTATTATAATTTAGAAAATAGATTTTATTTCTGAAATATTGTATTTTTAGTTTAAGGACCAGAGCCGTCCTTTCCCTAATGTGCCTTGTCAGGACTGATTATCATCTGAGAGAGGTTATTACAATGACAAGTTTGTTGTACATCAAACCATTGTTGCCCTGAGTTCGCATATCTGATAGACGGTTCAGCTGTATAATGTTCCCTGTGTTCTAGAACCAGAAAACCAAGGATTATGTATATCTTTCGCTCCCACAGACGGCTGACCGCAGAGGAGACTAGGAGGTGGGCCCGCTCATTTGATCTACTCCTGTCGCATAAGTGTAAGTATACAAAAGTTTATAACCATGCTTGGAACTTGTTCTGACCTAAACAAAAACTATTCCCTTATGAAACAATCTCTCTTGGGCCTGATTCAATTTCAAATACAAAAAAAAAACACCTCTGAGGCGTATATGTGCACATCACAAGCAAATAAACTCCTATAGCATGCAAGCTGGAGGCACTCTGCAAATTAAGTGTAAACCCATTTTGTATGCCTCATCTTACATGTACGTAGTCTAGTCTTTGCTCCTGGCAATTTTGCTTTAAATAACTCACTTGTTGAGAATGTGTTGCTTGTTTGTGTTGTAGAAAAAGCAATAAATTTTTATTCTCAGTTTTTATTTAAATTTTATGTTTTTGGGGAGAATTATAAATGATGATGTAATAAAGGTAAAATCTAGCAAAGCATATGTACATTATGTTTATCTCTGGCCGCTAAATCTTATTTAATTCCTTATTAAAAAAAAAAAAAAAAAAAAAACCTGTTGACTAAGAATTTGTATGGTACATAAACTGTTATTTAGACTAGTATGTTAACTTAAACTCTGAAACAATAAAGTCCTTCAAATTTTAAAGATATGACACTTAAGGTGCCCATAGACTACGTCGATTTCCTACCGATATACAGCAGATTTGATTACTGTGATTGAATCTGCTGTGAAAACGATAACGCATACGCGACCGGTTGACCGATTTCCATCTGAAATTGAGCGATTCAGTCGATCCGTCCAGACGGAAAACTTTACTTGATCATCGGCGTTTGATTCGGCGATGACCGACGCAGCTGATCTTCTTCTGCATCTCCTCTTCACTTCCTGTCCCGTCCTGTGAGAAGGGGAAGTGGAAGTTCAAACAGTAGAGCGCCCTCTACTGTTTAAACTTCCGGCTTGTCACAGGACGGGACAGGAGAAGATGGAGAAGAAGGCCAGCCAGAGAAAGGGACAGCACGATCCCGGAGACTCGCACCGGCGGACAGGTGATGTATTGCTGCTGGCCGGGGGAGCAGGGGCAGCGAGGCAGGTAGAGGCAGCGGCAGCTGCACAGATTGTGAATTGATTTCATGCTGAAATCAATTCAAAAATCTGTGTGCAGTGTATAGACAGCTAATATAGATCTCTCTCTGATTAGATCAGAGAGGGATCTATCTGTTGGTCGATCTGGTGGCAATCGATCAGTGTATGGCTGCCTTGAGCCAGCTGTCCACTACAAGGCCTATGAGGCTGTGTTCCCACTTGAGCTTAGTTTTGTATAAGATTTCCATTTCCACATTTCCACAGTGAAAACCAACCCTGTCGGGTGAAACTGATAGAAAACAAATGCAAAATGATTCTGACAGGACAGGACTGTACTGGACCGGAAATGTACAGATTTATGTGTACTAAGCCTTAGAGTTTATCCTCTGCATCCCTTTAACATTCATAGTAGGAAGGTTTTCCAGCTGCCCCAGCCCATATCTAATTCAAAATCTTAGTTATTGATATGACCAGGGCCGGGCCGAGGCATAGGCTGGAGAGGCTCCAGCCTCAGGGAGCAGTGTAGGAGGGGGCGCACAATTCATTTTGCTATCATTGCCCTATTGTGTTTGAAGCACAAAGAAATAAGAAAAGGGGATACATAGCAGTGACTGCAAGCCAGATAACTAGATATAAAGGTGTTGGGGAGGTTGTGGGCCCTGTGGTGCCTCTTAGTCTAATAGCAATCAGTGTGTGACGGCTGGGGAGGCAGGGATGGAGGCGCGCACTTTGGTGTCTCAGCCTTGGGTGCTGGAGGACCTTGTCCCGGCTCTGGATATGACCCCAATTATTAATTAATTTCTAGCTAAAGAGATTCTCCCCCAAAATCACACACATTTACCATTTTCAGTTTTGGATACCCTTCAGAAATATTCACCCTCTAAGTGGACAAACCTACCCTTACATAGCAAGGGATGACTCCAAAAAAATGTGTTACAATTTTGACTCCCATAAATTGTGTCCCACCTCCCAAAAATAAAGCATCCTGCAATTGTGGGATGCAGATCTGATATACTTCTACCTGGCCCTAGCCATATGCTCCACAGGGACAATTCACTATACCAGGCAAGAAATGGCTCCATCCTCATCTGTCAACAGTTTGCACTTCATTCTATGATTAAATAAGCCTCAACCAGATGAAATCACTCAATAAGCAATAGTTTGCACTTGGGAATGATGGGGTTCTCATCAATGTCTGGACCAGAAATACACCTTGCCTGACAACAAAAAAAAGAGTATTAAACCACATAATAATTTGCTTGTTCTAAAAATAAAAGTAAGAGACACTCTCTCACTGTATTATCTCTCTCTCTGTGTCTCTCTCTCTCTCTCTATATATATATATATACAGTATATATATATATATACCGTATATATAGGCTTTTTAATCTTCCATTATTTCTGCTGTAGGGAAATGTATGTGTATAGAATTCGTTATCTCTATATTCTTTACGTACATTTCTTATATGGTTTAAATTAAATGTATTTTATTAAATACGTTTAATTATCTAGCATAATTCATGGTTTGGTTGAAGAAAAGATATCCATCCATCAAGTGCAACCATAAAATAAATAAATACATAAAAATTGGTATTTATAATAAACAAATAAATAAAATGTTCTCTGTGGAGGAAAACCTTTATCTGTCAGCAGGATGTTTCTAAAGAGAATATATAATTATCATGGCTTTAGAACAAATACATATTTAAAGCGCACAATGTACAGTATTTCCCTACAGGTGTGCTTTTAAAATATTTACTCAGTACAAACTATGATGATAATAATACTAGTAATACAAAAACAATAATGCAGCTACTGCTACTTATAATAAAGGATATAATGCTTAAAGAGAACCCGAGGTGGGGCTCTGACAATGCTAGCTGCACACAGAGGCTGGGTCTGCCTATACAGCCCAGCCTCTGTTGCTATCCCAATCCCCCCTAAGTTCCCCCTGCGCTCTGCTATCCCCCATAAATCACAGCCGTGCTGTCGACATGCATCGGGCTGTGTTTACCTCTTTAATGTCACTCTCGCCGCTCCCCCCGCCTCCTGCATAGCTCCGGTCCCCAATCAGCGGGGGAGGGAAGGGACGCGGGCGGGGACTGGAGCTATGCAGGAGGCGGGGAGAGCGACAAGAGTGACACTACAGCGGTAAACACAGCCCGCTGTGATACGCTGCGTGTTGACAGCGTGGCTGTGATTTATGGGGGACAGCAGAGCGCAGGGGGAACTTAGGTGGGATTGGGATAGCAACAGAGGCTGGTGCTAATAGTTGCAAAGACACACCACTAAGGGTGTGAAAATGTGTTTACAGAGCACAATCTATGTTCTGGCCCATACAATAGATAAATATACAGCAATCAGTGTACATAATACAACAATAAATAACAATATAAAAATATTGAATAAATAATGCATACAAAACCACAGGGTAGTAAAGAAACCACAGGGTGGTGCAAGGAAAGTGAAACAGTCACTTTTTGTTGACAGTGGCCTCAATTCACGGAGCATTATCAAACGTTTATCAAACATTTTATCAAACGTTTGATAATTTACCTCATGTGTAAAATCTCATTTTGAATTCACTAAGGTGTTATATATTTGTTGAATGTTTTATCGGTAAAACATTTGATAAATATATAACACCTTATTAGTGACTTTAAAATGAGATTTTACCCATGAGGTAAATTATCAAACGTTTGATAAAATGTTTGATAAACGTTTGATAATGCTCCGTGAATTGAGGCCATTTAGTTATATCTCATCTGATCTGAACAGGTAAGGGCTTGATTCACTAAAGGATACGGCGCTCAGCAGCGTGGGTTAAATCCCAGAGCGTGCGCTATGCTCAGAGCTGTCGAGTAGCTTGCACTCTTTGAAGTTATGGGCTCTCCCTTGAAAACCACGCGATAGGCTGTAACGCAACCGCGATATTTTAACCAGTGCGACTGCTACTACATTAATTACTGTAGTTGCGACGCTAAAGTATCGCGGTCACGCTACATCCTATAAAGTGGTATTCAAGGGAGCGCACGCAACTTCAAAGAGCACCAGCTACTCAACAGTAGAGTTGGGCCGAACGGTTCGCCTGTGAACGGTTCCATGCGAACTTCCATGGTTCGCGTTTGCGTCCTTTGCGGAAGTTCGGTTCGCCCCATAATGCACATGGAGGGTCAACTTTGACCCTCTACATCACAGTCAGCAGGCCCAGTGTAGCCAATTAGGCTACACTAGCCCCTGGAGCCCACCCCTCTTATATAAGGCAGGCAGCGGCGGCCATTACGGTCACTCGTGTGCCTGCATTAGTGAGAGTAGGGCGAGCTGCTGCAGACTGTCTCTCATAGGGAAAGATTAGTTAGGCTTAGCTTGTTCCTGGCTGCATACCTGTTCTGTGAACCCACCACTGCATACCTGTACTGTGAACCCACCACTGCATACCTGTTCAGTGAACCCACCACTGCATACCTGTTCTGTGAACCCACCACTGCATACCTGTACTGTGAACCCACCACTGCATACCTGTTCAGTGAACCCACCACTGCATACCTGTTCTGTGAACCCACCACTGCATACCTGTTCTGTGAACCCACCACTGCATACCTGTTCAGTGAACCCACCACTGCATACCTGTTGTGTTCAGTGAACCTGCCACTGCATACCTGTTCTGTTCAGTGGACCCGCCACTGTATACCTGTTCAGTGAACCCGCCACTGCATACCTGTTGTGTTCAGTGAACCTGCCACTGCATACCTGTTCTGTGAACCCGCCTCTGCATACCTGTTCTGTTCAGTGGACCCGCCACTGTATACCTGTTCTGTTCAGTGAACCCGCCACTGTATACCTGTTCAGTGAACCCGCCACTGCATACCTGTTCTGTTCAGTGAACCTGCCACTGCATACCTGTTCTGTGAACCCGCCACTGTATACCTGTACTGTTCAGTGAACCCGCCACTGCATACCTGTTCTGTTCAGTGGACCCGCTACTGTATACCTGTTCTGTTCAGTGAACCCGCCACTGCATACCTGTTCTGTTCAGTGAACCTGCCACTGTATACCTGTTCTGTTCAGTGAACCCGCCACTGTATACCTGTTCAGTGAACCCGCCACTGTATACCTGTTCTGTTCAGTGAACCCGCCACTGCATACCTGTTGCGTTCAGTGAACCCGCCACTGCATACCTGTTGCGTTCAGTGAACCCGCCACTGTATACCTGTACTGTTCAGTGAACCCGCCACTGCATACCTGTTCTGTTCAGTGAACCTGCCACTGTATACCTGTTCTGTTCAGTGAACCCGCCACTGTATACCTGTTGTGTTCAGTGAACCCGCCACTGTATACCTGTTCTGTTCAGTGAACCCGCCACTGCATACCTATTGTGTTCAGTGAACCCGCCACTGTATACCTGTTCTGTTCAGTGGACCCGCTACTGTATACCTGTTCTGTTCAGTGAACCCGCCACTGCATACCTGTTCTGTTCAGTGAACCTGCCACTGCATACCTGTTCTGTGAACCCGCCACTGTATACCTGTACTGTTCAGTGAACCCACCACTGCATACCTGTTGTGTTCAGTGAACCTGCCACTGTATACCTGTTCTGTTCAGTGAACCCGCCACTGTATACCTGTTCAGTGAACCCGCCACTGCATACCTGTTGTGTTCAGTGAACCCGCCACTGCATACCTGTTCTGTTCAGTGGACCCGCTACCGTATACCTGTTCTGTTCAGTGAACCCGCCACTGTATACCTGTTCTGTTCAGTGGACCCGCTACTGTATACCTGTTCTGTTCAGTGAACCCGCCACTGCATACCTGTTGTGTTCAGTGAACCCGCCACTGTATACCTGTACTGTTCAGTGAACTCGCCACTGCATACCTGTTCTGTTCAGTGAACCTGCCACTGCATACCTGTTCTGTGAACCCGCCACTGCATACCTGTTGTGTTCAGTGAACCCGCCACTGCATACCTGTTCTGTTCAGTGGACCCGCTACTGTATACCTGTTCTGTTCAGTGAACCCACCACTGCATACCTGTTGTGTTCAGTGAACCCGCCACTGTATACCTGTACTGTTCAGTGAACCCGCCACTGCATACCTGTTCTGTTCTGTGAACCCGCCACTGTATACCTGTACTGTTCAGTGAACCCGCCACTGCATACCTGTTCTGTTCAGTGAACCTGCCACTGCATACCTGTTCTGTGAACCCGCCACTGTATACCTGTACTGTTCAGTGAACTCGCCACTGTATACCTGTTCTGTTCAGTGGACCCGCTACTGTATACCTGTTCTGTTCAGTGAACCCGCCACTGCATACCTGTTGTGTTCAGCGAACCCGCCACTGTATACCTGTACTGTTCAGTGAACCCGCCACTGCATACCTGTTCTGTTCAGTGAACCTGCCACTGCATACCTGTTCTGTGAACCCGCCACTGTATACCTGTACTGTTCAGTGAACCCGCCACTGCATACCTGTTCTGTTCAGTGGACCCGCTACTGTATACCTGTTCTGTTCAGTGAACCCGCCACTGTATACCTGTTCTGTTCAGTGAACCCGTCACTGCATACCTGTTGTGTTCAGTGAACCCGCCACTGTATACCTGTTCTGTTCAGTGAACCCGCCACTGTATACCTGTTCAGTGAACCCGCCACTGCATACCTGTTGTGTTCATTGTGGTCAGACCAAATTTGATCAGCTGGACAGTCACTGTCCTGTCATTCAGCTACATCAGCCAGGCGACCATATGGGCTGTAAAGCCACCAAAACCTGCACTCTTGCCATGGTGCGCACCAGTCCAGCACGGCCGTCACTACACAAACAGCTGTTTGCGGTGCGTTACACGGTGAGTTTGGTGTGTCAGTGTGAAGCAGTACCTTAATTACACTACCTGATTGATGTATACACATGCAAGATGTTTTAAAGCACTTTAGGCCTGTCATTTAGCATTCAATGTGATTTCTGCCCTTAAAACGCTGCTTTGCGTCAAATCCAGATTTTTCCCGGGGACTTTTGGCGTGTATCCCACTCCGCCATGCCCCCCTCCAGGTGTTAGACCCCTTGAAACATCTTTTCCATCACTTTTGTGGCCAGCATAATTTTTTTTTTTCAAAGTTCGCATCCCCATTGAAGTCTATTGCGGTTCGCGAACTTTAACGCGAACCGAACGTTCCGCGAAAGTTCGCGAACCCGGTTCGCGAACCTAAAATCGGAGGTTCGGCCCAACTCTACTCAACAGCTCCGAGTGTGCACTCAGGGATTTACCCCGCACTGCTAAGCATCGTATATTTTAGTGAATCAAGCCCTAACTAATAATTATAATGTAGAGTAAAATACTTTGAGTATTGAAGTTGTGAATGTGCTGAAATCAAGTAAAGTGATCTTAAAAAATATTTTACAGTAAAGCCTCATATAAATGCTCAGTAATTGTCACCTGAAATGATCATTGGAAATAATTCCAAGTTACACGTTTCCAAATGAGTGGTACACAGACAAAGATGTTTGGTAATTGCATAAGAGGATGTACTTCAATGTCTTGATTTCTCCGTTTCACTCAACATTCCTATGTCCTCACCCAAGCAGGTCGTGTGTATTAAAACACAATGGCCCATATGCAATTCACTTTTTCACCTGAGTTTTCTCCTACGAGAAATTTTTGAACTTGTCAATAAAATACCTTTTAAACCATCAGAAAGCAAACAAATGCTCAAAATAATTTTGATAGTACTTTTTCACCTACTTTTTTTATACTTTTTCCATTGCAAAGTGCTAAAAAGTTATTATAAATCGAAGATGAAAAATTATCTCCTTGGAGAAAACTTAGGTGAAAAAGTGAATTGCATATGGGCCAATATGCAATTAACTTTTTCTCCTGAGTTTGCTCCTTGGAGATAATTTTTCATCTTCTATTTAAAAGAACTTTTTAGCACTTTGCAACTGAAAAACTACCAAAAAGTATGCCAATAAGTACTATCAAAATTATTTTGCGTATTTTCTAGCTTACTGGTGGTTTAAAAGACATTTTATTGACAATTTTGAAATTATCTCCTGAGAGAAAACTCAGGAGAAACTGTTAATTGCATATGGGCCAGTATGGCTTAAATTGAGTCCCACGTCACCTTGCAAGTTTGCAGGATGGAGGATGAAAAACACATTTGTATGCCTTGTTTTTCAGAGACCACTGAAGACCAATGATTATGGACTTGAATGTTTCAGTATGTAAATAATAGTGACAGTTACAGGGGATGGCTGCATACCCTATATGGAGGGAATGACAATTTGTGGATGGCTGCCACATGGATTTTGGGAGGAGATGGCACTTGCTACACTGGGGGGAAGAGGGGTGGCTGTCACATGTTATATGGGGTGGGAAATAGCTGTCACATTTGTTATAAGGCGAATGGAGGCTGTATTTATTTTTGGTTGTAGTGGTTGCAACAATTATTATGTGGGAAAATTATGTTGCATGCATTATTTTTGGGGAATTATTTCTGCATTTCATATTTAAGGAGAATAATATCTGCATTTATAATTCAGGGTAATGATTACAGTATTTGTTTTTCAGGGGTAGTGGTTGTTGCATTTCTCATGTAGAATGATGATTACTGTATTTGGGGTTAATTAATTATTGCTGTATTTGTTATTTGGGGTAATGATGGTTTTTATTTTGTAATGAGGATTGGGGGTGAGGATTGTTTCATATGTTATTTGGGGGTAAATATTCATGCGTTTATTATTTGAGGTTGTGATTTCTGCATTTGTTGTTTGTGGGTAATGATTGCTGCATTCATTATTTGAGGTAATGATTGCTGTATTTGGTATTGGGGGTAATGATTGCTGATTTATTATTTTAGGTAACAATTGCCGTATTTGTTATTTGGGGTAATTATTGCTGCATTTACTATCTGAGGCAATGGTTGCTGCATTTGTTATTTGGGAGTAACTATTGCTGTATGCATTATTTGGGGGTACTGTTATTATGTCTGCATTTGTTATTTGAGAAGAATTAATGCTGTATTTATTGTTTAGGATAATGATTACTGTATTTTGTTGGGGGGGGGGGGGGGGCAATGATTGTTGCATATAAGTTAATTGCAATTATTTCTGCATTTATTATTTCAGCTAGTGATTACTGTATTTGATATTTGTGGGTAATGAGTTTAGAATTTATTTTTAGAGGTAATAATTGCTGTACTTGTTATTTTGGGGTAATGATTACTGCATTTATTATCTGAGGCAATGATTGTTGCATTTGTTATATTGGGTAATATTGCTGCATTTATTAATTGGGGGTAATGACTGCTTTGTTAATTATTTGAGCTAACAGTAATTATTATTTCATGTATTATTTAGGTAATGGTTTCTGCATTTTTTTATTTAGAGGGTATAATTGCTCTATTTATTTTTTTGCTTTTTATGGAAAATTATTGCTGTATTTGTTATTTGAGGGTAATGTTTGCTGAACAATAGGCTAATATGTTGGTCAAAATAAACAGTTTACATAAAATCATTTTTTTAAAAGCTTTAACCATTATTAGAAATCTACAACTTTTCTATCAAAATACTGTGAGCTGTAGATAAATTTTTTATGCAAGCTTGGCCTGAGATCCAAAATATTTTGGTAGGGTTCCTCCAGGCAAAACTGGTTGAGAAAGGTTGCTCTAAGGATCTGCAGTAAACAAGGCTGCTCTCCAATCCTGGCTTCATCGTGGCTCTTCATTTTCTGCTTAAGTTCAAAGCAGGAAGTAGAGAGGAAAGAAAGAGATTATGTTTCATTCAATTACGTGATTAACTAATGTGCAGATTAACCTTAGTGATTTCTAGCAAGATGCCCGGTTCCTGAGGCTGGGCACTAATCTCTTCTCACCATTTCCTGCACAAACACAGACAATCGTAAGACCAACCTATACACTGTATTGTCCAGTAATCTCTGTTTATAGGTCATACAGAAATAACCAGTTATGGTAAGTTATGAAGAACCAGCAAGGTTTTTTTTTATAGTGGGCAAAAAGGAACCTACTTTGTTTTTCTAAAAGAAATCGTGTTGCTTTTAGTTCTGCATCACCTAAATGTTTATCCTGTAAAGCTACTGACACAAGTCATACCATGGATTCATATTAATCCATACCTGGTACTCATGATGAAGGTTAAAACCTCCTGAAATAACAGTCTATAAGCAGAGATGCTTTAGGATGGAATGAGGCCCTAGGCAAGGTAGTAAATTTGGGACCACCTTGTGGTCCTTTTGGTAAACTGAAGTGGTAAGAGGTCAGAGAAGATGACAGGTGGGCCCCTTGACACCCACTAGCCCCAAGCACCTGCCTAGGTTGCCTGGTGGATGATCCCGCTCTGTGTATAAGTGGAATCAATGTATCTGTAAGGATTAAAGAGAACCTGCACAGAAAAAAATACCTCAGTATCTCTTCTTAGACCCCACTGTTCTTGCGGAGGATCCCTCGTAACATATCCAACTTGAACTAATGTTCTCATGCCTACACAAGCGGCGTTGTGCTACAGTGCCTGCGTGTGCGCAGACCGCGCTCTCGCAGGAGTAGTATGACCACGCTTGTACATAGAGAGGAGCGCAGCAAGAAGAGGACACAGGCATCAGCAGAGTGATTAAGGACGATGTGGAAAGCCTCTTGAGCAAACGGGCTTCCCAATACTTAGGTAAGTATCTAGTTATTGACTTTTTTGACATTACAAGTTTGCTTTAAAGAGACACTGAAGCGAAAAAAAATATATGATATAATGAATTGGTTGTGTGCTATGAATAATTACTAGAAGATTAGCAGCAAAGAAAATATTCCCATATTTTTATTTTCAGGTATATAGTGTTTTTTCTAACATTGAATCATTCTCTAATATGTGCAGATTACACAACACTCAGCATTCAAAATGATTCTTTCAGAGCAGTCTGTGAACTAATGACCTCTCCTCTGCCAGAGGAAAAGTAAATAGTTAACTAACAGTTGAGATAATAAAAGTCAGAAAACAGCCCTCTCCACGACTTTGAAAGTAAAGTCGTAGAGATAATGACTTTTTTGTATAGAGATAACAACTGGAGTTTCTTAACTCTTCCTGTACTGGAAATAATTAGACTGATGTATCTGATCTTAATGTGTTATTTCTTAGCTGTACTACACATACAAATCATAATATCATAGTTTTTTTTTCGCTTCAGTGTCTCTTTAAAGGGTATGTATGCCCTATAAACCAGCATGCAATGCTTACAAGGACATGATAAAATTATTTGAATTGCTTCATCCACTATACTGAAGTGATGCATCATGGTCTTGCCTTTTGAACCGGTGCTAGAAACAGTATCTTCAAATGCCTTCTGCATTAAGATGTTAATTCTGCACTAAGCAGCATATCCAGTAAAATTAGGGACTGGTCAGTATTTATGCAGTGAAATTAGGGCAAGTGTATTTTGACCAGTGATTTTCTCTCGCAGATGGGCGCTCTGCATTTCGTGCCTTCCTGCAAACAGAATTCAGCGAAGAGAATCTGGAGTTCTGGATGGCCTGTGAGGAATACAGGAAGACCCGTTCCATGAACAAGCTGCCAGCAAAGGCTCGACGGATCTTCCAGGAATACATTGACGTTCAGGCTCCCAGAGAAGTAAGCTGAAATAATCTAATACTGACCTGTTTGATTTGTCTCACTAATGACATACTAAATCCATGATTCCAGGCATCTAATTACTGAAAGATGGCGTGCAATTCACTATCTGTCATAATCTTATAGCAGAACCAAGTTCAAGTAAATAAAGACCATCATATAGCAACGTAAAGGTAGTAACAATGTTTAAAGAGACTACACAGGCTAAAATCAACATGCTATGTATCATGTTCATAGGCAAACACAGGGGGGGATTAGAGCTGCCCAAAATCCCCCGTCAGACCAAGGCTGGTGCAGTGTCTGTGGATAGGCACAAGTTGAGACACCAGAAAATCTGCAGGCATCCGGCAGCTCACAGCACCGCCCCCTTTCTTTCCCTGCTACAATTGACTACAGCTGTAGCAGCAGTGTGTGTACAGAGCATGGAGCAGCAGTGTGTTTACAGAGCATGGAGCAGCTCTGTCTGGGAAACTTAAAGGCAACCAGAGACCTCGCACATTAAAGATTTGATACTTACCCAGGGCTTCCTCCTGCCCCATAAACATATCGAGCAGGAAATTGCTCGAGTTGAGCAGGTAATTGCATTATGTGTACCCAGAATGATGTCCTACCATATTATTATACTGTATGGTGCGTGGTTGAGGGAGACCTTTCAGGAATCTCGCCCTTGAAAATCCTGGGTTTGCCCCTGATTGTTCTCTTAAATCATTGTATTGCCTTCTCTGATCTTTCTTGTCTAACTCACCCTTCAAGACTAGATTGAGTTAGTCAGCGCTTAGCCCCGGCTGCTTGCAGACGAGTGCTGCGGAGCTTCTGTGGCACTCTGTATCCCCGAGAGAGTGCTTGGGCACTTGTTTGCAAAGTGGCGGGACTGAGCAACAGCATCTGCAAGGGGCGGGACTAAGCTCTGGAATTTGGCACACACTTTAATTGATGTTGAATTTCAATGAAAGACCATCTAAACCCACCCAACAAAACACACTTGGCCTGTTGGTGACTAGTTCAGGCCTATTCATGCAGTTCTGACTGCCATAGACTAGGCTATGGTTAGTGTAGGGGCATGTCAACACTAGTCTATTGGAGCCAGGAGAATGGAGGAGACACCAGGAACATTTAAGATGTTGGCAAAGAAGGATAAAGCAAGTAGTGCAATGAAGATCCCCCTCCTTGCCTATGAAAGGGTGACACTGTGTGGGGCAAGCCTTACAGGCCAGTGGTGAATTAGTCAGAACTAGCCCAACTCAATATTTGAGTAGGGTAGTTTGGAGTACTGAAGAAAAAAACACAAAGACAACGGGAGCCCAAATGGTGCAGTATGTCACAAAAGGATGAGAAAATAGGGTAAAGGGGGGTTCGACAAAGGAATACTCACAAAGGTGGATTGCACAAGGGGCAATCGACCACTTTAAGCAGGTGGAGTATCTTGACCTGACTCCACTCAGGTATACCAGCAATCCTGGAGGCGGTCGCATTCTTGGAAAAATCCCATACACTCTAGACCAGGGGTCCACAAACTTTTTGGGTCAAGGGCCAGGTCACCATACTTCAGACTGCTGGGGGCCGGAGTATACATAAAACAATGTAGAAGTCTTAGCGGGCCAGACAGTGAAGCATACCCAGGTGACAGCCTGCAGTCCAATTGGACAGCCGTGTCACCTGATGTGTAATTTGATTGGAAACCAGCGAATTACTGCTTTCTGGCTTCCATGTGGATATGTGGTGCCAGTACTGCTATTCCATATGTGGACCACCAATATTTAAAAATGTAGCTGACCGCATCTATAAGTAATATATTTGGTGTTGGGGGCCGGTAAAAAATCCTCAGGGGCCACATTCGGCCCGCGGGCCTTAGTTTGAGGACCACTGCTCTAGACCTATGAAGTGGTGGGGTTCCACCTTGGGTTAGGTGTGTGGAACTCCCCTCACTTAAAAGCGGGGGGAGTACAGTACAGGAGGTGAAGAGGCGCCCAGTCAGGGTATAAAACACTTTAAAAACAATAATAAAATTTGAAAGGAAGAGGTGGCTTACCTCATAGATGACAAATCACTTTAGAAAAATGAATTTAATAGTAATACACAAGCACAGGCAACGCGTTTCGTGGGACCCAGCCCACTTCCTCAGGCCAAATAAAGTGCTGCTCTATCTGTCAAGCCACGTTTGGGGCGCCTCTCTCTGAGGTAAGCCACCTCTTCCTTTAAAATTTTATTATTATTTGAGTAGGGTAGTTTGATTGGCATTAAAATTAAAGTTCCACAAGCTTGTTAGTCTGCAGCCTTGTGCTAGAAGACGTGCAAGGCAGTGAGAGATGTCCTGCTCTAACTCAGTACCAGCCTGTGCCACTAGGGGCATAACTACAAGGGAGCAGCCCCTGCGGCTGCAGGGTAGCCCCAAGCTGTAAGGGGATCCCAACTACTACTTTAATCGCTCTGGTAAAAGGATCCATACTTCAAATCAGGTGTTTTTGTGACTACATTTCTTATAGGTGTGAATATTATGATGGCCACGCTTGATTTATGACCCTTGCAAGATGAGCCCCCCAGGCTGCGAGGGTCACCAAGGGATAGGCAAGGGAAAGGGTGTGAACATTATGGGGCCCCTATCAAAGTTTTGCTGGGGGCCCCCTTGATTTGTAGTTACCCCTGTGTGTCACTACTCATTCTGATGGCATCTAGTGTCCCATCTCTGTGGAGGGGACTCATGTGGTAAGTTAAAGTGTAACTGTCGGGCATAAAATCAAAAATCAATTCTTTATTTTTATCTGATAAACAAGTAATAAGGATGCTAACCAGGCAATCCAAAAGTTAAAATCACTATTACTTTTCTTGTTGATAAATGATCATTCCCCAGTTTACCTGACTCTTATTTGGTACACACAAAATTTGGTACACAAAAAGGAAGTTGCAGGGCATGCTGGGTTATCCTTTTTTGCTTCTGTATTTTCCCTCAGACTAAACTAATGCAGCCTGATTCGCTGAAGCCTCTTTCCCTCCTGTTTTTCTCCCCCACACCTCTGTGGCCAGTATTTATCATGCTGAGACAATGCACTTTCTATAGTGAAGGGCAGGCAAATCAGGCAGAGGAGAGTAGGGCAGGAAATGACATCAGAATTGGCTTCAAAATAGTAGAAAAATCACTAAAATCAAAACGTGGACAGTGCAATACATATGTTATGTAAGTAGAGCAAGTATTTATCTACTATATATGTGGTTTTTTTTTCTGAGATAGTATGACTGACAGTTCCTCTTTAAGGAAACTTCTGCTCTAGCTACAGTACTTAAAATATAAGTACTTAAAATATAAAACAGACATGAGCAATTACAGATTAATTACAGCACGCCCTGCCAGTACAACTCAAGTATGCAGTAAAATCTAATTTGTTTCAGAAAGCGTTTTAATTACTTGAAGCATAAACTCATAGTTTTTATGCATGTTTAAAATTCCTTAATTAATCTTAGAAAAGTAATTTTGTATTTTTTCCATACTGTGGGAACAGAACTTTATTTCTTGTAAAACTTTTAGGCAATATTAATGTCCACATTAAACCAAATAACTTTTCTGAAAAAGACATATATTCTATTAACAAAGATTATCCCAGCTAAAGAGCATGCTGGCATGGTGGGTAGGACTCTTGTCTTGCAGCGCTGGGTCTGTGGTTCAATTCTGGGCAGCCACATTATCTGCATGAAGTTTGTATTTTCGCCTCATGTATTGGTATCCTCTGGGTACTTTGATTTCCTTCCACAAAATACAGACAGGTTGTTTGGTCCCCACAAAAGAAAAACATTGGCCTTAAGGTGGACATATCTATCATTCTGGTGGCCCATCGGGTGGATCAGCGTGACTGGGATTGAGTAGATTCGTCCGACAGATCGCTCGTGGGTCGCTCGGCAAATCGCTCGCAGGTTGGGCATGCGCGGTTCTCTAAAGACTGAACCACACATGCGAAGTGCTCTTACGACGGCCGGCGCGACAGCTACGCAGTTGGGGGTGAGCATGTGTGACTTCACCCAAATGAAGAGCCGCCAGCGGGACAGCAGAGGGGGCCAGCAGGATGCCGGGGACCTCGCGGGCAATGGTGGGCTGGAGGAAGCCCCAGGTAAGTCCTTTTTTTTTAAAGCGACAGCTCAAGGTCCCTTTAATGCCTCTCTGGGGACATCCACCACATCATTTCAAAGTTACAACTGATTCTGGGATGGAGGTCCTCAAAAACTACAATAAAATCACAGTGCAAACAGTTACTCATTTCAGTGCTAGCTGGTTATGCTGATAGAGGGCCTGCAATAAAAAGCGACCCTGTATAACTGCCATGTGCCTAGAAAGGCCCCTCTCTTATTCCCCTTGACAGCATCACAATCCTCGCCTATGGACTGGGTAAAATAGGAGGAGTTCATGTTATTGCTGCTGGACAAACAGTTACTGGTGTTCTGCAGTCTTGTGACAAGCGGGCTTTAAATTGCTTAACCCAAACTTAATTTCAGGAGGGTCACCCAGAAAGTAACAGCCAGCTTTTATCTGCCGTGCAAGGTATTCTTTTTGTGTAATTTAACTTACATTTATCAGTTCTTCCCTCACTTCATCGCTTGTCACATGACTGCAGAACACCAGTAAGTATTTGTCCAGCAGCAATAACATGAAACCCCCCCATTTTACCCAATCCATATGTGAGGAGTGTGATGATACTACATCAAAGCGATTGAAAAGAAACCCTGTAAAAACACATAAAACATGCTTAAATAAAGGAAGTGACAGTGTGATGAAATAATCAGACAATACAGTGGCCCTTATCCGATTAACTTTCTTTCCAGTGTTCCTCACAGGAGATAATTTAGCTATAATTTAGTTTTCTCACAGGAGATAATTTTTCATCTTATCTAAACATAGCTTTTTTTTTACCGCTTAGCAATTGAGAGAATACTGAAAAGTAAGTACTTGTTTTGAGTACCGGTAATTTATTGCATGGTGAAAACTTTGAGGCCGCTTGCACTGCTCCGCCTAGTGTTGGGCAAACAGTGTTCGCCACTGTTCGGGTTCTGCAGAACATCACCCTGTTCGGGTGATGTTCGGGTTCGGCCGAACACCTGATGGTGTTCGGCCAAACTGTTCGGCCATATGGCCGAACTAAGATCGCATGGCCGAACGTTACCCGAACGTTCGGCTAGCGCTGTGATTGGCCGAACGGGTCACGTGTAGTGTTGGGCGAACATCTAGATGTTCGGGTTCGGGCCGAACATGGCCGAACTCCGAACATAATGGAAGTCAATGGGGACCCGAACTTTCGTGCTTTGTAAAGCCTCCTTATATGCTACATACCCCAAATTTACAGGGTATGTGCACCTTGGGAGTGGGTACAAGAGGAAAAAATTTTTAGCAAAAAGAGCTTATAGTTTTTGAGAAAATCGATTTTAAAGTTTTAAAGGGAAAACTGTCTTTTAAATGCGGGAAATGTCTGTTTTCTTTGCACAGGTAACATGCTTTTTGTCGGCATGCAGTCATAAATGTAATACATATAAGAGGTTCCAGCAAAAGGGACCGGTAACGCTAACCCAGCAGCAGAACACGTGATGGAACAGGAGGAGGGTGGCGCAGGAGGAGAAGGCCACGCTTTGAGACACAACAACCCAGGCCTTGCATGAGGACAAGAAGCGTGCGGATAGCAATTTGCATTTTGTCGCCATGCAGTCATAAATGTAATACAGATGAGAGGTTCAATAAACAGGGACCGGAAACGCTAACCCATCACAGATGTTCATTGTTCATGTTACTTGGTTGGGGTCCGGGAGTGTTGCGTAGTCGTTTCCAATCCAGGATTGATTCATTTTAATTTGAGTCAGACGGTCTGCATTTTCTGTGGAGAGGCGGATACGCCGCCGATCTGTGACGATGCCTCCGGCAGCACTGAAACAGTGTTCCGACATAACGCTGGCTGCCGGGCAAGCCAGCACCTCTATTGCGTACATTGCCAGTTTGTGCCAGGTGTCTAGCTTCGATACCCAATAGTTGAAGGGTGCAGATGGATTGTTCAACACAGCTACGCCATCTGACATGTAGTCCTTGACCATCTTCTCCAGGCGATCGGTGTTGGAGGTGGATCTGCACGCTTGCTGTTCTGTGTGCTGCTGCATGGGTGTCAGAAAATTTTCCCACTCCAAGGACACTGCCGATACCATTCCCTTTTGGGCACTAGCTGCGGCTTGTGTTGTTTGCTGCCCTCCTGGTCGTCCTGGGTTTGCGGAAGTCAGTCTGTCGGCGTACAACTGGCTAGAGGAGGGGGAGGATGTCAATCTCCTCTCTAAAGTCTCCACAAGGGCCTGCTGGTATTCTTCCATTTTGACCTGTCTGGCTCTTTCTTCAAGCAGTTTTGGAACATTATGTTTGTACCGTGGATCCAGAAGGGTATAAACATAGTAATTGGTGTTGTCCAGAATGCGCACAATGCGTGGGTCGCGTTCAATGCAGTCCTAGGCCGAAGAGGTCATAGCCTAGGGTCACAAAACCTGTTTATTTGGGCAATTTCAATGGTGGCGAGTCTGACGTACATAAATCGCAGCAATGGCCGTTAGCAACGTCTGAATCTCACGAAATGTCTCATGCAGGTAGAAGACATATTGTTAGACTTGGGCTCCAAAGATGGGTTCCCTACATCTCTGCAAACCAGAGTTACAGGGCTCCAAATTTGGTAAAATCCCCTATAGGCTTTCATTGGGCCTCCTATTTACAGTTCCAAAATCTCACATCTTTTCAAAGGGCAATTACTCAGCAGTGGCAAATTTTCTAGCATTGTAGGGACCCTTAGGGGGAACATGACTGGTGAGTTTCGGGCCCCTAGGCTGAAGAGGTCATAGCCTAGGGTCACAAAAACCTGTTTATTTGGGCTATTTCAATGGTAGTGATGGTGGCGTACATAAATCTCAGCAATGGCCGTTAGCAAAGTCTGAATCTCACGAAATGTCTCATGCAGGTAGAAGACATATTGTTAGACTTGGATTCCAAAGATGGGGTCCCTACATCTCTGCAAACCAGAGTTACAGGGGTCCAAAATTGGTAAAATCCCCCATAGGATTTCATTGCCTCCCTATTTCACCTTCCAAAATCTCACATCTTTTCAAAGGGCAATGGCTCAGCAGTACCAAATTTTCTAGCATTGTAGGGACCCTTAGGGGGAACATGACTGGTGAGTTTCGGGCCCCTAGGCCGAAGAGGTCATAGCCTAGGGTCACAAAAACCTGTTTATTTGGGCTATTTCAATGGTAGTGATGGTGGCGTACATAAATCTCAGCCATGGCAGTTAGCAACGTCTGAATCTCACGAAATGTCTCATGCAGGTAGAAGACATATTGTTAGACTTGGATTCCAAAGATGGGGTCCCTACATCTCTGCAAACCAGAGTTACAGGGGTCCAAAATTGGTAAAATTCCCCCATAGGATTTCATTGCCTCCCTATTTCACTTTCCAAAATCTCACATCTTTTCAAAGGGCAATGGCTCAGCAGTACCAAATTTTCTAGCATTGTAGGGACCCTTAGGGGGAACATGACTGGTGAGTTTCGGGCCCCTAGGCCGAAGAGGTCATAGCCTAGGGTCACAAAAACCTGTTTATTTGGGCTATTTTAATGGTAGTGATGGTGACGTACATAAATCGCAGCAATGGCCGTTAGCAACGTCTGAATCTCACGAAATGTCTCATGCAGGTAGAAGACATATTGTTGGACTTGGATTACAAAGATGGTGTCCCTACATCTCTGCAAACCAGAGTTACAGGGGTCCAAAATTGGTAAAATCCCCCATAGGATTTCATTGCCTCCCTATTTCACTTTCCAAAATCTCACATCTTTTCAAAGGGCAATGGCTCAGCAGTACCAAATTTTCTAGCATTGTAGGGACCCTTAGGGGGATCATGACTGGTTAGTTTTGCCACTGCTGAGCCATTGCCCTTTGAAATGGTGTGAGATTTTGGAACGGTAAATAGGAGGCCCAATGAAAGCCTATGGGGGATTTTACCAATTTTGGACCCCTGTAACTCTGGTTTGCAGAGATGTAGGGACCCCATCTTTGGAATCCAAGTCTAACAATATGTCTTCTACCTGCATGAGACATTTCGTGAGATTCAGACGTTGCTATCGGCCATGGCTGAGATTTATGTACGCCACCATCACTACCATTGAAATAGCCCAAATAAACAGGTTTTTGTGACCCTAGGCTATGACCTCTTTGGCCTAGGGGCCCGAAACTCACCAGTCATGTTCCCCCTAAGGGTCCCTACAATGCTAGAAAATTTGGTACTGCTGAGCCATTGCCCTTTGAAAAGATGTGAGATTTTGGAAAGTGAAATAGGGAGGCAATGAAATCCTATGGGGGATTTTACCAATTTTGGACCCCTGTAACTCTGGTTTGCAGAGATGTAGGGACCCCATCTTTGGAATCCAAGTCTAACAATATGTCTTCTACCTGCATGAGACATTTCGTGAGATTCAGACGTTGCTAACGGCCATGGCTGAGATTTATGTACGCCACCATCACTACCATTGAAATAGCCCAAATAAACAGGTTTTTGTGACCCTAGGCTATGACCTCTTCGGCCTAGGGGCCCGAAACTCACCAGTCATGTTCCCCCTAAGGGTCCCTACAATGCTAGAAAATTTGGTACTGCTGAGCCATTGCCCTTTGAAAAGATGTGAGATTTTGGAAAGTGAAATAGGGAGGCAATGAAATCCTATGGGGGATTTTACCAATTTTGGACCCCTGTAACTCTGGTTTGCAGAGATGTAGGGACCCCATCTTTGGAATCCAAGTCTAACAATATGTCTTCTACCTGCATGAGACATTTCGTGAGATTCAGACTTTGCTAACGGCCATTGCTGAGATTTATGTACGCCACCATCACTACCATTGAAATAGCCCAAATAAACAGGTTTTTGTGACCCTAGGCTATGACCTCTTCGGCCTAGGGGCCCGAAACTCACCAGTCATGTTCCCACTAAGGGTCCCTACAATGCTAGAAAATTTGGTACTGCTGAGCCATTGCCCTTTGAAAAGATGTGAGATTTTGGAAAGTGAAATAGGGAGGCAATGAAATCCTATGGGGGAATTTTACCAATTTTGGACCCCTGTAACTCTGGTTTGCAGAGATGTAGGGACCCCATCTTTGGAATCCAAGTCTAAAAATATGTCTTCTACCTGCATAAGACATTTCGTGAGATTCAGACGTTGCTAACGGCCATGGCTGAGATTTATGTACGCCACCATCACTACCATTGAAATAGCCCAAATAAACAGGTTTTTGTGACCCTAGGCTATGACCTCTTTGGCCTAGGGGCCCGAAACTCACCAGTCATGTTCCCCCTAAGGGTCCCTACAATGCTAGAAAATTTGGTACTGCTGAGTAATTGCCCTTTGAAAAGATGTGAGATTTTGGAACTGTAAATAGGAGGCCCAATGAAAGCGTATGGGGGATTTTACCAAATTTGGAGCCCTGTAACTCTGGTTTGCAGAGATGTAGGGAACCCATCTTTGGAGCCCAAGTCTAACAATATGTCTTCTACCTGCATGAGACATTTTGTGAGATTCAGACGTTGCTAACGGCCATTGCTGCGATTTATGTACGTCAGACTCGCCACCATTGAAATTGCCCAAATAAACAGGTTTTGTGACCCTAGGCTATGACCTCTTCGGCCTAGGACTGCATTGAACGCGACCCACGCATTGTGCGCATTCTGGACAACACCAATTACTGGGTTTATACCCTTCTGGATCCACGGTACAAACACAATGTTCCAAAACTGCTTGAAGAAAGAGCCAGACAGGTCAAAATGGAAGAATACCAGCAGGCCCTTGTGGAGACTTTAGAGAGGAGATTGACATCCTCCCTCTCCTCTAGCCAGTTGTACGCCGACAGACTGACTTCCGCAAACCCAGGACGACCAGGAGGGCAGCAAACAACACAAGCCGCAGCTAGTGCCCAAAAGGGAATGGTATCGGCAGTGTCCTTGGAGTGGGAAAATTTTTTGACACCCATGCAGCAGCACACAGAACAGCAAGCGTGCAGATCCACCTCCAACACCGATCGCCTGGAGAAGATGGTCAAGGACTACATGTCAGATGGCGTAGCTGTGTTGAACAATCCATCTGCACCCTTCAACTATTGGGTATCGAAGCTAGACACCTGGCACAAACTGGCAATGTACGCAATAGAGGTGCTGGCTTGCCCGGCAGCCAGCGTTATGTCGGAACGCTGTTTCAGTGCTGCCGGAGGCATCGTCACAGATCGGCGGCGTATCCGCCTCTCCACAGAAAATGCAGACCGTCTGACTCAAATTAAAATGAATCAATCCTGGATTGGAAACGACTACGCAACACTCCCGGACCCCAACCAAGTAACATGAACAATGAACATCTGTGATGGGTTAGCGTTTCCGGTCCCTGTTTATTGAACCTCTCATCTGTATTACATTTATGACTGCATGGCGACAAAATGCAAATTGCTATCCGCTCGCTTCTTGTCCTCATGCAAGGCCTGGGTTGTTGTGTCTCAAAGCGTGGCCTTCTCCTCCTGCGCCACCCTCCTCCTGTTCCATCACGTGTGCTGCTGCTGGGTTAGCGTTATCGGTCCCTTTTCCTGGAACCTCTTATATGTATTACATTTATGACTGCATGCCGACAAAAAGCATGTTACCTGTGCAAAGAAAACAGACATTTCCCGCATTTAAAAGACAGTTTTCCCTTTGAAACTTTAAAATCGATTTTCTCAAAAACTATAAGCTCTTTTTGCTAAATTTTTTTTCCTCTTGTACCCACTCCCAAGGTGCACATACCCTGTAAATTTGGGGTATGTAGCATGTAAGGAGGCTTTACAAAGCACAAAAGTTCGGGTCCCCATTGACTTCCATTATGTTCGGAGTTCGGGTCGAACACCCGAACATCGCGGCCATGTTCGGCCTGTTCGGCCCGAACCCGAACATCTAGATGTTCGCCCAACACTCCGCCCCGCGTTACTTTTCCACTCTGCTTACCCGCCACAAGTGCCATGCAAGTCTATGGAGATTTTGCACAGTTCAAGCGTTGCAGCGCAATGTAACAATGCACCAGAAGTAGCAAAATCACCACAATCCCGACCAGGGCCGGCGCTACCATTAAGGCAAAGGAGGCAGCTGCCCCGGGGCCCCAGAGCTTGTAGGGGCCCCCAGTAGCTACAAGAGGAAAAAAACATTTCATTTCATATTGGGGGTCCCTATTCCTGCCTACCTATACTGAAAACAACTGTGCCTGGTTACCTATATTGGGGGTCCCTATTCCTGCCTACCTATACTAAGAACATCTGAGCCTGGTTACCTATATTGGGGGTCCCTGTTTCTGCCTACCTATACTGAGAACATCTGTGCCTGGTTACCTATATTGGGGGTCCCTATTCCTGCCTACCTATACTGAGAACATCTGTGCCTGGTTACCTATATTGGGGTTCCCTATTCCTGCCTACCTATACTGAGAACATCTGTGCCTGGTTAACTGTATTGGGGGTCCCTATTCCTGCCTACCTATACTGAAAACAACTGTGGCTGGTTACCTATATTGAGGGTCCCTATTCCTGCCTTTCTATAATGAAAGCATCTGTGCCTGGTTACCCCTATTGGGGATCTCTATTTTTGCCTACCGATACTGATAACATCTGTGCCTGGTTATCTATATTGGGGGTCCCTATTCCTGCCTACCTATACTGAGAACATCTGTGCCTGGTTAACTGTATTGGGGGTCCCTATTCCTGCCTACCTATACTGAGAACATCTATGCCTGGCTACCCATATTGGGCATCTCTATTTTTGCCTACCGATACTGATAACATCTGTGCCTGGTTATCTATATTGGGGGTCCCTATTCCTGCCTACCTATACTGAGAACATCTATGCCTGGTTACCTTTTACTTGTGGTCCCTGTGAGGTAATTGCTACATTGTATACAGGGGTGATAAATGCATTTATTATGTGAGATGATTACTGCATTCGCTATGGTAGTAGATTGGTGCAATGTACTGTATATGTGGGGTGATTGCTACATTGTATATGGGGGGGGGGGGGTGATAAATGCATTTATTATGCGAGTTGCCATACAATGGCAGTTTCTAGGCATCATTTTCATGCAGGGGTTAACTGAGATTTGAAAAAAAAAATGTAAGGGTTCCTTGGCCCAAAAAAAGGCTGAGAAAGGCTGACCTAGACGCAAACAAACTTACCAACTACTTTATGCTAAAATAAAGACAGACAACCAGGTTGGAAGAAAAATATTGTTTTATTGGGGCTTTGTAAATGTTTGTTTTCTTTCTTTAATTACAATTCAATTTACACGTTTATTTAGATTCATAAACATTCCTTTATTGAAATACCATATAAGCAAGAAACCGAAAACATTAGACTGCGAAGCAGTTAAACACAAACCACATTTATCAGAGTGTCCGCTTTAACCGGGCGACATTACCCAATTACATCCCCCCTTTCAAGCAGGTGACACACCCCCAATAAAATTCATAGGGCTAGCGACAATGTCTGGGAGGGAGGGCGGGGGCTGAACGCTGATGAGATCTTCAGAGCAGGTGTGTTAGCAAAACTATTGCAAACCTTTATATCTAGCTCCCTCCGCTATGATTGGGCAGCTAGAAGCCCGCCGATCCACTACCAATGACCATCCAGCTTCAGGGGAGGCAGATTATTCTCCCCTGAGAGACAGCACCTGGAACACAAAAGACAGCCAGCAGCCAGAGCCTACCAGGTGAACTTACTTACTAATTAGGGCAGGTCGGCATGGTAACAGTAAAAAAGGGTGCAGGAGGCTAGTGGACAAATTGGACGCCGCCATTGACTCCCATAATAATTATCGTTTACTGGGCGCCGAACAGGAAAAAATGGCGCCCGAGAATAATAACGTTTTCCAACGGCGCCCGAAGATTTTTCATGTTTTATAACTGCTTGCGATGATTTACGTTTCTTATTTCAATAAAACATTATTTTAAATGTTATCCCTTACTGTTTGTAAAACATTATTATTCACGAAACAAAGCGATCAGTACGTAATGTAAATTGTAATATATTTTATCCCTTACTGTTTTTAAAACATTATTCTACACACAATACAGTGATCACTAAGGAGGGTCTTAGGTTTAGGCACCACCAGGGGGTCTTAGGTTTAGGCACCAACAGGGGGGTCTTAGGTTTAGGCACCAACAGGGGGGTCTTAGGTTTAGGCACCAACAGGGGGGTCTTAGGTTTAGGCACCAACAGGGGGGGTCTAGGGGTTAGGGGTAGGTACAGGGAGGGTTACTTAGGCACCAACAGGGGGGGTCTTAGGTTTAGGCACCAACAGGGGGGTCTTAGGTTTAGGCACCAACAGGGGGTCTTAGGTTTAGGCACCAACAGGGGGGTCTTAGGTTTAGGCACCAACAGGGGGGTCTAGGGGTTAGGGGTAGGTACAGGGAGGGTTACTTAGTAATTTTTTTTTTAAACGTTATTATATGTTTCAATATTTAAACGGAAGATTAACGTTTTTACAATTGTCGATTTAATGTACATTATTTAAAGATTTATAACTTTATAAAACATAAATTTTAAACGAAATACAGTACAATACATTTTTAAACGTTATCCATGCTTATCGTTTAAAACCCCGCGCCCTTTTTTCCCAGCGCCCCTTTTTAACGTACGCGGTCGGCATACCCATGGGCTCCACATTAATTAATGGTGTCACTGCCCTAATAGCTGTTGGTGCAGTCTAGATTTTCCTTGTCTGCCAGTAGTAAAGATGATTACATCTCATTGTGGGTCACACAACATGAACGAATTACATGACGAATATCAATCATTTCCTGATCTCTGTTCTATTCTTTAACTTCTCACTTTGCAATGTATTGATTCATTTTTTCCTCCCTACTACTATTTTTCGGTAAAGTTCCTCTTCAAGTTCACAGTCAACAGCAGCTGAGTCTCTATGGGATGGGGGGAGAACACGACAGAGACTGAGTAACAGTCAGACAACAATACCAGTACAATAACCTGGGTCATGCGATTTCACATCATTAGCTCTGGCTAGTACGGTGTGCTATTTATAACCGGCTGTGGCCTCTTACATCAGCACAGATACGCCACAGACAAATATAGAAAAAAAAATATAGAATTATTCATTTAAATGACTGACATGGATAAAAATAATTGCAGAACTACATTCTCCTCTCATAAGGTCATCAGATTTTTTAGGCAAATTTAATCTCATCCACCGCTGGTGATTCAGATATTGAATAGGTCATTTCAGCCTGTTCCTATGAATCATAAATCACAGCGTTTCAGTTCAGTTCCTTGTATCGCTGACGCGAAAAAGTTTTTATTCTGTTCTGTAAATTGGTCTACACAAGACGTGATTAGCTGCTCAACCGAACGCCATTGGAGGAAAAAAAAATATTATCAGCTGAATACGTATTACTGGGCTACTTTGGTTAATTCCTAGTCTGAATCAGTTTAATATTCATGACTTGATTCATTTTGCTATTTATACTCTCGCTCCTATTTCCTGAGCGCGCAGAGTATGATATGAATAAGTAATGTGAAATAATTGTAACTTGCTGCTTATATATTCCATTACAATCCAGACACACACATGGACTGAGAAATGAAAATGGCTTGATCTACTACATTATTGCCATTCATGAAAACATTTCTACACATAATGCAGACATTTCATCTGTGGCGCTTTGATAATGGGGTACTTTGGAGCTTAAGAACATTCCATCAGTGGTGCTCAGATACCACTTTTCACTATCTGGAACTAATTCAGATCCGGATATCCAGATATCCGATCCGGGTCGGATATCCGAGTTTGACATTTTTAAACCCGAATTGAATTCGGGCCGGATTTGGATATCCGGATTGAAAACCAGAAATAGTCTTTTCAAGGCTTCTTAACCATTTTAGAAGTTAAAAACATACCACCACCACCTCTCTCCCTCTCCCTCTCTCTGGTCTTCCAGGGATTTGTAGTATGACAAAAGCAAGCTCACATAAATTGGCCAGGAATTGAACCCAGGTCAACTGCTTGGAGGGCAGCTATGCTGACCACTGTACCAACAACCACACTCACAGCAAAGGACAGCACTTTGAAGTCTGGAAGATTCCAGGGTAAGGGTGGGAAGGATGAAAAGCTAGGTGGCCATGCAACCATTCCTGCTAACCTAAAGCTTACTTATAGACAGTCATATGAGACACATTCCGGGTGCAGGGCTGTGTGGAGAGTCAACACATTGGAGACTTAAGACTTTACCAAATCCAATGCTTCAATATGGGGAAGCTTCTCTGCTGTTTGCTGTTTTTATTTTTGTTTTTAAGTGTGGTGTCACAGTTCACTCATCTCTTCAACCACAAGAAAGGCCCAGTCTTAGCTACCGTAATATCTATGTTACGGCAGGACCCTTATAACACTTTCTCTTACAGGGCTATGGAAACCGTTTTGCCCATGCGATAAAGCGAGGTGCAAAAATGAAACCATGCCTAGCAGAGGATGGTTTTGATCCATCAACCTCTGGGTTATGGGCCCAGCACACTTCCACTGCACCCCTCTGCTGCCACACAGGTATTGCTTTGTTGTAGAAAAAAGTGGCGTTAAACTTCTTGAAACAGAGTTACTTCCTCCCTCCAAAAGACACACATACATCCCCATAAAATCATTTAGCAGCAACAACTAGTCTCTGTGGCACAATTGGTTAGCACATTTGGCTGTTAACCAAAAGGTTGGTGCCAGGTTCAAGCCCACCCAGGGATAGCATTGTGTTTTGTGAAGGGAACTAATGTACCCTTCTTAAACTTGAAGATTGTATACAAATGTAAGCAGACTGCAGAGTGGTGCAGCAGGAGTGTGCTGGGCCCATAACCCAGAGGTTGATGGATCGAAACCATCCTCTGCTAGGCATGATTTCATTTTTGCACCTCGCTTTATCGCATGGGCAAAACGGTTTCCATAGCCCTGTAAGAAAAAGTGTAATAAGGGCCCTGCCGTAACATAGATATTACGGTAGCTAAGACTACTCCTGGGCCTTTCTTGTGGTTGAAGAGATGAGCGAACTGTGACACCACACTTAAAAAAAAAAACCCAGCAAACAGAGAAGCTTCCCCATATTGGAGCATTGGATTTGGTAAAGTCTTAAGCCAATGTGTTGACTCTCCACACAGCCCTGCACCCGGCATGTGTCTCATATGACTGTCTATAAGTAAGCTTTAGGTTAGCAGGAATGGTTGCATGGCCACCTAGCTTTTCATCCTTCCCACCCTTGCCCTGGAATCTTCCAGACTTCAAAGTGCTGTCCTTTGCTGTGAGTGTGGTTGTTGGTATAGTGGTGAGCATAGCTGCCCTCCAAGCAGTTGACCTGGGTTTGATTCCCAGCCAATGTATGTGAGCTTGCTTTTGACATACTACAAATCCCTGGAAGACCAGAGGGAGAGAGAGGTGGAGGTGGTACTTTTTGCCACTGAACTTGTAATCCAGATTCAGGTATCTGGGAGAAATCCGCGGCTATCCGGGTCGGCAGTGAAACTAGCCGCAGATAGGTATCCGGATTTCTGCCCAAGTATCCGGAAGCCGGATAGGGTAAAAATGGTCGGATACCCGGATATCCGAAATCCGGATGAGCATCCCTGCATTCTATATTATATATTCAATAATTAGTGACAAGGAAAAAAGTTTGCTTAAAATGTACCTGAGATGAGGCAAAATACAAAATGTATACATACCTGGGGCTTTCTCCATCCCTCACTTCGTTGTCGGCATCCTCCGTTGCCTGCAGCCTCCACAACTGGCCCTGGTAAGTCGCCCAGTAGGGGCCAGTCAGCGCAGGTGCAGTCCAGCCGTGTGTGCTCCCCCAGTTTGTTTTTCGGCTGCATGGTAATACTGTGCAGGCGCAGAACGCTCCCGGCCGCGGAAGTGCTACCGGGGGTGCGCGCAAGGCTTGCCGTGTATGCGCAGTATGCCCCGGACCGGAGAAAATTCCTAGGCCAATTTTGTGGAGGCTGCAGACAGCGGAGGACAGTGGTGAGGGAGCGATAAGGCCGGAGGGGGCTAGAGGAAGCCCCAGGTATATATACATTTTTTTATTTTGCCTCATCTCAGGTTCTCTTTAAAGAGGAACTTTAACCAAGGATTGAACTTCATTCCAATCAGTAGCTGATACTCCCCCCCCCCCCCCTCCCAGATTCCCATGAGAGAGCTTTACCTTTTCTTGAAATAGGTCATCGAGGGGGGGGGGGGGGGGGTCTGTATGGCCAATATTATGGTGAAATCCCTCCCACAGTGTGATGTCATGACCAAGGCCCTGACTGTTTGCTGTCTGTGAACCTTGTTGCTGTAATGCTGGGGGGTCATACTTTCGGACCATACTTTCTGACCACCCAGCACAACAAGGTTGAGAGCTGGATAATGGAAGAGGTTACACAGGCTGCCCAGAGCAACTGCAGCTCTGGGCTTCAGATATCGCTACAAATAAAACACAATGGCAGCGCAGTGCGATGTTACGCTGCCTTATGGTGGCCACTAATGATCCAATATTTTTCATCCAATCTTACCAAATCTATGTAGTATAAGAGTAAATTGAGTAAATATACTGAATGATACTTCAGGCAATTACCTTATATTACATATAAATGGTATGATTGGATGAAAAAGATTGGATCATTAGTGGCCACCTTTAGTTTGCACTGTGCTGCCTTAGCGATAGCAAGCACACAGACAGGTACAAGACTGGACTATAGATTGGAGCGTAACCAGTAGCAACCACAGCTCACAGTCACGTCCACAGAAGCAGAGCAAGCAGGCTAACAACAGTCACCAGCAAGCATCCACCCAGGCAACTGCAACCTATAGTTACGTTCCTAGAAACTAGAGTAGCAGGAATACTACCAGTCACCAAAGTGGTCATGGCAGAATCCAAGCTATTTGGATAATGGACTTTACTGACCCATCGCGGATGCAGCGAACATCCATCAAGCATGGAACTAGGCAATACACAGTAATAAGAAAAATAACAAACGGCTCAACTAATGGATAAATATAAATATTAACAAGTCTGCATATATATTTATCAAGGACTATAATATATAAATAGAGGAACATATGCTAGGATTTATCAAAAACTAGCTAAAGCATAAGTAATAAGGTCGCATAGAACTACAATAACAGAACTATACAGAGTAACAAGGTGCCAGCAGATCAGCATACTGACCACTATGATGGGCGGGGTATGAAATGGGAGGCAGACTTTTATGTTGGCATCAGCCAATGGATGCAGCTATGCAAATCTCCACACAGCTGAATGGTAATCACTCAATCCTGAGCTGGCTTGATTACCATTTGCTAGCTGGCTGTGAATGCAAAGGACCCTCATAAGAAATACATGCAGAATTATGTAACAACATGCATGCAGGCAATCCAGGGCTATCTGGCCGCAGCTCAGCGGCAACAAGCAATTGGTGGATTGATGACAGAATCCTGAGCTGCCCAGAACTGCAGAGCGATTGCAAATGACAATAAGACCCATTGCAAATGCACAACTGAATGCAAGCAGATAAGCCAGAACTGTCCATTTGCAGCTCCACTGCAACGGACAGAATACGCTACAGGAGGGATCCTTACAGTTGCATTGTGGGAAAAAACAGCTTTTTCCAACTGCCAAGACAGCAATATATCTCTCTTTACACGAAACTCTCAGTAACGAACATTTTGTATGACACACATGGCAGAACTAAAGATGTCACCACCAGTGATAATTTTCAGAATGTAAAGAGGAAAAGATTTTACAATGGGCAAACACTGACTGAATGATCTATAAATGAATATTGTAAACAGTAATTAATTGTATTCATTATGTTAATTTCACTACATTTCCTTTTTCAAAAAAAGGGTATGAATGGAGACAGACATACATTGTTTTACCCAGAATAAGTAAGCTCAACACTAATCCTTAAATGGACACCATACACATAAGCACAGTGGTGCTTGTTAAAGGGAAGGTCCAAGCAAAATAAAAAAAATGAGTTTCACTTACCTGGGGCTTCTACTAGCCCCATGCAGCCATCCTGTGCCCTCGTAGTCACTCACTGCTGCTCCAGTCCCCCGCTGGCAGCTTGCCGACCTCAGAGGTCGGCGGGCCGCATTGCGTACATTTTTACGCATTCCCGCTAGTGGAGGAACATTAACACATACATTTTTATGCATTACTGGTTCAATGCATAAAAATGTATGCATTGAACTAGTAATGCGTAAAATTGTATGTGCTAATTTTCCTGCACTAGCGGGAATGCGTAAAAATTTACGCAATGCGGCCCGCCGACCTTCGAGGTCGGCAAGCTGCCAGCGGGGGACTGGAGCAGCAGTAAGTGAGTACGAGGGCACAGGATGGCTGCATGGGGCTGGTAGAAGCCCCAGGTAAGTGAAACTCATTTTTTTATTTTGCTTGGACCTTCCCTTTAAAGGGGTTCTGTGGAGGGTGAAAAAAACCCCCCAAAACTGACACTTACCTGGGGCTTCTATCGCCCCCCCCCCTGTAGCTGCCTTGTTCCGCGCCATCCTCCTACGATCATCCGTTCCCTGCCACCAGTCTTGTTCAATTATTTGTCTATCTAGACGAATAGCGTGCGCTCCCGCTCGCGTCTCCTGAATACTTACTGCGAAGGCACAGTACAAGGTTTTCTCGTACTGCGCCTGCGCAGTAAGCTCCCGGAGATGGGAGCGAGCACGCGCCCGGCCACGGCCACACAGCCGCAGTCTAGATCGAAGAATATTTAGACCAGGAACAGCAGCGGGGAATGGATGATCGTAGGAGGACGGTGTGGGACATGGCAGCTACAGGGGGGGGGGGGGGGGGGGGGTAGCGATAGAAACCCCAGGTAAATGTCAGTTTTGTTTTGTTTTTTTCACCTTCCGCAGAACCCCTTTAAGCCTCTCCAACAATTTCCAATGTTCTACAAAACTAGCTTTGACCAGTCAGCAATCAACGGACATTTTCTATCAAGAAAATTCCCTTCCACAGGTACGTCCAGCTAAATATTGTTCCTATTATAGGACCACTGCAGTGAAAAAATTAAGCAGTTAAAATATGATGGAACCAACAGATTTTGGACCAGACCATCTCCTCATGAGGGATTCTCACAGTTTTATTTGTTTTCAAAAACATTCCCTGAATGTCAGTTGCTAAGTTTGACTGCCAAAATAGTGTGCAAGTGAGTAGGGAGACTGGCTGGTATCTTACTATTTTGGCAATTAGACTTAGGCCTCGATTCACTAAAGGGTGCTAAGTGTTAGCACGCCCGTGAAAAGGCACTTAGGATGCAAAAACAGCCACTTCACGCACTAATATGCGCGCAAGCGTTTGCACGTGCAAAGGTTAGCGCTGAAAAGCCTGAAAAGCTATTTTACATCTAACGGTGCGACATTTCGGCGCACCAACTTAACCTGTTGCCGCCCGCATCACGCCAATGGGCGTTGCCGTGGCGGCAGCCCCAGGACCACCTAACGCCAATTGGCGTAAAGTCCTGGGGCTGTGTTTTGCAGGAGATCGCGCGCAGGGTGCGCGGGCATCTCCTGCTTGGTGGGCGGAGCAGAGCTCCGCCTTCAGTCTCCGAGCGGCGGTTGCGTAATCGCCGTCTATTTACATGTACAGCGCTGCAATCAGCAGCAGCGCTGTACTGGGGACAGCCGTGTGACACGGCTGTCCCCTCCTGAGCAGCAGAGGTGATCGGCTGTCATAGGCCGAAGCCTATGACAGCTGATCACGGGGATTGGCTAGCGGGGGGGGGGGGGGGGGGGAGGGGGGTTTACAATTTATTTAAAAAAAAACTAAGAAAAGGGGGGAAGAATCACGTGTGTGCTGTGTTGTGCCGCCCTGCAGCTTGACCTTAAAGTTGCAGTGGCCAATTTATTGAAAAATTGCCTGGTCTTTAGGGGGGTTTAACACTGCGGTCCTCAAGAGGTTAACGCACGATCAGTAACAGCTTTGGACATGCAAACTACTTAGCACCCTAGTTTGCACATCCAAAGCTTTTAGGCCTGCTAACTGTGTTAGCATCCTTTTGTGAAGCCCTTAGTTAGCAACTGCCGTTCAGCAAATGCTTTTGAAAACATAGAAAACCCTGAGAATCCACCATGAGGAGATGGACTAGTTCAAAACCTGTCAGTTCAGTCAGATATTAACTGCTTACTTTTTTCACTGTAGTGGTCCTTTAATTATCTGATATGCAAGTAAACAGAATGAGAACTATCTATATTTAAAAATCATAACAGAAGAGATCCATTACTCATAGGCACAATACCCAGACTAGAGTAGGATGAAGTGCAAGATCATGCATGATTCACACGTTACACTTCCTGTCATGTTACCTAGCAACTACCTCTGCTTCATGTATATTTTTCTAGCATATATTATTTTGTTATGGTGTTGTTAACCAAAAATAACACACACATATATCTTCTGGAAAGTAGCAGCCGTTTTCAATTAATCAATTAAAGTAACAGTTTATAATTTTATTTTAGACGCACTAGGCCCTATTCAATTTACCTTTCTCTTGGGTTTTCTCACAGGAGGTATTTTCACACTTTATCACTAAAACACCTAGGGCTTGATTCACTAACCGGCGCTAAGCCTTATCTGATGTTAGCGTGCCTTATCTAAGTTAGTGTGCCTTATCTGAGGTTAGTGTGCCTTATCTGAGGTTAGTGTGCCTTATCTGAGTTAGTGTGCCTTATCTGAGGTTAGTGTGCCTTATCTGAGTTAGTGTGCCTTATCTGAGGTTAGTGTGCCTTATCTGAGGTTAGTGTGCCTTATCTGAGTCGCACCTGCTATACTGTACAAGATGCGACCTTAAAGAGACTCTGTAACAAAATTTTCAGCCTTAGTTCTTCTATCCTATAAGTTCCTTTGCCTGTTCTAATGTGCTCTGGCTTACTGCAGCTTTTCCTAATTGCACAGTGGCTGTGTTATCTCTGTTATATGATCTAATCTGTTTTCTTCTGTAGGCACAGTCAGGCTAAAGGTCCGTACACACGCCGGACTGGAGGCAACGACGGGTCCGTCGTCACCTCCCGCTGGGTGGGCGTTCCAACGACAGTCCGGCGTGTGTACGCACTGTCGGCGGACTGATACAGCTCGGATCGCTCAGAAACAGCCGTATCAGTCCGCCGACAGTGCGTACACACGCCGGACTGTCGTTGGAACGCCCACCCAGCGGGAGGTGACGACAGACCCGTCGTTGACTCCAGTCCAGCGTGTGTACGGACCTTAAGGCTGGAATGTGTGGATTGTGCTTGGCTGCTTGTGATTGGATAGAAGCGATACACACCCCCTCCAGGTCCCCTGCAGGCTCTGTATGACTCACACACTCTGCTTATGTGAGCCTATCACAAGCTGGTTAGTTTGTTTGTAAACACTGCCTAAAACTGGCAATTACAAGCCAGGTTTGCAGCAGAGAGTGAAAACAGCACAGAGGGGCCCAGGAGAACATAATGAATAGAATGGTATGCTTTTTGCTGTAAAAATTTTAGAGTACAGATTCTCTTTAAGGTCGCATAGGATGTGACCTAAACGGCGCATCAGTGCACCATTATCGTCGCATCCTATGCGACCTTATAGTCACATCATATACAGTATAGCGGGTGCGACGTTATCGTTGCACCATGCGCTAAGATCGACGCATTACGCTGTGCGCGGTGCAGTGCGCGATGTAGCTTTGTGCAACTTTTAGTGTGCACAAAGCTATTTAAGGGGCACTAAGTTCAGATAAGGCACACTAACCTCAGATAAGGCACACTAACCTCAGATAAGGCACAATAACTCAGATAAGGCACACTAACCTCAGATAAGGCACACTAACCTCAGATAAGGCACACTAACCACACTAACCTCAGATAAGGCACACTAACCTAGATAAGGCACACTAACCTCAGATAAGGCACACTAACCTCAGATAAGGCACACTAACTCAGATAAGGCACACTAACCTCAAATAAGGCACACTAACCTCAGATAAGGTTAGCGCTGTAGTTTGTGCCCACTAAGTGATAAGGCACACTAACCGGCTTAGTGCCGGTTAGTGAATCAAGGCCCTTGAAAGCCCCCAGCAAGCAAGAAAACTATCAAAACAAGTTTGATAGTACTTCTTCAATTGAGAAGTGCTGAATAGTAAAGGTAGCCATACAATACTATAATATTGCGACATGATTTACTCTCCAATTCAATACATTTACCAAATTGGAAGAGAATCGGTGCTGTAACATGGCCGCCCAATCAATCTTTTCAATTTATTTCCTGCCAAAATCGGTCGATAGGGTTGATCCGACGTGCTGGAAAATCTTAGTCGCAAGTGCTTGATCGAGTGCACGGTGGCAATGGTGTTTGATACCCTGGCGACCGATGTACCTGATGGATCCACAGCCGGTTTCCCCCCCAAGTGTGAAAGTGTCCCCTCCGCCTATGTGCAGTGTAAACGTCTCACCGCAGGGGCAAACCCAGGATTTTCAAAGGGGGGATTCCTGAAAGGTCTCCCTCAGCCATGCACAATACAGTATAATAATATGGTAGGACATCATGCTGGGTACACCTATCCGATAAACCAACAATGGGATAGATCGGGAGCAGTTTGTATACAGAAAATAATGACAGCCAACATTAGTAATGAAGGGGGAAGCAGAGGCACAGGGCTGTGTTCATACCTGACTCTGTTAAGTTCCTTAGAGCTGCTCCATGTTCTGTACAAACACTGCTGCTCCTTGCTCTGTACACACGCTGCTGCTCCATGCTCTGTACACACGCTGCTGCTCCATGCTCTGTACACAAGCTGCTGCTCCATGCTCTGTACACAAGCTGCTGCTCCATGCTCTGTACACACACTGCTGCTCCAAAGTCAACTGTAGCAGGAAAAGAAATGGGGCAGTGCTTGGAGCTGCAGGATGCCTGCAGATATTCTGGTGTCTCAACTTGTGCCTGTCCCCAGACACTGCACTGGCCCTGGTCTGAGGGGGAATTCTGGGGAGCTGTAATCTCCCCCCCTGCATTTGCCTATGAACCTCTCTACCATCGTGGCTTGCGACCTCCTCCAGTGTACAACTTCACGTAGAGTGCTTGTGTCATGTGGCACTACATGTGTCTGGTGCCACGTGGTACAGGCACTCACAGTGATGGTGAACACTGGAAGAGGCCAAAGGTCACGCCAGCAGACAGGTAAGACTTTATTGAACTGAGGCACTGGGGGGCACTTTTGCACATGGGGGTGACCAAGCAGGCAACGGAGGCATCGGCACTAGGCTGATTTCTTATAGATTTCATGCTGAAATCTATTGGAAATCAGTGTGTGGTGTTTGGGCAGTCAACAGATCTCTCTCTGATCAGATTCGATGAGCCTGTCTTGCTTGTGTGTCCATTGCCGTAAACATTCTGTGCACACGCAGTTCATTCTTTCAAGAACTGCACGCGCAGAACGCTTACTGCGATGGGCAGGGCCGCACATGCACACTGGCCCACGGCTTCGGCCGAAGTCGTCACTTAGCGGAGCCACTGGGGAGCAGAACGGAGGGAGCCTGGAGGAGGCCGAGGGACTTCATCAAATACGAGGGGTTAGAGGAAGCCCCAGGTAAGTTCATTTGCCAGTTTTAATGTACTGCTCAGGGTTCTTTTAAGTGCTGCGGTGGGACATGGGTGGTTGCAAAATTGGATTGGAAAGGGTAACAGAGAGGCTGACAAGCGCTGTCAACTGTGCGTGGAAATTATCTGTCACTGAGTTCTGGTCTTATTTTTTCTGCAGCAGCTCCCACAGGTCTAGTTGGAGAAGTCAATCACAACACTGGTGGGTGTATAAGCTCTATGATGACAGGTAGAACTGTCAAAAACATCTTTCTTGCTGAGATATTTGCCAGTCTGTAGGTGGATTTGCAGATTGTCAAGGGTGTGATAAAAGTGTTGCTCCTGTGGTTGCTATGAGACTCTTAAATTTAAAAAAAAAATCTCTAGAGCAATAATAGTAACAGATGTATGTGCTAGCTATAGTATGAAGCATTATGGGTGATCATTTTATGCGCAAAATTGTTTACTTAACCAAAATACATTTCGGTGTCCTTACATGCAGAGATAGTTTGTTTTGCTTTTGATCTTACTTCAAAAATAGAAGACATATTTTGTGTATTTATAGCACAGAATAACAGGAGCAAGGCACACTATAGACTAGACTATAATGGAAGTGTAGCATTTTGGACCATAATAGGGGATTTTAAAGAGGAGCTGTCAGCCATACTATCTCATAAAAAACTCATATATAAGTAGATAAATACTTGCTCTACTTACATAACATGTGCATTGCACTGTACACGTTTTGATTTTAGTGATTTTTCTACAGTAAAAAAAGAGAAAATCCTTCTTAGCATTTCCCATATTAACTGTGGCTATTTTGAAGCCAATTCTGATGTCATTTCCTCCCTTAGTCTCCTCTGCCTGATTTGCCCACCCTTCACTATAGAAAGTGCATTGTCTCAGCATGAGAAATATAGGCCGATTAGAGAGGAACAGAAGTGTGGGAGGGGAAAACAGGAGGGAAAGAGGCTTCAGCCAATAAGGCTGCATTAGTTAAGTCTGAGGGGAAATAGAGAAGCAAAACAGGACAACCCAGCATGCCCTGCAACTTCCTTTTTGTGTACCAAATTTTGTGTGTACCAAATAGGAGTCAGGTAAACTGGGGAATGATCATTTATCAACAAGACAAGTAATAGTGATTTTAACTTTTGGATTGCCTGGATAGCATCCTTATTACTTGTTTACCAGATAAAAATAAAGAATTGATTTTTAATTTTATGCCCGACAGTTACACTTTAAAGACACCTGTAGCAGTCCATTTTTTACATCTTGTTTTCAAGAAAACATGGAACACTGTAAAATGTAAATAAAAGACAACACTCACAATGGTTTGAAAATCATTTAAATATTTTGTTTAATTGCATAAGATAGTATAAAGACAAAATATGGAATGTTAAATCTGAGAAATTACATTGTCTTTTCGTTTTCTTTTCTTTTTTAATTGTGTGACCAGTAGACCCAAGCCCGTTTAAAAACGGGCTCTAGGTCTGTTTTTTTTACTTTGCATGCGCGTGCAAATGCCCGCCCGCCTCACTGGCCCCGTCCTCCAGTCCCAACTGCTGCCCGGGTCCGTGCTACGCACATGCGCAGTAGCAAAAAACACGGACCCAGCTACACAGAGACAACGCTACGCAAGTACACAGGGGTTTTATTACAAAGGATTATTTTGAATTCAACCTCCTTGGCGGTAACCCCGAGTCAGGCTTGGGATGGAAATCTGTAGCTCAGAGTGGTAATCCCGAGTTAGTTCCATGGAAGGTGTGTAATGTGGAGGGCTGCCACAGATCTATATAGTAGTATGATTTTTGGGGTCTAAAAGCTTGTTAAAAAATTGCACTGCTTTTAAACAATAAAATCTGGAAGTAATCATACCGCCAGGGAGGTTTTAATGGAAGTAATATATTAAAAGAAAAACTAGAAAAGTTTATTTATATTTTATAGAACATCTTAAAGTGAACCCGAGCTGAAGCTCAGGTTCAAAAGAAGTTCTTACCCTGCAGGGAGGGAAGCCGCAGGATCCTATTGATGCTTTCCTCTCTTGTCGCAACCCCCGCTGCAGGGCATAGCTCCCTTTCCGAATCAGGGCCGCGATGCTTCACTTCCGTATTAATGGCCACACTGTAGCCTCGCGAGCCTGCCCGCTCATGCGCAGTAGCACAGACCCCGCACCTCCGGCTTACTGCACACGTGCGGACGGGTTCAATCGGCTATTGTGCGGCCATGTACACGGAAGAGGAATTGCGCAGCCCCGATCTGATGCATTGTCGCTAATCTGCAGGTGAAGGGGACAGCAGAATAGAGTGGGGAGCCTCAATAGGATCCTGACGCTTCCCTCTCTTTAGGTAAGTACCTGATTTTGTGTACTCGAGCTTCGGCTCAGGTACACTTTAAAGTGAATGGGAATTACATTTAAAAAAATGAGACAGATACTTACCCAGGGAGAGGGTAAGCTCCTCTCCTGGTCCCCTCGATCCAGTGCTGGCTCGCCCGGTAGCAGTATTTGACTAAATTAGTCAAATACTGCTTTATCCGGCCGAAGGAGGCTTCAGAAGTCTTCAGGGAGCCCAAGTGCTCCTGAAGAAGGGTGGCCCTGTACTGCGCCTGCGCAAGCACGCTCTCTTGCACGCTCACACCTGTGCAGTATGAGCCCCCGGCTCCGGAAGACTTCCAAATACCCTTTCGACGGAGGATTGAAACGGGAGGGGAGCCAGCACAGAATAGAGAGCACCGAGAGAGGAGACGGAAGGCTCTATCTATACAACCCAGAGCCTTCCCTCTCCTTAGGTAAGTATTTGCTTCATTTTTTTAAAAATGCGGTTTCTATTCACTTTAATTCTACGAAAATTAGGTTGTTTGGTGACTTATGAAAAAAAAACCCACATACACCAGAAACACTTCATACTTTATCTATTTATTGTTGTACATTGCTATGTAACCCCGCCCTCCCAGTGATGCTTAGCCTCGGCAATGATACCATGCAGCCTTTTCCCAGAGCACTCTGGTATATGGTTCACTTCACAGAAAGAAATTAAAATGCCACCGTGATTCACCTTACCACCTTAGTGATGCCGGTGTCTATAATAAATGTAAAGGGAACCTGAGGGAAGAGTAATATGGAGGCTGCCATATTTATTCCCTTTTAAACAAAACCAGTTGCTTGACGATCTTGCTTGGTGTAATTTTCCTTTTTAAAACAAAAGGTACTTTCGATAATTCAGCTTTAAGTGGACATCTGTGGTTACCCACAATGCATCACTACTGAATATGCAAATTATATCTTCAGTAGCGGTGCATTGTGGGTAACACTAACCACAGATGTTCACTTAAAACTGAATTATCGCAAATACCTTCTGTTTTAAGAAGGCAAATCACACCAAGCATTGCTTTTTAGTCGGAGGGCTTTTTTAGTCTCTTTTAGTCCTCTACACTTTCCTAGTGGTTTTGGGTCACCCCGAGCTGCTTGGTTACTCTGTTGATGGTCTTGCTGATCTTCTGACATCAGTGGCTGGAAAGCGTACTGGCTGAGGGCACCACCTTTGACATGGGAGACCAGGGTTTGAATCCTGACTAGGGTCAGTTGCTATTCAGTAAGGAGTTCAAGACAAGGCTCCCTAACACAGCAGGGTGGCCTCTTGTGCGCCCTTAGTGGCTGAAGCTTTTGAGCGCTTTGAGTCCTACAGGAGAAAAGTGCTATACAAATGTTAAGATTATTATTATTATAGAAGTGTCTGTATCCCAATCTTGAAACAAGTATGCGGCTAATCCAGTCAGACTTGAGTCAGAGAACCTGATCTACATGCTTGTTCAGGGTTTATGGCTAAAAGTATTAGTGTCACAGGAGCAGAGATATAGTCAGGCAATTTGCATTGTTTAAAAGGAAAAAAAAATTCAGCCTCCATATCCTTCTCACCTCAGGTTCACTTTGAGAATGTAAATTCGGTTAAAGAGGAACTCCAGTAATAATAGTGTAATAAAAAAAGTGCTTCATTTTTACAATAATTATGTATAAATGATTTAGTCAGTGTTTGCCCATTGTAAAATCTTTCCTCTCCCCGATTTACATTCTGACATTTATTACATGGTGACATTTTTACTGTGGGCAGTTTATGTAGCTGCTGCTAGCTGTTTTGGCCGTTGGAGACAGCTGTAAACAACTATTTCCTGTCTGTGAACCTTGTTACATTGTGGCAAACTGCCAAAAGTACCGCGGTACTCAGAGCTTCTTGTGGGAGGGGTTTCACCACAATATCTGTCATACAGCGCCCCCTAATGGTCTGTTTGTGAAAAGCAGTAGATTTCTCATGTAAACGGGGGTATCAGCTACCGATTGGGATAAAGTTAAATTCTTGGTTGGAGTTTCTCTTTAAGCTAAGATTTTACAATGGGCTATCATTGAATAAATGATTTATAAATCAATATAATAGAACATAGCAATTTTGCTTATTGAGCTATGTACAGTAATGTCTATTTTAATTTACTACAACAGATTGATTTCTTCTTCATGTACCAAAATAGTGTTTGAAAACTTACATTATATATTGAAGTAACTTGCAAAGCCTTTAAAATTATTGAAGAACCGTATTTCTTACTGTGACTTTGTACATTCATGCTTCTGTAACCTTGTGTTTTTCAAAAGGTGAATATTGATTTTCCGACCCGGGAAATGACAAAGCGTAATCTCCAGCACCCGACATTGTCCTGTTTTGACCTTGCCCAACTGAGAGTCCGCAGTCTAATGGAAAGAGATTCCTATCCAAGATTTCTCCGATCTCAAATCTATAATGACCTACTCAGCCACACGCAGAAGAGTCCATGCTAATCCTGTTGGTGGCTATAGAGACATGGTGGTCACTTGGTCCATCCTAAGGACAGTCTTGCACTACGGCCAGAAGGACAGAGGTGATCTGATTATTACTGCTTATGACAATAAAGCATCTTCACTGCCACCATTGAACATCTCATTATCATCTGGCTAGTCTATTCAGTGGCTTCATACTACTACGGCTACAGCCCTGCAGATCATTGGCTAGAGGATGTTCTAGAAGTCTAAAGAAAGACAGACCAATGTGGAAGAGTTACGAGAGTTCTGATGAAATCCATTCCTACAGTACAAGTTACTCTGTTGATTAACATGGTCAATGTTTGAATTCTGTATGTAATTATGCCATTAATTGAACCAACACGTTCATATGCAAACTCTAAACTGCTGCATACTTCACAATAACTTAGGATTCTGTTATGCAAGCATAGATTTCCACGAACAAGCCAAAAAAACTGTTATGATGACTTCAGTTAATTTGAAAAGTGTGTTGTCTAATTGAACAATGAGAGCTCTGAGGGGATCCTAAAAGCATCAGTGAGGCATGTCAAAAATTGTAATGAATTTTCTAGGAACATTCAATTACAGTAGATGTCTGGAAAGGCTTCAGGGTTGATAGACTGGGTCCCATGAAGGCTGACTATATAAGGCTGTCTCTTCTGACAATACTAAGCTAAGGAGAATCAGAAAAACTAAAAAGAGGTTACCTTATGCAAAAAATGCAGTCAATATTTACGGTATACATAGAATATATATGTACAACCTTCAGAAATGTGCTGGAACTGAAATTATTTAAATTCAGATTGCCATTGGGGCATTTATACAGTATAATCACAATTAGGTCCATCTATGACCTGAAGATACCTACAGATATATAGTAAATGGTTGTGTCGCAATTCAGCCATCTCCATGAAGTTAGCAATTTTATGGAACTCTCAGTACCATATAGCTGATCTTCCTGTTCACATACTGGTTTGGATGGTTGTTGTTGTCAGATCATGCTTTGCACAGCTAACAACAATATGAAATATGTGCAAGTGTTACCAAAAGTAGACAAGCCAATGTCATTTTCACAGGTAGTGCAAAGGCTGATAACATACTGTATTAAAATATATAAGGATTTTGATCTGACATGAGCCTAAGGAATTCAAATTCTCTGCAAATTGTAACACAAATGGGTGTGTGTGTGCTACTGTTTTCATGTGTTTTATCACCCCCGCCCCCCATTTATTTGTATGGAATAGAACCAGGCCCCACAATGCTCCATCTATCATGTGTGCACCTTTACTTTGTGAAACCCTTATGAATACTAAACATTTGCAAATACCCACTCACAATAGGGTTGTTTCACACCTAAGTAGTCCAAGTGTTAGCCTTGTTATCCTCGCAACGGTTTTGTTACTTAGGTAACGCAGGTTGTGCTAATTAGCAACGCGCGTACCAATGTCAGCGTTAGTGATGGTAAAATTGCCATGGGCAGCCTGCACATGGCAATCTTACTGCAAGTTAGTGAATCAGGGCCCTTATCTGCTTTTTTTACCTTATCTATAACACTTTTTAAGCACCCAAGAAGAAAAAACAATATTAAAAATAAAGTGGGGAAAAATAATATCAAATTTAATTTAATAAGAAAAAAAATGATGATTATTGTTTTTATGTTTTATTTTTTGCTCTAAAGTGTTAAAAAGAAATGTTGTGGTTCAGATGAAAAATAAGTAAAGATAGATAATTCTGGAGATAAGCTTTGTGAATAAACCGCATTGTGTGAACCAGAGATGGGATAAGTAGTTGCCATGTCCCTGTCTGGCCTTCTACACAGCTATGCACTGATTTGCTTTTCCTGGAAGTGGAATTGAATGATGTCCTTCTCTATGTGATGTTTAACAAGGTTACATTAGTTCTGCGAATCGTAGGAAGATCAGACAATCCATGCTTAATACATTGCTGCTTTTTAGATGCGGCAACGACCTCAATGCTAGCTTCTTAGAAAAGATAGACTGTTAGTTGTTAATAAGATTCAGAAGAATCCGAAAATTCAGTTATACAATTAGCGTACATCAAACAGCACTTTGCTGCTGCTTCCAACGACAGATATCGATCTTCGCACTTAGAAAAGTTCTGAGTAGACACCCACGCTGGACACCTACGCTTTTCAGTTTTAGCTCCAGAGATGGAAGCCCACCTTTTACAACATCAGTGTCATGACTTGTTGAGACTCACCAAGGTCCTTTTGATGTCTCTATAGTGTAGGTCCAAACTAATCAAGAAGTATAGCAAAACAATTTTTCATACTTTGATGAACACAGAAGATGGTGTCATAATGCAACATTTTCCATAAGCAGATGTAGTAATCATTTTAAACATCCGTCACCTGATGGGATATGTAGTGGCTTTGAGAATAATCCATGCACCATTTTAAAGGCCCACTATTGCAAACATTTGTAAAATTTATATTATGCACGTGTATAAGTAGTATATTTCTCCCAGAGTAAAATGGACTATAAATTACTTTTCTCATTTGTTGCTGTCGCTTACGCTTACAGTAGGCAGTAAAAATCTGACAGGTTTTGGACTCCTCACGGGGATTCTCAGTATTTATTCTTTATAAAGGCAATTCTTGTAAAGTGTCTAAACAAAGATGCCGGCTAGCCACCCTACTTATCTGCACACTATTTTGGCAGCTGGACTGAGCCACTGTCATTCAGTAAGTGCTTTTGAAAAAAAAGAAAAGTCTAATAATCTCCCATGAGGAGATAGTATTGTCCAAAACTTGTCAGATTTTTACCACCTACTGTAAGTGACAGTAACATAAGAGAAAATAAATGTATAATGCATTTTACTCTGTCCGACGTTTATACACATGCATACATGTGCATTTTAAATGTTACATTTTTTTATGATAGTGATCCTTTAAAGGGACTCCGAGCTCATCTTAAGAATGAAAATTGTACTCACCCGGGGCTTTCTCCAGCCCAGTGCTGGTCGGGAGGTCCCACGATGGCGTCCTGGCTCCTCTCCTAGTCCCCGCTCCGGAATGGCTGACCGGCGGCAGCCCGGGCGTCATCACGGTGGCCGGCGTGAAAGTACTGCGCATGCGCGATTAAAGCGCGCATGCGCCGTACTGCCACGCCGGCCGCCGTGATGACGCGAGACGGCCGGCGTGTGACGTCAGCCGCGCCATACGCGGAAGAAGAAGCCCGTCGTGGGACCTCCCGACCAGCACTGGGCTGGAGAAAGCCCCGGGTGAGTACAAATTTCATTTTTAAGATGAGCTCGGAGTCCCTTTAAGTCAACAAATAATTAACCTACCAGGTTTTAAATTGGAGTTACTTTCAAAAAAAAGATTAATTATTTTTATTTTTTTTTAATTACCCTATTAGTCAAAACATTTAATAATACCTGTGTACAATTCTCTTTAATCTAGTACTAATTAGTGAAAAGCAAAATTAAATGCATCCCTATGGTGCACAATTCTGGTGCTTGACCTTATTTGGCTTCTTAGCTTCCCAACAAGCATTTGGGACTCCACAAAGATTTGATCATATTGGCATATGGTCCAGTATGTAGGACCTGAACATTACTTGCCATAGACAAACTTCTGGATTAAGAAACTATAATGATACAAGTGCTCTTACTTCTTGCTCATGTAGTATTGGAGCAGAAGGCAGTTAAGTAGTTTTTGGTGCAGATTAACTGTAAAAAGTTCACCATGATAGGAAACTTTCACAGATTCCAAGTGTTCTGTTCTCATCCTTGTTTCTTTTTATTTACCGTAGTTTGGTTGTGGGGAATAGGATGGAATGGATTATGAACTCATACTAAGAGAGTATTTGGCCACAATTTTTAATTACCAACCAAAATAAAAAGAACATATTAATCCCAATATTTCACTGCATACAATTAACAAAACCTTTACTTTCTCAAGAGGATGCATGCAGCTTGAGTAAGTATAAGGACCTTTCCCACTGGAGAGTAGCAAGAACCCCCCCCCCCAAGAAAACCTTTCGTGAGGTTCTCTAGCCCACCTTAACTGAGAGGGATAGGAAGGCTGCCATATTTATTTTGTGTTATACCAGTTGCCCGGCAGTCCTGCTGATCTCTTCAGGTGAAGTAGTATCCCGGTAACACACCTGAAACTAGCATGCAGCTAATCTAGTCAGACTTCAGTTAGAACGATTTGATTTGCATGCTTGTTCTGGGTCGATGACTAAGGCTGCTTTCACTGTAGGCTGTTAAAGTCCCACGTTACAGCAGCCTGTAACACAGCCCAACTCACAGCACTGAAAAATCAATGTGCTGTTCACAGTGCACACGTTGCGTTAGAGTATAACGCTGCACGTTTAATGAAAGTGCAGCATGCTGTGCGTTACACTCGTACTTTGCTGCGTTACACTGCTTGCACATGCTCAGTAATGTCTGTTTTTTTGGTTTGTTTTTTTTAAGCATGCGCCGTTTTAGTTGTAGTTGCTAATGAGATTATGATTATACATAGCTGACATGGCTCTGTGTCCTCTGCTGGCCCTATGCTGTGATATTCAGTGCAGGAGAGGTGGAGGGGAGAGTCCGCTATTGTGACTAGCCACATGGTTAATTAATGTTCACTGCACTGTGCTGACGTAACGTGTTTACTTCCTGGAGCGGCCGCTTTGTGCGACGATTGGCTGGCGGGACCACATGATGCGGAGTTTTCCGATCACGTGGTCTCCACAGTCTTTTGACGCATGCGCCATTTTCGTTCTATCAGTATAGAACGAAAACAGCGCACCAAGAGCCGCTTAACGCGGCTGAATCTGATGTTTAACTTCAACACCACCATGCGTTGCGTTAGAGACACGTTATGCGACCTTAATGTCACCTAAAACGCAACGTCTTGGTGTGAAAGAGCCCTAAAAGTATTAGAGGCAGATGATCAACAGGACAGCCAGGCAACTGGTATTCTTTAATTAAATAAGGCAGCCTCCGTATCCCTCTCAGTTCAGGTGACATTTAACTGTGTCAACCAGTGTCTTCCCCACTTCTGCCACTGGATTTTAGTACATATGTCTAGTGACTCAAGATATAGAAAATACATTTCCACAAATAGAGTAATAATATATCCACAGAAAGAAGAGCACAACATTTGGTTGGCACTAGATGAGCAGACAGGCAGATCCAGGGGTAGCAGGTGGACAGTCTGTGCCTCCGGATAGAAGATATTGATACAACCAGTGAGAATGAAGAAATAAGTATCCGGGCACCAGCCAGCAGTAATGCTTAATTCACACCTTTAATTCCTCCACCTGGAATTCCAAACATACAATACATACAGTCGGCCTAACAGCCGTTTCGCAGGAGCACCTACTTCTTCAGAGGCAACAATTAATTGTTGCCTCTGAAGAAGCAGGTGCTCCTGCGAAACGGCTGTTAGGCCGACTGTATGTATTGTATGTTTGGAATTCCAGGTGGAGGAATTAAAGGTGTGAATTAAGCATTACTGCTGGCTGGTGCCCGGATACTTATTTCTTCATTCTCACTGGTTGAATAATAATATATGTAGGAAGTTGCTTTCCTCAATGGGATAGGAGCCCAGGGCCATAAAGGTATAAGGTAAGAGTACTAGCCACTTAACTACCATTAAGCAATAAATGTAAATGAGTATTACAGTGTACTGGTTTAAATGGCTGGTAAATGAAAACTTTTGTACAGAAATCATAAGACTATAGCCTTATCTAATCATTAGAAATCTGTCCAGCTCATCCGAAATCTCCTGGCTAATGGGGTCAAATAAATTGGCTGGGCTGATTTTTCCAGCTGATTGATGTTGTTTTCCCCAGTGTGTGAAGCATTCCCTGCTTGACCCCTCGCTCCTCCATAGTATGTAGGACCGTGCACAATCAGCGGAGCAAAGTGTGTGTATTGCTATACAGATATATTGTCAGAATGTTCATCTGTGGCTCACACTTGGTATTTGCACATTGAACTATGTTCTGAGATCTGTACTTAGCTTTAGTGTTCTTCTTGTACACGTGCATGTAATTGTGGTCTGGAGAATTATTTGGTGGCTACCTACCAAGTGTTGGAGACTCTTTCTGCATTTCAGCCTGTGTATCACCTTCCATGACACTGTATACCAGCCTGCCTGAGTACTGCTCCTCACACACAGTGGATTACCGTCATTGCATAATACTGTTGCTGCTATGCTGTTGTAAATTTGATAATATGGTCCTTGTGTAAGCTGTCTTATACTGTTGTGGCAACATGTCCATACAAACCTGAGATGTACATATATTTTTGGGCTGTTTTAGGTTTGCATTTATAAACTAGAGATCCACTTGATTCCTCATTGTGCTACAAAATAAGCACATTTAATTTATTAATTTAATTATTTACATTGCTTGAGTGCCATCGCTACAATGAGGGGCGTAACTAGACCTAATAGGGGTCCCCTTGCAAAAATGATACCTTAGGGCAGTGTTCCCCAACCCTGTCCTCAAGGCCCACCAACAGTGCATGTTTTGTGGAAATCCTCAGAGGCAGTAAGGCCCTGTTCATATTATGTGCGTGTGGAAAACGTGCAGAACGCATGTAGTAAACGCACTGGAAAAACGCATGCGTTTGTACGCGTTTGTACGCGTTTTTGTAATGCGTTTGTATGCGTTTTTTCCTTATGCGTTTTTGATCATACCTGAAAGAGTCAGCTACACTTCCGACGAGAAACGCACCTCCGAATACGCATACAAAAACGCATGCCATGCGTTTTTAGTGCGCGCCCATTGACTTTCATTATAATGCGTTTCTGTGCGCGACGCACAGAAATGCATCCAACTATGCGTTTCTGCCACGCATACGTTTGCCACGCGTATATGTGAACGAGGGCCATACCTTTGCATTGATTTTTCTGGCCCTCGCAAAACGCACACAAAACGCGTACCTTAAAAACGGACACAAACGCGTGCAGTGTGAACGGGGCCTGAATCAGCTCTGCTGAGATGCTAATTACCTCACCTGTGCATGTTTGTGGTTTTCTGCAAAACATGTACTGTTGGTGGGCCTTGAGGACAGGGTTGGGGAACTCTGCCTTAGGGCCCCCTTGGTACCCAAACCCCATGCAGGTCATGTGATCGGGAGCTGGCGAATGGCAGCAGAGAGTGTTCTGCTGTGAAGCAGTGTCTGGAAGCAGGAAAAAAATTACACATGCTCCTGCATGCGATTTCTGTGAGGTTTTTTTTGCTAATTGGCTGCCCCCAAGCCTCTGGGCCCCCCAAGCCTCTGGGCCCCCTGCGATGGCAAGGGTCGCAGGGGTGATTGTTACACTCATAGATGAAATACAAAGCAGTGTATAGTGGCTATTCTGTTACAACATTATTCTTCATTCAACTTAAGGAGGAACTGTAGTTAAAATAACAATTAATACAGTTGCTTTTCTTATTACAATATTCATTTAGAAATCATTTAGCCAGTGGCTGCCATTGTAAAATCTCTTTTTACCCCCATTTTCATGTTGAAATGTATCACAGTTGTCAACATCTTTAGTCCTGTCAGGTGAAGCTTAACGGAATGTTTGTTTCTGAAAATTGCAAAACCAGTAAAAATAATGCCTGGTCCCACAGAATGCTCTGGGATTAGAATTCTGCATAACTAAACAGCCTAGGCTAAGCATCACTGAGAAGGCGGGGCTACATACCAATATACAGCAATATATAGATATATATAGTTCCCCATAGGCTATATGGGGAACGCATCCGCCTGACCCAGGATTAAGACGGACTGCACAGAAATGCGTTTCGTAACTGCAATGTATACGATCGCCGGCGCCTCTCACTTGCCGCTGGTTTACTCTCTTCTACATAGTTACTGATACACACTAAACTTCCTGTTAAGCAGGAAGTTTAGTGTGAATCAGTGACTATGTAGAAGAGACCAGCGTCAAGTGAGAGGCGCCGGCGATCGGAACCAGGGAGGTGAGTTGTTATCTCTGCTGCAGTCTGCATCGGAGGGGGGAGCACAGAGGGTGGCCCGGAGAGGAAGGGAGGGAGAGGTCGGGCTGCCCTCCCCGCGCTGCGGCTCCCCCCTCCATCACGGCTGCCGCACGGACATGTTTGCCCCCCATCACCCCCAGCAACGGCACCAGGGGGCGGAACGGGAGGACCCAGCCGGGGCCACAGCGGCAGCCTCCATATTAAAACATGCGGTCAGAGGACAGGAGCGCCCCCTGGAAGCCGGCGCCCTGAGCGATCGCACCGGTCGCTCAGGTCAAAGGCCGGCCCTGCTAGTGAGATCACAGCCTTAATAATGGACTGTGAAGCTATCCCTACTGCTTCTACATTGTTATGCTAGGTACACACCATACAATTTTCTGTTAGATTTTCTGTTAGATTTACCTGGCAGCTACATGTTGGAAAAAATCTAGCTGGCAGGTAAATCTAAAAAAAAATTGTATGGTGTGTACCTAGCATTAAATCGACTCTCTAAATTCATTAGCATATCTTTTGTGACTTGCTGATAGCATCTGCAAACGCGTACGTTAAAAAGGGGCGCTGGGAAAAAAGGGCGCCGGGTTTTTAACGATAAGCATGGATAACGTTTAAAAATGTATTGTACTGTATTTCGTTTAAAATTAATGTTTTATAAAGTTATAAATCATTAAATAATGTGCATTAAATCGGCAATTGTAAAAACGTTAATCTTTCGTTTAAATAGTGAAACGTATAATAACGTTTAAAAAAAAAATTACTAAGTAACCCTCCCTGTACCTACCCCTAACCCCTAGACCCCCCTGTTGATGCCTAAGTAACCCTCCCTGTACCTACCCCTAACCCCTAGACCCCCCTGTTAGTGCCTAAACCTAAGACCCCCCTGTTGGTGCCTAAACCTAAGATCCCCCTGTTAGTGCCTAAACCTAAGACCCCCCTGTTGGTGCCTAAACCTAAGACCCCCCTGTTGGTGCCTAAACCTAAGACCCCCCTGTTGGTGCCTAAACCTAAGACCCCCCTGTTGGTTTTTTCGTTTAAAAATAATGTAAAAAAAAAAAAAAAAAAAAGTACTGTTTTTCGTTTAAAAATAATGTTTGAAAAAAAATATTGTACTGTTTTTCGTTTAAAAATAATATTTAAAAATGTATAAATCATTAAATAATGTGTAATCATGAGAAGCAGTAATAAAACATTAAGTCTCCGGGCGCCGCTTTTAAAACGTTATTTTTCTCCGGCGCCCTTTTTTCCTATCGGGCGCCCATTAAACGATATTTATTATAGGAGTGAATGGCGGCGCCCGATTTGTCCACTAGCCTCAGGCGCCCGAATTTACTGTTACCTCTGCAAACACGGAGTAGAGTATATAGGTTGTTCATAGCTCAGTGTGTAATGTAAAGATTGGCAAAGATACAGCTTTATTTTACAACAAAAGCAGATCAATAATACAAGAACATTGCACTGTTGGTCAGAGACTCATTATTTTGAGCATACTCATTTACAGGTACGCTAACACTAAGTAAAAGAAACAAACTGTACAAAAGCCATTTTACAGGCTATCATACCTTACAATGTAACTCTGATCAGCGTTCAAGTGTGAATGAGCTTGGCCTAACTGGTTTAGACAGGCTTCGAACCAGGTCTTCCAAAGAATGCCATACCACACATGATGGGGTTCTGTGACATGTAAGGACATGTAGGCTGTTATTCCATTCTCAGCATTGACTGCGCAAGTAAAAGCTGAGTAAATACGGATAAACTGTCAGTTTAAGAAAAACTTCACTTAGGGCCTGAGCCCACTGACGCAGTTGTGTCCACTTTTTAGTTACACATCAATGTTACAGATGCTGAAAAGCAGACAGAAGTGGATACAAATGTGTTAGTGGGCTCAGGGCCTAACTCTTTAAAGGGAACCCAAAGTGACCTGAGCTGTGGAAACTGAGGTCATAGGCATGGGAGCACGCACAAGCCTGCGTAATAGGGAATCGGGTTTTCAATTCGATTTGTGTGGACTTGAAAGCCTGCGCATGCACCGGTACACTACTTCCAGGGCAAAGATCTAGCCATGGCCACTAATACTCTGAATACAGGTTAGTTTTTTAGCTGATTAGATGGTTCGATAGATTTCCGACATGTCCGATGTCCCTTTCGTTTCCTTTGCCGCTTGATTTCTGATAGAAATGAATGGAAAAAGATAAGAAAAATGAGCAGAAGATAAGAGAATCGACTACAGAAATGTTCAGGAGGAGCAGAAACGCATGGCAGAAACAAACCGTGTATTCCCAGCATTACGGAGGTGTTTACTAGAACACAGAGCGTTTCTGCAGGAGACAGACACAGCAGTAGATGTCTGCTCCCATGTGAACAACACTGTATGACCTCAATTTCCACAGATTTGGTCACTTTGGGTATCCTTTAAGGTTTTTATAATGTTTGTTCAAATATTATTTGTTTGAAAGTTGCAACGTGGATCTGCTACTGCTGTGCTTTGTTGACTTTTTTTTTTCATTTAACAAGACCTTACAACCTTCTTCAGCCATCTTCTCCTAGTCCTAGCATCAGCCATTTTGTGCTAGGCCCATGGGTGCAATACAACTTTTACTATAGCAACACTACGTTCAGTGCAGTGTGTAGTGGTGGTTACCCCTTAGAATGTCTGTTCAGACTGTATAAGAAAAAAAATTATAATGTTTCTCCTAATTCCTTGTAGTGCTCAGTCCAACAAATGTTTGTTAAGAAAACTTCCAAATAGTGTGTGATTCCCTACCTGTATGCACATCACTATAAGTAAGCAAAACCATGTAGAATTGTGATCGTGAACTCAATACGGTGTAAACATGTTTACTGTTCATGTTGATCATATTATGTAACATTTTTTTCTTTTATTATGCTTGTTATCTGGGGTTGGTAATCATGAATATGATACCATCTTTACCTATAACATCAATATCTATTTGTACATCATTAAGAGAACTGCCAGATTCTTAACTTAAAGGGATACTGTAGGGGGGTCGGTGGAAAATGAGTTGAAGTTACCCGGGGCTTCTAATGGTCCCCCGCAGACATCCTGTGCCCGTGCAGCTACTCACCGATGCTCCGCCCCCCCTCCCTCTGGTCCACCTCTGGAATTTCAGACTTTAAAGTCTGAAAACCACTGCGCCTGCGTTGCTGTGTCCTTGCTCTCACTGACGTCACGCAGGCACAGACCATACTGGGACTGCGCAGTACGCTCCTGGTGACATCAGAAGGAGCGAGGACACAGCAACGCAGGCGCAGTGGTTTTCAGACTTTAAAGTCTGAAATTCCAGAAGTGAACCGGAGGCGGGGACGGAGCATCGGTGAGTGGCTGCGCGGGCACAGGATGTCTGCGGGGGACCATTAGAAGCCCCGGGTAAGTTCACCTCATTTTCCCCCGACCCCCCTACAGTATCCCTTTAACTACTGAAAACATAAAAATATGGCTGTAAACATTAAAAAGGAACTGTAACCAAGGACTGAACTGACAGTTTCCTATCTGTGAGCCTTGTTGCATTGTGGGAAATAATGGTTGTTTCCAACTACCAAGCAACCAGTCTCTCTCTCTGTTCATATGAATATCTATTAAAAAAAACAACAACCTTTTAGCCTATCGGATTGTTAGGGGGTGTGGTTATAGATAATGACAGTTAGTGCTGTCTGTTTTTTTTCATATCTGCCAGCAGTAAAGATGATTACGTGCAGGCTGATTGTGGATCAAACAATATGAACAAATTACATGGCAAATATCAATAATTTCTAGATCCCTCTTCTATTTTTTAATTTCTCACTTTGCAATGTATTGATTTATTTGTCCCCCCCTTTTATCTAAAGTTCCCCTTTAAGTTATTAACTACATATTTATTTATATGTTCCTAAAGAATCTGTCAATCTCTTGATGAAGGAATCTGAAAGCTACATACACAATGGGATGACATGCTGGGAGCTTCACAGACAATAGAAGGGGCAGTTTTGCCCAAAAGGCATTACTTATTATTATTGACCTAGCTGGAGGAGGTAGAAAAGTCCACTAATTGTTCAACAAAAGCCAAACTATGGCACATAGTCCTTACAGGGGGTATAAAAGACTGTTATAATGATCATGAATGCCTGATTGGTGGAGCAAGAGACAAAGTAATGCTGGGAGCTTCACAGGCAATAGAATAGGTAGGTTTGCATAAATAACACTACTTCTTCTTGTTGACACAGCTGTAAGGGGTTGAAAAGTCCAATTGTTCAATAAAATGTACGCCATGGCACACAGTCCTTACAGGGGCGCGAAAGACTGTTATAGTAATTCTGAAAACAGATTACAAAGCGAACAAAATTGATATTTGGAACAGCTGCATGAAACTTTTGTACAATGTTTTAGGGTGGCTTCCTTGATAGGCTTTCACAAACAATGAGATATTTATTAGGAACTTTTAAGTCTTTGTGAAAATGTTAATGATTCCAATTAGCATCATTGGCACAAAGACTTTATTGCTCTGAGTAAGTCAACCAAAAGCTCATTAAGGAATTTTCGGTGAATTTGCTGTGTTAAGCAGAAAAGCCACTTAAAATCTTCCCCATTGCTTAGCATTACACAAAATCAATGGCTGGAATCTCTGTATATAGCTATTAAAGGAATAAGTTGGAGTGGAAATGGAGACCTTGACATTAGAGTCGTGGAATTTTCAGTCAGCAGATGACTAAAACATGTCCGAGGCAGTCCCAGAGGCGTAGCTAGGGCTTTCAGCACCCGGGGACAAAGTCAGTTTTTGCTCCCCCCACATGACAAGATGTGAACTAGGGGGGGGGGGGGGGGGGGGCATCATTTTACCAGTAACAGAATAATTTTTGGCATGTCCGATCTGCACCTGATCAAGAACGGGATAGATTTTCAGATCAGCACTGCACTGTTCTCGATCAGGAGCAGATCGGACATGCCAGAAATGATCAATTTGACCCGTCGATCTGACAGGAAATTGAATTGCGTGTACAAGGCTTTAGAAAGTTGGGAGATATGCAGAAATACATATGATATACTTTGCTGATGCAAACATGGCAAGTGCTGATTACATCAGTGAGATAAAATAAAACAAAACTCCGGGCGGAGAGCAGGAGGAAGGAGGGGAGAAGATCGGATCCTTCCTCCTTCTTTCACAGACTTTTTGGGAAAAGAAGGAGGAAGTGAAAGTAAAACCTGTAACAGCGTCCCAAGATGCAGCGCCCGGGGACAGATGTCCCCTCTTGCTCCCCATAGCTACGCCTCTGGGCAGTCCTCCCATATACTGTATCGAAATATCTTAGAATGGACCTGCATACCACTTACCAAGATATGAACATCAGCAATCATCGTTTGTTGTTGTGGACCATTGTCGTCACCAATGATCTTATCATATGAGGTGTAACTGTCTCCTGGAATGCCAATAAATATCTGGAACTCATTGAAATGAAAAAAATAAAATAAAAAATATATCCTTATTTTTTCTAGTGTAAAGCAATCTAGAGCTGTTCTGTACCCGATTCCTTGTCATGCATTGTTTTGAAAAGCACTGTTGATTATATAGATTTTTGTTATCTGACCCATTCAATTCCTGTTATGCCCTGCTGCTATCTGTATAAAATGCTCACGTAGCACTACAGTAATAAAAATAAACCTATATTTAATATACTGGTGCATGTACTGTATGTTTGACTGAACTTGTTATATGTTTGACTAATTACAGTATATACCATATATACTCGACTATAAGTCTAGAAATTCAAATCTGAATCAGTAAATAGTATAGGGATCGACTTGCACTTGAGTCAGACCTATATTTCTGACCGGGGATGGATTAAGATGTAATGGGGCCTTAGGCAAGGTAGTAGATTTGGGGTCTCCTTGAGGTGTTTTTGGTAAGCTGAAGTGGAGAGAGGTCAGAGAAGGTGGCTGGTGGGCCCCCCAACACCCACTAGGCCCGAAGCACCTGCCTAGGTTGCCCGGAGGATGATCCTGCTCTGTTTCTGGCTCATAGCCATGGGGGTGGGGGCAAACCAACCTTTGCGGAGTGAACCCCAGCAACCAGCATGCTTTATAACCTCCCTCCCACTGTCACCTTTTGAAAAACACAAAGGCATAAAGGCAATGGCAAAAAAATACGGGTCTGAAAGTCCTGGCCACAACAATTAATAAGGACATGGCAGGGGGAAAGATTCTGAGCTGCAGTGCTTACTAAGAAGGGGAGTGGATAATGGCTGGGGACCTGGAAAAGTTATTGGCTGAAATACTGTATGCAGTGCATTCATTAACCCCTCCTGATCCCCAAGTTCAGTTGTTAATTATTCCTGGTCCCCAAGTGCAGCCATTAACTTTCTTGGTTAGACTTATTTTCCAGTCAATTAAAAATCCAGCGTAACCACTTAAACCCCCGCGGTACGAATTTCTCTGTCCCTTTTTTCCCCCCTAAAAAACCAGGGACGGAGAAATCCGTACCTTCCGCGCTACCGCCGCTGTCCGCGCTCCCGCCGCTCGTGCGCGCGCACCCGCCGCTCGTGCACGCCGCCGCCTGCTCGCACGGAGATCAATGAACGGGAAAATCCATTCCCGTTCGTTGATCTAAGCCCCCGCAATGATCGCGCTGCTTCTATTAGAAACAGCGCGATCATAGTGATTCTCCCAGCCTCCTACTGCTTCCTGTAAGCATCCGGAAGGACGCTTACAGGTCGCATGTAAACACACTGTGGCCATCTTGTGGCCAAATAGTAAACTACACCCTAAAAGCATTTTACATAAACAAACATTACATTTACACAATAAATTAACTCATTACCTCCCACACTCCCCAATTTTTTTTTTATTTTTTTTTGTAATGAAAAAAAAAAAAAAACAATTAAAAAAAAAACATAAATAGTTACCTTAGGGACTGAACTTTTTAAATATTTATGTCAAGAGGGTATAACACTGTTACTTTATAAACTATGGGCTTGTAATTAGGGATGGATGCAAAACTGAAAAAAATGCACCTTTATTTCCAAATAAAATATTGTCGCCAAACATTGTGATAGGGACATAATTTAAATAGTTTTATAACCGGGACAAATGGTTAAATACATTTCATGGGTTTTAATTACAGTAGCATGCTTTATTTAAAAACTATAATGGCCGAAAACTGAAAAGTAATTATTTTTTCCCACATTTTTTCCTATTTTCCCATTAAAACACATTTAGAAAAAAATAATTCTTGGCATAATGTCCCACATAAAGAAAGCCTAATTGGTGGCGAAAAAACAAGATATAATTCATTTCATTGGGATAAGTAATAATAAAGTTATAGACGAATTAATGGAAGGAGCGCTGAAAGGTGAAAATTGCTCTGGTGTTCAAGGGGTAAAACCCCTCAGTGGTGAAGTGGTTAAGAGGGTCAAATATTGCAGTTGACTTATACACGAGATCAACTTATATTCAAGGATATACAGGTAAATGGTTTACCGGTATATTAACCTGAAAAAAAAACCACAACAAATTACTGAATTATAACGGGGAGCTGATTTAACCGCTAACTAGAACTAGTTCATCTGGAAGAAGGACGTTTTGGAGATGCGACTGCAGCAGAGTGCAGCGGCCAGAGGCGGTGACCAGGGTGAGTAAACTCTGCCTGCAGTGGTTTTCATATGTAAAGCTTCATGTTCTGACCCAAAGCATTTACAACGAAGTTCTGAATTCAAACCCATCAACACTACTATTAAAAACACCTTTGCAATGCAAAACAATTACACGTGAACAAAGACAAGTCTTAAGTAGGCTCATCATGGGGCATATTACTAAATATCAGTAAAGTTGCCATGCACAGGAAGCACATAATAATTGTATCATTACTTATGCTTAACACGTAGTGCACATTGTGCAATTAACACAACCTGAGTTACCTTTGGTAAGGTGAGTGTTGTTAGGGCACTGCATGCTACGCTACTTGCATAACTCATGATACCCTAGTATTGCTCACATTACTGAGGTAAACTGAGTTTCATTAACTGTGTGACGTGTACTACGTAGATGCTGGATGTAGCGTAAAATTACTGTGCAATCCATGCGCACTTATTGTTTTACCGATAATTAATGAAGTAGCAGCTTGCAGCACAGTAGTACTGCATCTACCATACACAGCACTACAGGTTCAGTTCCCAGGCTCTATCCATGTCAAATTTGCATGTTCTCCTCAATTTCATGGGTGTTTTATCCCTTGGCCTAAAAACATACTGGTAGGTAAATTGGCTTTCTACTATAAAACTGACTCTTGAATATAGTGGGGGTAGCAGATTATGACTGGGTACACACACAACCAAGATAACTTATTGAGTGCCTGCTAAGTGCCCCTGCTGTCCATAGCTGCTGCTGTACAGGGAAAAATACTTTGCAAATGTTTGCTCATACCATTTGAAGCCCTACTGATGAAACAGATCTTGCAGAGAAGGCAGGGCAGTAATAGAACATCATTAAAAAGCAACTCAACACAAAATTGAACAATTGAACAATCAGGTTGCCAAGTGAATATAAACAGTGTATAGAAGCAAAGCGGTGGACTAGCTTCAGTCCTCTGTAGATGTAGCTGGAGGTTAGGCCAATGAAGAGTGCCCATGTGACTCCCGTGGGACGAACAATAGAGGCTAGACTAGATTTCCCAGCATTTTAGTACAAAAAGTATTGCAGTAGGCGTGGCATAGGGCAGCGAAAGAAGCAGTGACAAGGGTAAAGCATAGGAATACTGTACTTTTCACGTTTCTTTAGCTGCACAGTACATTGCCAACCACATTCATATTCCATCCACAAAAATCGGATTACCAAACTAATTTTAGACCAATCACTAGACTTGAATACTAGTGAGTATTTCTGAGTCTTGTGATTGGTCTAAAATTTTCGTGGAATTCTGATTACCGTGGTAACATTCTGCACTCTCTGATTGGTCCAATACAGTATTATAATTAACTAACTTTATTAACAAAATGAAAAAAAAAACAAACAAACAAGACTTTGCTCCAAAATTGGCAATGGGAAATCGGATTTCAGAAATCCATGGAATCGGTAATCTGCATTTTCGGTAATCAGAATTTCTGCGGAATCGGAAATCAGCATTTCCGACCATCCTTACAGCCCAGCACAACTATGAAACAGATTTTTACATTGGAAAATACAACGTCAAATGTAATACCTATAATTTATACTAAACATCAAATTTAGGTTTAGTTGGGCTTTATATCTGTTAAAAGTATACAGTAACTTTATTACTATACAATTGGTTAATGAATGACTTCAATTTTTTTTCCTGAGCATCGGGAACTTTCTATAGTTGTTTACATTTGTCTACAAAGAAGGGTGGAATGTGCATAAAGAAGGGTGGAATGTGCATTTTCCCTTTCTGAGCATTCCACTGTTAGCTGTAGATAGCAGAAGATCACTGAACAGTATCAACTAGGATACAACCATGAATACTTCCACTAGACTAGGGATGAGCGTAATGACGTAATTACGATTTCGCAAAATTTCGCGTAATTAGTGTAATTACGATTATGGCCGTAAGTACATAATCGTAATGAAGAAGGATTTCGCGAAATTTCGCGTAAGCGTAATTTTCGCGTAATTTTCGCATTACAGCCTCAAATTTGGAGAATATATTAAGTAATTTCGCGTTTCGTTCATGCCGTAATTTCGCATTAAACGCTACCGTAATTTCGCGTTAAAAGCCGCCGACTTTAAGGGTTAATAGCAAAGCCCCCTTAAATGCTAGGAGCCTCAAATTTGGAGAATATATTAAGGAGATCAGGAGGAATAAGAGGAAAAATTTTTTTTTCAAAAAGACCTTATAGTTTTTGAGAAAATCGATGTTAAAGTTTCAAAGTAAAAATGTATACATTTAAAAACCCGCCGACTTTAACGGTTAATAGCAAAGCCTGCTTAAAGTTTAGGAACACCAAATTCCCAGGGTATATTAAGGGGATCAGTGGGAATAAGAGGAAAATTTTTTTTTTCAAAAAGACCTTATAGTTTTTGAGAAAATCGATTTTTAAGTTTCAAGGGCAAAAATGTCTTTTAAATGCGGAAAATGTCAGTTTTTTTTGCACAGGTAACAATAGTGTATTAATTTCATAGATTCCCCCAAGTGGGAAGAGTTTTACTTACTTTGTTCTGAGTGTGGGAAATATAAAAAAAAAACGACGTGGGGTCCCTCCTCCCAGACCTCTTAACCCCTTGTCCCCCATGCAGGCTGGGATAGCCAGAATGCGGAGCACCGGCCGCGTGGGGCTCCGCACCCTGACTATACCAGCCCGCATGGTCCATGGATTGGGGGGTCTCGGAAGGGGAGTGGCAGCCAAGCTTTCCCCTCCCCCTCCGAGCCCTTGTCCAATCCAAGGACAAGGGGCTCTTCTCCACCTCCGATGGGCGGTGGAGGTGGAGGCGCGATTTCCTGGGGGGGGGGGTTCATGGTGGAATCTGGGAGTCCCCTTTAAAAAGGGGTCCCCCAGATGCCCACCCCCCCTCCCAGGAGAAATGAGTATAGAGGTACTTGTACCCCTTACCCATTTCCTTTAAGAGTTAAAAGTAAATAAACACACAGACACTTTGAAAAAGTATTTTAATTGAACAAAAAACATAACCACGAAAAAAGTCCTTTAATATTCTTAATTAACCATTAATACTTACCTGTCCCTTTAAATGATCCCTCGCAATATCCTCGGAAATGTTCTATCAGTTACAATGTAACAAAGTTATTACAATGTAACAACTTTGTTACATTGTAACTACGCCACACCCGACGTCACTCGCCGCCGCCGCACCCGCACGACCCGACAGAGCTCTGAGCTATATAGCTCAGAGCTCTGAGAAGCATCTTTGTATTTGGGCTCCAAGGAGCCCCATTGGTCCTTAGCAGACCAATGGGGTTCCTTTAAATCAGAAGGAACCCCATTGGTCTGCTAAGGACCAATGGGGCTCCTTGGAGCCCAAATACAAAGATGCTTCTCAGAGCTCTGAGCTATATAGCTCAGAGCTCTGTCGGGTCCGTGCGGGACGCTAAGTCCCCGCCGCCTCCCGCTGTCCACCCCGCCCACATCTGTCACCCACATGTCACCCACATGTGGGTGACATGTGAGTGACATGTGGGAGAGGCGGGGTGGACAGCGGGAGGCGGCGGGGACTTAGCGTCCCGCACGGACCCGACAGAGCTCTGAGCTATATAGCTCAGAGCTCTGAGAAGCATCTTTGTATTTGGGCTCCAAGGAGCCCCATTGGTCCTTAGCAGACCAATGGGGTTCCTTCTGATTTAAAGGAACCCCATTGGTCTGCTAAGGACCAATGGGGCTCCTTGGAGCCCAAATACAAAGATGCTTCTCAGAGCTCTGAGCTATATAGCTCAGAGCTCTGTCGGGTCGTGCGGGTGCGGGTGCGGCGGCGGCGAGTGACGTCGGGTGCGGCGTAGTTACAATGTAACAAAGTTGTTACATTGTAATAACTTTGTTACATTGTAACTGATAGAACATTTCCGAGGATATTGCGAGGGATCATTTAAAGGGACAGGTAAGTATTAATGGTTAATTAAGAATATTAAAGGACTTTTTTCGTGGTTATGTTTTTTGTTCAATTAAAATACTTTTTCAAAGTGTCTGTGTGTTTATTTACTTTTAACTCTTAAAGGAAATGGGTAAGGGGTACAAGTACCTCTATACTCATTTCTCCTGGGAGGGGGGGTGGGCATCTGGGGGACCCCTTTTTAAAGGGGACTCCCAGATTCCACCATGAACCCCCCCCCCAGGAAATCGCGCCTCCACCGCCCATCGGAGGTGGAGAAGAGCCCCTTGTCCTTGGATTGGACAAGGGCTCGGAGGGGGAGGGGAAAGCTTGGCTGCCCCTGCCATTCCGAGACCCCCCAATCCATGGACCATGCGGGCTGGTATAGTCAGGGTGCGGAGCCCCACGCGGCCGGTGCTCCGCATTCTGGCTATCCCAGCCTGCATGGGGGACAAGGGGTTAAAGAGGTCTGGGAGGGGGGACCCCACGTCGTTTTTTTTTTATATTTCCCACACTCAGAACGAAGTAAGTAAAACTCTTCCCACTTGGGGGAATCTATGAAATTAATACACTATTGTTACCTGTGCAAAAAAAACTGACATTTTCCGCATTTAAAAGACATTTTTGCCCTTGAAACTTAAAAATCGATTTTCTCAAAAACTATAAGGTCTTTTTGAAAAAAAAATTTTTCCTCTTATTCCCACTGATCCCCTTAATATACCCTGGGAATTTGGTGTTCCTAAACTTTAAGCAGGCTTTGCTATTAACCGTTAAAGTCGGCGGGTTTTTAAATGTATACATTTTTACTTTGAAACTTTAACATCGATTTTCTCAAAAACTATAAGGTCTTTTTGAAAAAAAAATTTTTCCTCTTATTCCTCCTGATCTCCTTAATATATTCTCCAAATTTGAGGCTCCTAGCATTTAAGGGGGCTTTGCTATTAACCCTTAAAGTCGGCGGCTTTTAACGCGAAATTACGGTAGCGTTTAATGCGAAATTACGGCATGAACGAAACGCGAAATTACGCGTTGAAAATTACGCTTACGGTATTTTCAATTACGATTTTAATGGCAATTACGCTACCGCAATTTCGCATCGTAATCGCAAATTTCGCATGCGTAATTATAGTAATTAGAAATTACTAAAATTTCGGCTCAACTCTACACTAGACACAGCAGGAATCAGCAGCCTGAACAACATTAAAGGAAAAGATAAGTAATCAATTCCTTATTGACTGCAGATGTGATTAACTCACTGTCCTGACTAAGGGCCGGTTTACACGGACGCTTGACGACATTTACCGCCAAGCGTCCGGGACTTGTCGGTTAAACGTTCCCATCCAAGTGAATGGTAGCATTTAACATAGCGTGTTTACAGTCGATTACCATCGATTGCGCAAATGCGGCATTCTGATTCCTATTTTCCCTGTCGTTTTAGCCGACCCTAGAAGCCTCATGTGGCATCTAGGGTCGATTCACCGCCGCGTCAAGACGCCAACGATCGCTGCAGAAAAGGCCCCAAACGAGACGCCACGAGACAGACAAGACAAGAAGCCAGAAGCAGCCCGTCTGAACCGGCCCTTAAGGCTCATATACACCTACCAACAATCTGTCCAACTATCTTCCAAACTTGTCTGTTTTTAAAGATAAGTTGGGTGTGTGTACAGCTGACAAGCAACCAGATGACCAACTGATAACAGGCTGTTTGCCAGATCCAACTGGTGGATCAATTGTGCATTAAGTTGGACGTTTGTATGAACCTTAAAGAGAACCTGAACTGAAAATAAAAAGTCAAAATAACCATACACAGGTAATACTTACCTCCCTTGTAGTCTACTCATCAATCTCTTTCTCCTCTCCTGCTTCCCATTTATCCAATGTGATCAATGGAATTTTCCATCCTCCATTTTAAAAATGGCCATTACCCCATAACAACTTCCTGGTCAGCACACTGTTAAACTGTAATATCACCCACTTGAGCCATAGGGAAACATGGACATTACCTTGCACATTCAGTTGTAACTGACAGCTGCTGATATATAACTAATAGCAACTGGTATATTTCAGTTCTGACAAAATCTTGTCAGAACTGGAAGGAATCACTGTATGAAGAAAATGGTGAGCTTCTGAGAGAAACTGATGGTGAGGTTAGTATGTAATATTTATTTGCAGCTACGTCATGTGTTTATTTTAAATAATTTTACTCGCTTCAGGTTCCCTTTAAAGGCTCATACACTCACTCAATCAAACCACCTGATTGTCATCTGATTCAATCAATATATATGTACATGTGGCAAACAACTAGAAGACCAACTGATAACAGGTGGTTTACCCGTTCCAACCGGGGGTTCAACTCACACAGCTGTTGGGCTGATATTGTGCAGTTGGCCACGTGTGTACAAGTCATTTGAACGACCCGTACTTGTTTTGAATACGGCCATGTCGTTGTTCCGCTTGCTCGTGCAATATACAAATAAAAATGACCATTCAGTTGATTGGTGCGCGGAAAACACAAGTCATGTAGTTGCTTGGTAGAGTTGGGCCGAACCTCCGATTTTAGGTTCGCGAACCTGGTTCGCGAACTTCCGCGGAAGGTTCGGTTCGCGTTAAAGTTCGCGAACTGCAATAGACTTTAATGGGGATGCGAACTTTGAAAAAAAAAAATAATTATGCTGGCCACAAAAGTGATGGAAAAGATGTTTCAAGGGGTCTAACACCTGGAGGGGGGCATGGCGGAGTGGGATACATGCCAAAAGTCCCGGGGAAAAATCTGGATTTGACGCAAAGCAGCGTTTTAAGGGCAGAAATCACATTGAATGCTAAATGACAGGCCTAAAGTGCTTTCAAACATCTTGCATGTGTATACATCAATCAGGTAGTGTAATTAAGGTACTGCTTCACACTGACACACCAAACTCACCGTGTAACGCACCGCAAACAGCTGTTTGTGTAGTGACGGCCGTGCTGGACTGGTGCGCACCATGGCGAGAGTGCAGGTTTTGGTGGCTTTACAGCCCATATGGTCGCCTGGCTGATGTAGCTGAATGACAGAACAGTGACTGTCCAGCTGATCAAATTTGGTCTGACCACAATGAGGCAACGACCTTATTATCGTGGGTGTGCCCCCCGAGACACTCATCTAGGTGCCGGTCATTGCTTCATTGTGATACGCAAGCCCCTTCACCACGGCAAGGTAATGATCACGAAGGGGAATGGGCGCATGTACATGCCTTTTCTTTTGTTGTTGCAGCTGCCCGCAGTGCAGCCAGAAAAATTAGGCAGTCATGTACACGCACCCGAAAAATTATTACAGCGGCCGCTGCTAGCAGCGGCCTAAAAAATTCAGCAATCCGCCTGGAGTCCCGGACCCTGTTGGTGGTGGCGGAGAAGGTAGTCAAGCGGCCTGCAGGCAGACATGCTGTGTGGAGGGACTGGGAGCGACTTAGTCTTCTTGGGGCAGGCCAGGCAGCCAGTCACACGGCGTGCAGGCAGAGATGCTGTGTGTGCGGGGACTGACTTAGTCTTGGGGCGGGCAGCAGCCCTCCGGGATCCATGCCTCATTCATTTTGATAAAGGTGAGGTACTTAACACTTTTGTGACTTAGGCGACTTCTCTTCTCTGTGACAATGCCTCCAGCTGCGCTGAAGGTCCTTTCTGACAGGACGCTTGCGGCAGGGCAGGAGAGAAGTTGGATGGCAAATTGGGACAGCTCTGGCCACAGGTCAAGCCTGCGCACCCAGTAGTTCAAGGGTTCCTCATCGCTGTTCACAGCAGTGTCTACATCCACACTTAAGGCCAGGTAGTCGGCTACCTGCCGTTCCAGGCGTTGGTGGAGGGTGGATCCGGAAGGGCTACGGCGAGGCGTTGGACTAAAGAACGTCCGCATGTCCGACATCACCATGAGATCGCTGGAGCGTCCTGTCTTTGACTGCGTGGACACGGGAGGAGGATTAGTGGCAGTGGTACCTTGCTGGCGTTGTGCCGTCACATCACCCTTAAAGGCATTGTAAAGCATAGTTGACAGCTGGTTCTGCATGTGCTGCATCCTTTCCACCTTCCGGTGAGTTGGTAACAGGTCCGCCACTTTGTGCCTGTACCGAGGGTCTAGTAGTGTGGCCACCCAGTACAGCTCATTCCCCTTGAGGTTTTTTATACGGGGGTCCCTCAACAGGCAGGACAGCATAAAAGACGACATCTGCACAAAGTCGGATCCAGTACCCTCCATCTCCTCTTGCTCTTCCTCAGTGACGTCAGGTAAGTCAACCTCCTCCCCCCAGCCGCGAACAAAACCACGGGAAGGTTGAGCAGCACAAGCCCCTTGCGATGCCTGCTGAGGTTGTTCTCCTGCCGCTGTCCCCTCCTCCTCCTCCCCCAAAGAAACACCTTGCTCATCATCCTCTGAGTCTGACTCGTCTTCTGCACACGACTTCTCTTCTTCCTCCTCCTCCCCCCTCTGTGCTGCCGCAGGTGTTGAGGAAACAGCTGGGTCTGATGAAAATTGGTCCCATGCCTGTTCCTGCCGTAACGGTTCCTGGTCACGCTCATTTACAGCTTCATCCGCCACTCTACGCACAGCACGCTCCAAGAAGTAAGCGTAGGGAATTAAGTCGCTGATGGTGCCCTCACTGCGGCTCACCAGGTTGGTCACCTCCTCAAACGGCCGCATGAGCCTGCATGCATTTTCCATCAGTGTCCAGTTGTCGGGCCAGAACATCCCCATCTTCCCAGACTGTTTCATTCTACTGTAGTTGTAGAGGTAGTGGGTCACGGCAATCTTCTGTTCTAGCAGGCGGGAGAACATGAGCAGGGTCGAGTTCCAGCGAGTCGGGCTATCGCAAATGAGGCGTCTCACCGGCATGTTGTTTTTGCGCTGAATTTCCGCAAAGCGTGCCATGGCTGTGTAAGACCGCCTCAAATGCCCACAGAACTTCCTGGCCTGCTTCAGGACATTCGCTAAGCCAGGGTACTTTGCCACAAATCTTTGAACCACTAGATTCATGACATGTGCCATGCAGGGTATGTGTGTCAGCTTCCCCATATGCAAAGCGGCAAGCAGATTGCTGCCGTTGTCGCACACCACGTTGCCTATCTCCAGGTGGTGCGGGGTCAGCCACTCATCCACCTGTTTCTTAAGAGCAGCCAGGAGAGCTGCTCCAGTGTGACTCTCCGCTTTGAGACAAGACATGTCTAAGATGGCGTGACAGCGTCGTACCTGGCATGCAGCATAGGCCCTGCGGAGCTGGGGCTGTGTAGCTGGAGAGGAGAACTGCCACTCAGCCAAGGAGGAGGAGGACAGCGAAGAGCATGTAGCAGGAGGAGAGGAGGTGGCAGGAGGCCTGCCTGCAAGCCGTGGAGGTGTCACAATTTGGTCCGCTGCACCCTGCTTGCCATTGTTCACCATCAGGTTCACCCAATGGGCTGTGTAGGTAATGTAGCGGCCCTGCCCGTGCTTGGAAGACCAGGCATCCGTGGTCAGGTGTACCCTTGACCCAACGCTCTTCGCAAGAGATGACACCACTTGCCTCTCAACTTCACGGTGCAGTTGGGGTATGGCCTTTCTCGAAAAATAAGTGTGGCCTGGCATCTTCCACTGCGGTGTTCCGATGGCCACAAATTTACGGAAGGCCTCAGAGTCCACCAGCCGGTATGGTAACAGCTGCCGAGCTAACAGTTCCGCCACGCCAGCTGTCAGACGCCGGGCAAGGGGGTGACTGGCCGAAATTGGCTTCTTCCGCTCAAACATTTCCTTCACGGACACCTGACTGCTGCTGTGGGCAAAGGAGCAGGAAGCGCTCAAGGGCAGAGGCGGAGTGGAGGAGGGTGCCTGTGAAGGTGGAAGGGAGAAAGCGGCAGAAGCAGATAATGCACCTGATGGAGGAGGAAGAGGAGAAGGAGGGTGGCTTTGCTTTTGTGTGCTGCTGCTGCTTTTGCTCAGGTGGCCATCCCATTGCTGTTTGTGCCTTTTCTCCAGGTGCCTTCGTAAGGCACTTGTCCCTACGTGAGTGTTGGCCTTTCCACGGCTCAATTTTTGTTGGCAGAGCGAACAGATGGCTTTGGCCCGATCTGAGGCACACACATTAAAAAATTTCCACACCGCTGAGCCACCCTGGGATGTGGGCACTATGGGGACCTCAGCAGCTGATGCTGAAGGGCAAGTTGGCTGGCTGTACATAGGTGGCGATACATGGTGCCGGACTCTGCCACCAGCTGTTTCTGACGAAGAGCTGCCCCAGCTTCTTTCAGCAACTTCTCTCCTCCTACTACTCTCAGACTCCCCCTCTGAACTGTCCCCCTCTTCATCTCCTCTATTGGGAACATACAGAGGATCCCTATTACCGTCATCATCATCGTAGTCATCCTGCCCAGCTTCGCTTGCCTCAGACAAATCCAAACTTGCACCATCAGTAGGTCCTTCATCCTCCTGACACGTTACATCCATAGTGTTGCCGCGTAACTCAGACATATGAGCTGGTGAAAATTCATCTGGCTGTAACAACAATGGCTGTGCATCAGTGATTTCACCACTAAATAATTCTTGCGAAGTGTCAAATGCAGCGGAAGTGGTGCTAGTAGTAGCGCTGGTGGCTGAGCAAGAAGAGGTGTTCTGTGTCGCTAAATACTCAACCACGTCCTGACAATCTTGGGAGGTGATGGGACATGCCTTCTTCCGAGCACTGTACTGTGGGCCAGGTCCACACGAAATTACATTTACACGACCTCGCGCAGACCTGCCGGGTGGCCTTCCTCTGGCTCTGGCACTACCTCTTCCTCTACCTGTTTTGTCCATATCGGGTATGCACGGAGTGGTATATCACACTGCGTGCACTCACGTAGGTAGGTGGGTTCACTTAACTGCACAGGTATGCGCACTGATGCGGTGGGTTCACTGAACAGAACAGGTATACAGTGGCGGGTTCACAGAACAGGTATGCAGTGGCGGGTCCACTGAACAGAACAGGTATGCAGTGGCGGGTTCACTAAACAGAACAGGTATACAGTGGCGGGTTCACTAAACAGAACAGGTATACAGTGGCGGGTTCACTAAACAGAACAGGTATACAGTGGCGGGTTCACAGAACAGGTATGCAGTGGCAGGTTCACTGAACACAACAGGTATGCAGTGGCGGGTTCACTGAACAGGTATACAGTGGCGGGTCCACTGAACAGAACAGGTATGCAGTGGCGGGTCCACTGAACAGAACAGGTATGCAGTGGCGGGTTCACTAAACAGAACAGGTATACAGTGGCGGGTTCACTAAACAGAACAGGTATACAGTGGCGGGTTCACAGAACAGGTATGCAGTGGCAGGTTCACTGAACACAACAGGTATGCAGTGGCGGGTTCACTGAACAGGTATACAGTGGCGGGTCCACTGAACAGAACAGGTATACAGTGGCGGGTTCACTAAACAGAACAGGTATACAGTGGCGGGTTCACTAAACAGAACAGGTATACAGTGGCGGGTTCACAGAACAGGTATGCAGTGGCAGGTTCACTGAACACAACAGGTATGCAGTGGCGGGTTCACTGAACAGGTATACAGTGGCGGGTCCACTGAACAGAACAGGTATGCAGTGGCGGGTTCACTAAACAGAACAGGTATACAGTGGCGGGTTCACTAAACAGAACAGGTATACAGTGGCGGGTTCACAGAACAGGTATGCAGTGGCAGGTTCACTGAACACAACAGGTATGCAGTGGCGGGTACACTGAACAGGTATACAGTGGCGGGTCCACTGAACAGAACAGGTATGCAGTGGCGGGTTCACTAAACAGAACAGGTATACAGTGGCGGGTTCACTAAACAGAACAGGTATACAGTGGCGGGTTCACAGAACAGGTATGCAGTGGCAGGTTCACTGAACACAACAGGTATGCAGTGGTGGGTTCACTGAACAGGTATACAGTGGCGGGTCCACTGAACAGAACAGGTATGCAGTGGCGGGTTCACTAAACAGAACAGGTATACAGTGGCGGGTTCACAGAACAGGTATGCAGTGGCAGGTTCACTGAACACAACAGGTATGCAGTGGCGGGTTCACTGAACAGGTATACAGTGGCGGGTCCACTGAGCAGAACAGGTATGCAGTGGCGGGTTCACTAAACAGAACAGGTATACAGTGGCGGGTTCACTAAACAGAACAGGTATACAGTGGCGGGTTCACAGAACAGGTATGCAGTGGCAGGTTCACTGAACACAACAGGTATGCAGTGGCGGGTTCACTGAACAGGTATACAGTGGCGGGTCCACTGAACAGAACAGGTATGCAGTGGCGGGTTCACTAAACAGAACAGGTATACAGTGGCGGGTTCACTAAACAGAACAGGTATACAGTGGCGGGTTCACAGAACAGGTATGCAGTGGCAGGTTCACTAAACACAACAGGTATGCAGTCGCGGGTTCACTGAACAGGTATACAGTGGTGGGTCCACTGAACAGAACAGGTATGCAGTGGCGGGTTCACTAAACAGAACAGGTATACAGTGGCGGGTTCACTAAACAGAACAGGTATACAGTGGCGGGTTCACAGAACAGGTATGCAGTGGCAGGTTCACTGAACACAACAGGTATGCAGTGGCGGGTTCACTGAACAGGTATACAGTGGCGGGTCCACTGAACAGAACAGGTATGCAGTGGCGGGTTCACTAAACAGAACAGGTATACAGTGGCGGGTTCACTAAACAGAACAGGTATACAGTGGCGGGTTCACAGAACAGGTATGCAGTGGCAGGTTCACTGAACACAACAGGTATGCAGTGGCGGGTTCACTGAACAGGTATACAGTGGCGGGTCCACTGAACAGAACAGGTATGCAGTGGCGGGTTCACTAAACAGAACAGGTATACAGTGGCGGGTTCACAGAACAGGTATGCAGTGGCAGGTTCACTGAACACAACAGGTATGCAGTGGCGGGTTCACTGAACAGGTATACAGTGGCGGGTCCACTGAACAGAACAGGTATGCAGTGGCGGGTTCACTAAACAGAACAGGTATACAGTGGCGGGTTCACTAAACAGAACAGGTATACAGTGGCGGGTTCACAGAACAGGTATCCAGTGGCAGGTTCACTGAACACAACAGGTATGCAGTGGCGGGTTCACTGAACAGGTATACAGTGGCGGGTCCACTGAACAGAACAGGTATGCAGTGGCGGGTTCACTAAACAGAACAGGTATACAGTGGCGGGTTCACTAAACAGAACAGGTATACAGTGGCGGGTTCACAGAACAGGTATGCAGTGGCAGGTTCACTGAACACAACAGGTATGCAGTGGCGGGTTCACTGAACAGGTATACAGTGGCGGGTCCACTGAACAGAACAGGTATACAGTGGCGGGTTCACTAAACAGAACAGGTATACAGTGGCGGGTTCACTAAACAGAACAGGTATACAGTGGCGGGTTCACAGAACAGGTATGCAGTGGCAGGTTCACTGAACACAACAGGTATGCAGTGGCGGGTTCACTGAACAGGTATACAGTGGCGGGTCCACTGAACAGAACAGGTATGCAGTGGCGGGTTCACTAAACAGAACAGGTATACAGTGGCGGGTTCACTAAACAGAACAGGTATACAGTGGCGGGTTCACAGAACAGGTATGCAGTGGCAGGTTCACTGAACAGAACAGGTATGCAGTGGCGGGTTCACTAAACAGAACAGGTATACAGTGGCGGGTTCACTAAACAGAACAGGTATACAGTGGCGGGTTCACAGAACAGGTATGCAGTGGCAGGTTCACTGAACACAACAGGTATGCAGTGGCGGGTTCACTGAACAGGTATACAGTGGCGGGTCCACTGAACAGAACAGGTATTCAGTGGCGGGTTCACTAAACAGAACAGGTATACAGTGGCGGGGTCACTAAACAGAACAGGTATACAGTGGCGGGTTCACAGAACAGGTATGCAGTGGCAGGTTCACTGAACACAACAGGTATGCAGTGGCGGGTTCACTGAACAGGTATACAGCGGCGGGTCCACTGAACAGAACAGGTATGCAGTGGCGGGTTCACTGAACAGGTATACAGTGGCGGGTCCACTGAACAGAACAGGTATGCAGTGGCGGGTTCACTGAACAGGTATGCAGTGGTGGGTTCACAGAACAGGTATGCAGTGGTGGGTTCACAGCACAGGTATGCAGTGGTGGGTTCAATGAACAGGTATACAGTGGGGGGTCCACTGAACAGAACAGGTATGCAGTGGCAGGTTCACTGAACAGGTATGCAGTGGTGGGTTCACAGCACAGGTATGCAGTGGTGGGTTCACAGCACAGGTATGCAGTGGTGGGTTCACAGCACAGGTATGCAGTGGTGGGTTCACAGCACAGGTATGCAGTGGTGGGTTCACAGCACAGGTATGCAGCCAGACAGGAACAAGTTAAGCCTAACTAATCTTTCCCCGAGAGACAGTCTGCAGCAGCTCGCCCTACTCTCACTAACGCAGGCAGCACATGAGTGACCGTAATGGCCGCCGCTGCCTGCCTTATATAAGGGGGGGTGGGGCTCCAGGGGCTAGTGTAGCCTAATTGGCTACACTGGGCCTGCTGACTGTGATGTAGAGGGTCAAAGTTGACCCTCCATGTGCATTATGGGGCGAACCGAACTTCCGCAAAGGTTCGCCTGCGGGACGCGAACGCGAACCACGGAAGTTCGCATGGAACCGTTCGCAGGCGAACCGTTCGGCCCAACTCTATTGCTTGGTTGTGTTGCTGGTCATGTCGTGGAGTTAGTCGTGTACTTTGTTGAACGTGTACTTTGCTGAATAATAGGTCTGCCAAGAATAATCTTTAAAAATGTCCCAGCAACAGTAAAAGATGGCGGTTATCATCCATGTAGACCGTTCTGTCCTGGCAGATCAATTTGGTTGATAATTGGTGTCAGTTGTTTGTACCAAACGATAACAAACAATCGATCCATGCAGAGTACTCACAAGTGATGAATTTTGCACTTCCAGGTCCTCATTTTCGCTTCACTAACCATCCGCTCAGCGGACTGCTGTTGTCTTGTCGCTGAATTCAAATGTGCTCCATCTTTGTTCGCTCATCGCTAACAGCCGGGGATCACTCGTTTTTTACTGATGGTAAACAAACCCTGCGAGATCTGTTGTTATGGAGGAGGAAGAAGTGAGAACAGTGCAGCGGACGATGGGGCAGCCTATAGTGGGCCGGGGGGAGGAGGAGAACAATGTGCCTGACCCCTCCTGCATCATGTTTCTGTGTCTTATCTTGTGGAATACACCCCTTCCAATTCATTGTACGGAGCTGCATAATATATTGGCACATTATAAACAACTTATAGTAATAATAATAATTGCTGGACCTCATTTAAAAACATAAGGGAGCCCTTTCTTTCTTTCCACTACTTGATACCTAGAACCCTTTACCCTGAGGTCTCATTCACAGTGGGGAGCTTATTGCACTGCAATGCTAATCCTGTGAGACGTTCACAGAGCGACGTTAGCGTTGCACTGTAACGTGTAGTGTTATGGTAACATCGTGACTTTAATGTTGCATTACAAAGAAACTTCCCACTGTAAATGAGGCACATACACAAAAAACACTGTAAAAGTAGAAACCTATTAAAATGGAATACCCAGAAAGGTCATGGTGACCCAGAACCACTAGGAAAGAACTATATAAAGGGCTAAAAGAGACCAAAAAACACTTTGTTAAAAAGTAATGCTAAACGTAATGTTGCCCTCTTAAAACAGAAGGTATGTGTGACTATTTAAGTGAGCAACTGTGGTTTCCCATGATGCATCACTAAATGGCTCCTAGAACTAAGATCTAAATTTTCCATACCTAAACACCATTTTTTATTTTATGGTCAGCTTAGAACTTTTGTCACAAACAATGTAGCCAAATTGTCCTTGCTAGTCTCATTGAATGATTTTGATGCCTTCTTGGCCTCTCACATCTCGAGGTTATCTCTTTCCACTATTCAATCGAATCTTCAACGTATAAACATATCTACCAAGGCTCTGCGTATATTTCACTTGGTGATCCAAAGACATACCTGAAGATGATGTAGAGTTAAAAATTTTAGAGAGTTACAACGTCTGTTGATGTTTATTGATTTGTTAAAAATGAATAAAAATATATATAAAAAAAATAAAAAAAGGAAAAATTATTTTTAAACTGTCTTTTTCTGCGTCTAAACATTTTTCTTAGCATTTTGTATCATTGTCATTATTCCCCTTATTATACCTAGCAATTTTGTCGGCATCAAATTATGCAAAAATTACGCAAAATTTATTAGAGATGGCCCGAACGGTTCGACCGCGAACCGATTCGCGCGAACTTTGGTTGTTTGTGGTGAACCGCGAACTATATGCGAGTTCGACCCGCCCCATATACTACATCATTAGGGTCAACTCTGACCCTTTACATCACAGTCAGCAGACACAGGGTAGCGAATCAGGCTACACTCCCTCCTGGAGCCCCCTCCTTTATAAAAGCCAAGCAGTGTCAGCCTTTTCACTCACTCGTGTGGCTGCAGTAATTAGAGAAGGGAGAGAACCTGCTTTAGACATAGGGAAAGCTTAGTTAGGCTCTTGTGTTAGGCTTGTTAGCTTGCTCCTTGCTGATACTTATTGCTAAAAAGCACCCCTTAACAGCTCTTTTGAGAGCTAATGTTGTCCTTGTGATCTATTTTTGTGTGTGTGTGTCCCACAGACACTTCTATTGCGTATACAGCCCTGTCAGTCAGTCGCAGCTGGCCCTTGGCCCCTTGGTAATTCCTACTGTGCCACTGCCAGGCCCAGCACATTCAGTGACTACCTGTGTGTGTGACAGCTGCACATTTGTAATACCAATCACTGCATACCTACCTGTTCAGTGCACCTACCTACGTGAGCGCACACAGTGTTATGTACCACCAGTCACTGCACCTGTTCACGGTACCTGTGTGTGTGACAGCTGCACATTTGTAATACCAATCACTGCATGCATACCTGTTCAGTGCACCTACCTACGTGAGCGCACACAGTGTTATATACCACCAGTCACTGCACCTGTTCACATTACCTGTGTGTGTGACAGCTGCACATTTGTAATACCAATCACTGCATACCTACCTGTTCACAGAAGTTATTTGGTGGGGAATTCACTGAATTACAGCTATTATTGTTACAACAAGATGAAGGCGCTAAGCAAGTTACACGACCTCATATGTCTGAGTTAGGCGACACTATGGACGTAAGGCGTGAGGAGGAGCATGATGAAGTACCTGCTGTTGGTGCAGTTTTGGAGGTTTCTGATGCAAGCAAAGCTGAGGAGGATGATTATGATACTGCCATGGATGCCACGTGGGATCCTAATAGACAAGATGACCAAGGGGACAGTTCAGAGGGGGAGTCAGAAAGAAGTAGGAGGAGATGCGTTGCTGAAAGAAGCAGGGGGAGCTCGTTGTCAGAAACAGCTGGTGGCAGTGTTCCGGCGCCATGTATCGCCACCTATGGATAACCAGCCAACATGCCCTTCAACGTCAGCTGCTGACGCCACCATAGTGCTCACACCCCTGGGCTCAGTTGTGTGAAAATGTTTTTGTTTCTCTGCCTAAGATCAGAGCAATGCCATCTGTTCTCTCTGCAGCCAAAAAGTGAGCCGTGAAAAAGCAAACATCCGCGTAGGGACAATTGCCTTACGAAGGCACATGGAGAAAAGGCACAAACTGCAATGGCAAGACCACCTGAGGAAAAGCAGCACACAAAAGCAAAGCCACCCTCCTTCTCCTCTTTCTCCTTCAGGTGCATCATCTTCAGCCACTTTCTCCCTTGCACCTTCACAATCACAGCCACCCTCCTCCACTCCGATGTCTGCCAGTTACCCCCTTGCCCGGCGTCTGACAGCTGGCGTGGCGGAACTATTATCTCGCCAGTTGTTCCCATATCAGTTGGTGGACTCTGAGGCCTTCCAAAAATTTGGGGCCATTGGAACACCGCAGTGGAAGATACCAGGCCGCAATTATTTTTCAAAAAAGGTGATACCCAAACTGTACCGTGAAGTTGAAAGGCAAGTGGTGTCATCTCTGGAACACAGCGTTGGGTCAAGGGTCCATCTGACCACAGATGCCTGGTCTGCCAAGCACGGTTAGGGCAGGTACATTACTTACACAGCCCATTGGGTCAAACTGGTGACCGCTGGCAAGCAGGGAGTACGTGGCTGTGATCTCCTCTCCAGCTACACAGCCCCAGCTCCACAGGGCCTATGCTGCATGCCAGGTACGACGGTGTCACGCCATCTTAGACATGTCTTGCCTCAAAGCAGACAGTCACACTGGAGCAGCTCTCCTGGCTGCTCTTATCAAACAGGTGGATCAGTGGCTGACCCCGCACCAACTGGAGATCAGCAACGTGGTGTGTGACAATGGCAGCAATCTCATTTCAGCTTTGAATTTGGGAAAGTTGACACATGTACCCTGCATGGCACATGTGCTGAATCTAATAATTCAGAGATTTGTGTCTAAGTACCCAGGCTTACAGGACGTCCTGAAGCAGTCCAGGAAGTTGTGTGGGCATTTCAGGCGGTCTTACACGGCCATGGCCCGCTTGGCCGATATTCAGCGGAGAAAGAACTTGCAGGTGAGATGCTTGATTTGCGATAGCCCGACTCGCTGGAATTCAACCCTCCTTATGTTTAACCGCCTGCTACAACAGGAGAAAGCCGTCAAGCAGTATCTCTACAACTACAGTAGAAGGACACACTCTGGGGAGATGGGGATGTTCTGGCCGAAGTACTGGACACTGATGCAAAATGCCTGTAGGCTCATGCAGTCGTTTGAGGAGGTGACAAACCTGGTGAGTCGCAGTGAAGCGCCATCAGCGACTTGATCCCATATGCTTTCTTCCTGGAGCGTGCCGTGCGTAGAGTGGTGGATAAAGCTGTGGAGGAGCATGAACAGGAACAGTTACAGGAACAGGAGGAAAAGTTGTGGGATCAATTCTCAGAACCAGATGTTTCCTCAACACCTGCGGCAGCCAGTGGCGTAGTAAAAGGGGTTGCAGAGGTAGCAACCGCATCGGGGCCCTTGGGTCAGAGGGGCCCCAAGGGGCCATCTTTCAAGTACAATATTAGCTCTCTATTGGCTCTGTGCTGGTAATAATCACTTCTATAGATGCTTTAAAGAGACACTGAAGCGAAAAAAAAAATATGATATAGTGAATTGGTTGTGTACGATGAATAATTACTAGAAGATTAGCAGCAAAGAAAATATTCTCATTCTTTTATTTTCAGGTATATAGTGTTTTTTCTAACATTGCATCATTCTATAATATGTGCAGATTACACAACACTCAGCATTCAAAATGAGTCTTTCAGAGCAGTCTGTGAAGTAATGATCTCTCCTCTAGCAGAGGAAAAGTAAATAGTCCAGGAACAGTTGAGATAATAAAAGTCAGATAACAGCCCTCTCCACGACTAACTTAGTCGGAGAGCTTAATGGCTTGTTTGCATAGAGATAACAACTGGAGTTTCTCAACTCTTCCTGTACTGGAAACAATTACACTGATGTATCTGATCTTAATGTTTTATTTCTTAGCTGTGCTACACATACAAATCATAATATCATCATTTTTTTTCGCTTCAGTGTCTCTTTAAATAATAGTAATCATTAACAAACGGTTTCCCATCCCTTCTTGCACCTGACACTGTGGAAATGCTTGGCAGGTTTTGGTGCTTCGGGGGCCCCATGTAAAACTTGCAGCGGGGCCCATAGCGCCTTAGCTACGCCACTGGTGGCAGCACAGAGGAGGGGGGAGGAGGAGGAGTTGTGTGAAGAAGAGGAGTCAGATGATGAGGAAGGTGTTTTTTTGGAGGAGGAGGCGGAAGGACAACCGCAGCAGGCGTCGCATGGGGCTTGTGCTGCTCAACTTTCCCGTGGTATTGTTCGTGGCTGGGGGAAGGAGGAGAACTTACCTGAAATCACTGAGGAAGAGCAAGAGGAGATGGATAGTACGTCTGCATCCAAATTTGTGCAGATGGCATCTTTCATGCTGTCCAGCCTGTTGAGGGACCCCCGTATAAAAAAACTCAAGGGGAATGAGCTGTACTGGGTGGCCACACTACTAGACCCTCAGTATAAGCACAAAGTGGCGGAGATGTTTCCAAATCACCAGAAGGCAGAAAGGATGCAGCACTTGCAGAACAAGCTGGCAACTATGCTTTGCAGTGCGTTTAAGGGTGATGTCACAGCACAACGGAATAAAGGTACCACTGCCAGTAATCCTTCTCCCATGTCCACGCAGACAAGGACAGGACGCTCCAGCGTTCTGATTGTGATGTCGGACATGCGGACATTCTTTGGTCCAACGCCTCGCCTTAGCCCTTCCGGATCCACTCTCCACCAATGCCTCAACCGGCAGGTAGCCGACTACCTTGCCTTAAGTGTGGATGTAGACACTGTGAGCAGCGATGAACCCCTGGACTACTGGGTGCGCAGGCTTGACCTGTGGCCAGAGCTGTCAGAATTTGCCATCCAACTTCTGTCTTGCCCTGCCTCAAGTGTCCTGTCAGAATGGACCTTTAGCGCAGTTGGAGGCATTGTCACTGATAAGAGAAGTTGCCTAGGTCACAAAAGTGTTCAGTACCTCACCTTTATCAAAATGAATGAGGCATGGATCCCGGAGGGCTACTGCCCGCCCGAAGACTAAGTCAGTCCCCACACACAGCATCTCTGTCTACATGCCGTGTGACTGCCTGCCCCAAGACTAAGTCGCTCCCCACACAGCATCTCTGCCTGCAGGCCGCTTGACTGCCTTCTTCGCCACCACCAACAGGGTCCAGGACTCCATGCGGATTCCTGAATCTTTAAGGCCGCGGCCGCTAACAAAGCCAATAACAATTTTTTCTGGTGTGTGTACATGCCTGCCTAATTTTTCTGGCTGCACTGCAGCTGCAACAACAAAACAAAAGGCATGTACAGTTGTGTTCAATATTAGAGTGTTTTGGCAAGTTTGAAATTGATTTTGATCATTTCAGTCATCTTGTTTACAATTAAATCAAAGAGGCACTTGTAAGTCAGACAAATATAACATAACATTTATAATTAAATAACCACAAATGTCTGTTCTGTGCTCACATCATTATCAGTTTTATTCAACCCCCAAGTGACATTCATTCTTAGTACTTAGTACAACATCCTTTTCCAGTTATAACAACTTTTAAACTTGAAGCATAGCTTGACAGTGTCTTGCAGCGATCTATGGGTATCTTAGCCCATTCTTCATGGGCAAAAGCCTCCAGTTCAGTCACATTCTTAGGCTTGCGGGCTGCAACTGCTTTCTTGAAGTCCCACCAGAGGTTCTCAATCGGATTTAAGTCTGGTGACTGTGATGGCCACTCCAAAATGTTCCAGCCTTTAATCTGCAACCATGCTCTAGTGGACTTGGAGGTATGCTTGGGATCATTGTCCTGTTGAAAGGTCCAACGTCTTCCAAGCCTCAGGTTTGTGATGGACTGCATCACATTTTTATCCAATATCTCCTGGTACTGAAGAGAATTCATGGTACCTTGCACACGCTGAAGCTTCCCTGTACCTACAGAAGCAAAACAGCAAAACGTAGCATTGATCCATGGGCCCAAACAGTTCTAATTTTGTTTCATCAGCCCACAGAACACTACCACAAAAGTTTTGGGATAGTGTTCTGTGGACTGATGAAAATGTCCTGAATATTTTGGGGGATTCGCAGTGGGAAGAAAATTGGATATTATGTACCATGGATGTAGCCTCCCTGTACACTATAATTGAACATGAAAGAGGGCTGGAAGCAGTGCAATTACATCTGGAGAAGGATGAATCAATGGACCAGTTGCAGAGATGCTTTATTCTTAAATCCATTAGATTAATCCTGGAGCACAATTATTTTGAGTATGATGGGAAATGGTACTTACAGGTTGGGAGGACTGCCATGGGGACCAGGTTCGCTCCGGCCTACGCAAATCTGTTCATGTCCTATTGGGAGGAGCAGTATGTGTTTGGTGAAAGTGGTGCGGGTACGAACCTGGTCCTATGGCATTGTTTTATTGATGACGTACTGCTGATATGGAGGGGTGACTCTTCCTCCCTGGAAAGATATATTGAAGTGGCGGGTGATAATGATTGGGGTATTAAATTTATGGTGGATATCAGTGTACATTTTCTGGATTTGGAACTGTACATGGGAACAGGCTCCCTTAGCACAAAGACATTCCAAAAGACAGTGGATGTCAACTCAACTGCTATATTTTATACACAAGTTGTCACCTCCCTAGGTGGCTAAATAATATCGTAAGGGGCAGTTCACCAGGGTGCGCCGCAATTGCACCAAGGTTGAAGAACTTTGGGTACCCCAAAGAGATGGTGGAGAAATCGAAAGTGGCAATCAGACAAACAGCACGTGAGGATTTACTAACTAAAAAAAAATAAGGAAGAGTGGGAGGGGAATGACTTTAGTGTAGTGCTCCAGTATAGTGCACAATCAAGTAAAGTAGCTGGCATTATCCGCAAACACTGGGAAGTCCTAAAGAAGGATAAAGTGTTGGGAGAATCATTGCCGGCAGAACCAAAGTTAATCTTTAAGAGGGTCCCCAATGTCGGATTATCTATAGCCACAGCTGCTACTGAGAAAAGTAATGATGAACATACAGGGGGTAGAAAACAGGGCAGAGGGGGATTCATTAGGTGTGGTTTGTATCTAAACTGCAGGAGAACGAAGAATCCTGGGAAAATTGTTGAGATTGAAGCACCGGATTCAGCAGTATATAAAATAAAGGATCAGATTACATGTACCACTTGTGGGGTGATCTATTGTATTCAGTGCCCATGCAATAAGAGGTATGTGGGGAGGACAAAAAGAACCCTGCAAAGAAGGATAGGGGAACACTTCAATAATATTGAAAATAAAAGTGAAGGTCACCCCCTGTCTAAACATTATAAAGAAAACCATGGTGGAAACTTAAAGGGCACTATCTTCTATGGGTTGGAGATAATACAACACAATAGAAGAGGTGGAAACTTTATAGATAAGATGTCACGGAATGAGTCCAAGTGGATTTATCAGCTGGCTGAAACGCATTGAGGTTTATTTTTGAAATTTGCAGTAATCTGCTACAAAGATTCAGAACTTGGTCAGCCGTATAGCGTGCAGCGGCAACCAAAAATACAATGTTCCAGAGGTCTAAGGTGACGTCACTGAAGTGTAACAGATAGCTGACACCAGCTGAACGGATGTGCGGCGAGCAGAACTCTGGGTTTTACAACCGGAAGTGACGTATGCCGCTGACAGAAGCTGACAGCGGGAGGTAACGAGTGCACTACTACTGAGGAAGGATCCGTCCGGGCATAATAGATTACCGGTGAGCGGACCAGTGGTTCGGGAAAAGACTGATCTCAGGCTAAGACTGTACAGCTGAAATGTGAGTTATACCCACATAGTGAACTGTGGGAGCATGAGAATAGCTGGCAAAGTGAAATGTGATCAAGGAATTGGTTAGCCCATATGACTTAGTACTGGAAACAGTACAAACTTTGCCTTTTGAGCCATTTTTTGGAACCGTTTTTAATGATTTTTGGGAAACTCGGAATCAATATAGCCACATAACAAAGATCTGTGCATTCAATTTTTTATATTTTTCCCTTGTCTGAAGGGCCCTTCTATGACGGGTATGAGTGTTGGGAGTGTATGTTGAGGTGTTATGTTATATTTGTCTGACTTACAGGTGCCTCTTTGATTTAATTGTAAACAAGATGACTGAAATGATCAAAATCAATGTCAAACTGGCCAAAACACTCAATTTGGTTGAATAATTTTGAACACAACTGTACATGTGTCAATTCCCCTTCATGATCGTTACCTTGCCTCGGTGAAGGGGCTTGCGTATCACAATGAAGCAATGACTGCCGGCTATATGAGTGTCTCGGGAGGGGGGGCACACCCAAGATAATAAGGTCGTTGCTTCATTGTGGACAGACCAAATTCGATCAGCTGGACAGTCACTGTTGTTCTATCATTGAGCTACCTCAGCGAGGCGACCATATGGGCTTGAAAACTGCTACCGCCTGCACTTTGGCCATGGTGCGCACCAGTCCAGCACGGCCGTCACTACACAAACAGCTGTTTGCGGTGCGTTACACAGTGAGTTTGGTCTGTCAGTGTGAAGCAGTACACTAATTACACTACCTGATTGATGTATACACATGGAAGATGTTTTAAAGCACTTTAGGCCTCCAATTTAGCACGCAATGTGATTTCTGCCCTTAAAGCGCTGCTGTGCGTCAAATCCGGATTTTTCCCTGGGACTTTTGGTGTGTATTCCACTCCGCCATGCAAAAACTGCAAAAGGTGTTAGACCCCTTGAAACATCTTTTCCATCACTTTTGTGGCCAGCATAAATGTTTGTAGTTTTCAAAGTTCGCCTCCCCATTGAAGTCTATTGCGGTTCAAAAAGTTAATGCAAATCTAACTTTTTGAGGACGTTCGCGTTCGAAGGTTTGCGAACCGAAGATCAGAGGTTCGAGCCATCTCTAATCATTATGACAAGACAAGAGACAAGATAGTCAAACCCCTCCATAAATGCACACGGTATCAATTGTTGTACAGAAAAGTCCAATTGGGTTAATAAAAGTACCAGAAATGATCTACCAAGTTATAAAAGTTCAAGTGACCTGTCTAGAAATGTATTGAAGTAGGGCCCATTAGCCATTTGGAGCATAGCTCTGTGTGATGATCTGAGGTTGGTAAACTGCTGAACATTGGCACCTGTTCCGCCACGTCTCATAGTGGATAGATTCCAGCTGGGACTACATTTGCCGACATGCATGACCACAATACTGCCAGGACGTCTGCTGAGCCTGAGTCACCAAAAGGGAGGCCACAATAAAAGTAGACAAGATTTGGGGGTTAAGAGCTGCTTTTCAATATAGAAATATTATGCTATGATGATGCTTCAATTAGCTAACTGTATGGATGCATTTCCAATGCCACTAGGTCCATTTAAAAGTTCATACAAGACATGCAATAACTTTATTGGATATCCATAGGAAAAATAAAGTGGTGGAACTTAGTAAGGTTGAACACTGAACATTCAATTTAATTCCAATGATACATTTTAGTTCTTTTACTCAAGTTATCATCATCATCACGCATGTAAAAATGATGTTACCGAGACCTTCGGCACCTCACACGTGGACTGAGCTCGTAGCTCTAGGTCAAGTTTTCTCCTCTGTTCCCATCACATTCTAAATGTGTTTATTGCAGTAATCTCCAGCAGTCTTATGGATCTGGTAAAAATACAAGACGCGGCTTAGTGTTGTACAGAATGTTCTGTTGCTCAGCTATTCCCAGTTATTCTTTATTCAGATCTGTTATTTCCGATTTTCTTCATTTGGAATTTGTCAACTTAGAAGAAACAGGTTAGAGGAGACCTTGCTTTTTTTAGACATGCTGTATGTCTTTTGATGTGCCTGTGGACAATGTACTCATCTTACAATTCTTACTGATGTTTATGTGTGTAAATATCCAGAAATAACTTAAAGAGAAATTATAATGAAAGATAGTAGTAGGGGAAAATACAAATCAAGACATTTCATAAAAAGAAGTCAAAGAAAACCTGTAACTAAAAAAGTTCCCCTGGGGGGTACTCACCACGGTGGGGGATCCTCCGGATCCTATCGAGGCTTCCCCCGTCCACCTGTGTCCCACAGTGGTCTCGCTGTGCCTCTCCGAAAAGCGGGTGATGTAAATATTTACCTTCCCAGCTCCAGCGCAGGCGCAGTATCAGCTCTCAGCTCGGAGATAGGTGGAAATAGCCGATAACTGTGGGTCCGCTCTAGTGTTGGGCGAACACCTGGATGTTCGGGTTCGGGAAAGTTCGCCGAACATGGCCGCAATGTTCGGCATGTTCGGGCCGAACCCCGAACTCCCCGAACATCCCGCTTTTGGGGGCCCTATGGGGTCGCAGGCATAAGTGGGGAGCATGCCCCGATCGCGGGGGGGGGGGGTCGGAAATTCCCCCCACCCCCTCCGCTAGCGCTCCCCCCTCTGCCCGCTTCCCCATACAAAAGTTTCAGGAAGTACCGGTCCGGTGGTAGTGGGTGGCTGGCAGTGGGCGGCACTGTGAAGTGAGTGACTGAGGAGGAGGAGTCCGGAGAGTGACACGTTGAGGGAGGCCGGGCAGAGGGCGGTTCAGCAGTAGTACCTTCCCAGCTCCAGCGCAGGCGCAGTATCAGCTCTCAGCTCGGAGATAGGTGGAAATAGCCGATAACTGTGGGTCCGCTCTAGTGTTGGGCGAACACCTGGATGTTCGGGTTCGGGAAAGTTCGCCGAACATGGCCGCAATGTTCGGCATGTTCGGGCCGAACCCCGAACTCCCCGAACATCCCGCTTTTGGGGGCCCTATGGGGTCGCAGGCATAAGTGGGGAGCATGCCCCGATCGCGGGGGGGGGTCGGAAATTCCCCCCACCCCCTCCGCTAGCGCTCCCCCCTCTGCCCGCTTCCCCATACAAAAGTTTCAGGAAGTACCGGTCCGGTGGTAGTGGGTGGCTGGCAGTGGGCGGCACTGTGAAGTGAGTGACTGAGGAGGAGGAGTCCGGAGAGTAACACGTTGAGGGAGGCCGGGCAGAGGGCGGTTCAGCAGTAGTACTACTGCTGAACCGCCCTCTGCCCGGCCTCCCTCAACGCGTCACTCTCCGGACTCCTCCTCCTCAGTCACTCACTTCACAGTGCCGCCCACTGCCAGCCACCCACTACCACCGGACCGGTACTTCCTGAAACTTTTGTATGGGGAAGCGGGCAGAGGGGGGAGCGCTAGCGGAGGGGGTGGGGGGAATTTCCGACCCCCCCCCCGCGATCGGGGCATGCTCCCCCCTTATGCCTGCGACCCCATAGGGGGGCAGTGTTCGGCCGAACAGGGCCCTGTTCGGCCGAACAGGGGCCCTGTTCGGCGGCCAATTAGTAGTTCGGGGCGAACCCGAACTTAAAAGGCCGAACACCATCAGGTGTTCGGCCGAACTCGAACATCACCCGAACAGGGTGATGTTCTGCAGAACCCGAACAGTGGCGAACACTGTTCGCCCAACACTAGTCCGCTCTACTGCGCAGGCGCAAGTCTCCTGCGTCTGCGGAGTAAAGCGGACCCAACGGAGATCGGCTATTTCCGCCTATCTTCGTGCTGAGAGCTGCAACAGAGCCCCCGCTGGAGCCAGGGAAGGTAAATATATGAACGCTTGTCAGGGGAGGATTCCAGCGCTGGACTGCCTGCAGCTACAGGGATGGGGGAAGCCTCATTGGGACCCTGAGGCTTCCCCCTATCGAGGTGAGTAACCCCCAGGGGATTTTTTTTTGTTACAGATTCTCTTTAAAGAGAACCCGAGGTGGGATTTACTTATGCTAGTGGGGCACAGAGGCTGGTTGTGCACACTAACACCAGCCTCTGTTGCCCCATGGTGTGCCTCCAAGACCCCCCTGCGCGCCGCTATACCCCCGTAGTGCTAGCGACACGCAGCGTGTCACCAGCACAATGTTTACCTCTCGCCTGTCTGTTAGCGCCACCTCCTCCGTATCGGCGCTACCCGCCCGCGTCCCTTCCCTCCCGCTGATTGGAGGGAAGTGACGCGGGCGGGTAGCTGAGCTCGGGCTATGCCGCGCAGGAGAATATCTCTGCTTCTAGTGGGGCGATTCGCCCCATTCAAAGTGCTGTACGCGCAGCTAGCACTTTGCTAGCCGCACGTATAGCTCAGCGGCGGAAGAGGGCCCCCGCCAGAGCCCTGCGCTGCCCGGACCAATGAGTTCCAGGCAGCGCTATGGGCTGGATCGGAGGCGTCTGACGTCAGCTGACGTCATTCCGATCGTCACCATGGTGACAGGAGAAGCCAAACAGGGGAACGCGTTATATACGCGTTCCTCTGTTTGCCATTGATGCCGGCGACGATCGCACTAGAGGGAGCCAGGTTTCTGCATCTCCACTTGAGTCCAGTAGTTGGTTGCTCCCTATTTGTGAGCATTAATTTCACCTAATTGTCATTTTTATATATTCTGTGACATACTGCACCGTTTGGGCTCCCATTGTCTCTGTTTTCAGGCAGAGGATCATCAGAACAGCCAGACAACTTGCACTGTGTAAAAGGAAATACATATGGTAGCCTCCATGAAGGGCACATCTGGGTAATATAGCGCCTATGGCAAACACTGAAATTGTGCCCCCCTTCCCCCCTCCAGCCCCCTTCCCCTCTAGTATCCATTCTTGCATAAATGGGATATTGCTGAAGTTACTTTTTTGGAAACATCCCTCCTTATTCCCTCTCTGTCCTCTTTTTAAACACTAAGCCAAGTATGCCCTACATACTTGAATTAAGTAGCCACGTTCCCCAGATAAGAGAATTAATATGATCTGAGTCTGAGTGATGGGGAGGCACGGGGGCAGGCATGATGGTGCAGCACAGGAGCAGGCATAGGGGTGCAGCACAGGAGCAGACATGGGGCGCAGCACAGGAGCAGGCATGGGGGCACAGCACAGGGGCAGGCATGGGGGAGCAGCACAGGAGCAGGCATGGGGGCACAGCACAGGAGCAGGCATGGGACACAGCACAGGAGCAGACATGGGGAGCAGCACAGGAGCAGGCATGGGGAGCAGCACAGGAGCAGGTATGGGGGCGCAGCACAGGAGCAGGCATGGGGGCACAGAAGCAGACATGGGGGCTCAGCAAAGGAGCAGGTATGGCGCCCCTGATGCTGTGGCGCCCATGGAACAAGCCATGCATGTACCCCTCTAGGTACGCCTCTGGCCTCTATATTCCTCTTGCTTCATGTCAACTTTAATACAGACTGGAAGATGTAATTGTTGAGATTTTGTTGTCAGTCAGTGGATTGTGCAGGTGATGAAAATGAGCATTACCTGCACTAGCATAAGGGGAGTTTGTGGGCAGTCGGTACTTTAAACAGAGAGCTGTCATCATGATTGCAAAGATGTGCAATTTGAGCTTGAAATCTGCAAATTCTTAGCTGGCTGCAATCGGAAAGCGCATCACCACTTTATGTTTCATTTTATTATGAAAAGGGGATTTCCCTTTATGGAGTAAACTAAAATATTGCTTAATTAAAATAGCCTCAGTGGGAATGAAACACACAACTGTTCACGTTGAGGCACAACCAGTCAACGTGCTAACTAGAGAACAGACATGGAGACTGGATGGCTGCCAGATGAAGTTAAATGGTGACAGCCACTGTCTGTGTGTGGTTGAGAATTGGGTGGGGGAAGCAGAACTTGTCCTAACATCACATGTCACAAAGGATCACATAGCTGTACATAGTTGATTTTAATTACATTTTACTTTCCACATTGTTCAGACCTTGAGAAGGATGAGGAACACAATCCAGTATATTATTGCCATAACTGCAAGCAAGCAAAGTTTGAACTTCCTGGAAGTATAAACTTGGGCTTACATAAGTCAATATTTCTTGTAGACTTTGATCAAATCTGTCCATGATCTGCTGTCTGGGGTGGGGCAAAGCAGGGAGAATGCCCCTTGTGCTGCTGCCTAAAGGAGGGGGGGGGGGGGGTTACCTAGTGCTGCTGTCTGGGGAGGGAAGGTAGGGAGAAGTTACCATGTGATGTTGTCTGGAGGAAAGGGGGGGGGGGGCTGGGAGAGGCCACCTAGTGCTTCTTTCAGGGGAGGTGGGTGAGGGGCGGGTCTGGGAGGGGCCACCTTGTGCTGGTGCTGCTGTCAGGGGAGTGAAGTGAGGCTGGCACAGGCCACCTAGTGCTGCTGTCACAGGGGAGGGGGGTGGTGTGGGCTGGGAGAGGCCACCTAGTGCTGCTCTCAGGGGAGGGGGTGAGGGGGGGGGGCTGGGAGAGTCCACCTAGTGCTGCTGTCAGGGGAGGGGGTAAAGGGGGGCTGGACATGGCCACCTAGTGCTGCTGTCAGGAGAGGGAGGTGAGGGGGGGCTGGGAGAGGCCACCTAGTGCTGCTGTCAGGGGAGGGGGCGAGACTGGGAGAGGCCACCTAGTGCTGCTGTCACAGGAGAGGGGGTAAAAGGGGGCTGGACAAGGCCACCTAGTGCTGCTGTCAGGGGAGGAGGGTGAGGAGGGGGCTGGGAGAGGCCACCTAGTGCTGTTGTCAGGGGAGGGGTGTGAGGGGGGGCTGGGAGAGGCTACCTAGTGCTGCTGTCAGGGGAGGGGGCGAGACTGGGAGAGGCCACCTAGTGCTGCTGTCATGGAAGGGGGGTGAAGAGGGGGCTGGGAGAGACGACCTAGTGCTGCTGTCAGGGGATGGGGTGAGGGGCTGCGATGTTATCGTCGCACCGGCTGCCCTGTAAACGAAAACGGCGCATCTGGTGACCCCGAAACGGCACATCAATGCTTCGTGGGTCACCCGATGCGCCGTTTACAGGGCAGCGGGTGCGACGATAACATCGCACTGCGCACTATTACTGTCCAGCCGCGCTGCGCGCAATGTGGGTGGTTCTGTGGGCGCAAACCACCTAACTCTGTGGTTTGCGCCCATAAACTATTAAGGCCTCCTAACCGGCTTAGCGCCAGTTAGTGAATCGAGGCCTGTGTGTCTTATTTGTAAAGGTTTTATTCTGGTAAAAGGTATACATTAAGAATTTCTCTGCAAAATGAGATTTACATCGATCAGCTACAATATTAAAAACCACCTGCCTAATTGTCTGTGTCCCCTTTTGGGCCAGGAAATTTTTAGTTCCTGTGCTAAGATACAGCACTACAGTAATAACTAAATACATCTACAGTATACACTAGGTAATTATATTATGGGTGCCCTGAAACGCCCCCTCTTTGTGGGTAAGGTCACGGACATAAAATATGACGCTTGCTGCACAACCACAGAGAACAAGGAAACAATGCACCATGCCACAAGCAACCATCTATTCCTCATGCCACGATGTCACACTTCCTTCTAATAAGACATTGACGTAAAAATTGAAAATAACAAATAAACCAATCACTGACTGAGCATTCATAGCAACTTAGAGTGGAGGCACCCAAAAATAAATATCTGTTGTCAGAGTATACATTATAAAGACATAACTAAATACATGAGGTATCTTTCCTCTCCAGGTGAACCAACCCAGAAAAACAAGGCTTTAGATCAGGTAAGGTTTATTCAAGCACAATTTAAAAAGACAACACGTTTCTCGGGTCTCTGCCCGCTTCCTCAGGTCAATAAAGTGCCTTAGGGAATTCAATTTGCAGCATGAGCGCCAAATATTCTGCAAACTGAATTCCTTAAAACACCACTATCGCAAAAAAAAGTAGGCAGTTAAAATCTGACAGAACCTACAGATTTTAGGCCAGTCCATCTCTTCATGGGGGATTCTCAGGGTTTTCTTTGTTTTCAACAGAATTTCCTGAACAGCAGTTTAACTACCAAAATATTAAGAGACCAGCCAGTCTCCCTACGCACCTGCACACTATTTTGTCAGTTAGACTTTGCAACTGCTGTTCAGGAAATGCTGCTGAAAACAGAGAAAACCCTGAGAATCCCCCATGAGGAGATGGACTGGCCCAAAACCTGTCGGTTCTCTCAGATTTTAACTGCCTACTTGTTTGCTATAGTGGTCCTTTAAGGTACTTTATTGACCTGAGGAAGCGGGCAGAGACCAGAGAAACGCATTGTCTTTTCTCATTTGTGTTTGAATAAACCTTACTTGATTGAAACCCTTTTCTGGGTTGGTTCATCTGGAGAGGTAAGTTATCTTATGTATTTATTTATGTCTTTATAATGTATGTTCTGAGAGATATTTATTTTTGGGTGCTTCACCCTTCTTCATTGGCCACTACATTTCCTTTGGAGGTGTCCTTCGCACTAGTGTGGTGCCATCCACAGTACCGTGCGGGAACAGTGTTTTCCTTGTAAGTGATATACACGGTTGCAGATTCTGCAACCTACCATTGTCGTTATAACTACTATTGTAATATTGAGCTAAATGTATCCTACGATACAGCACCATTTGGCTCCTGCTCTCATATTTGTCTCACAGGCTACTGTGGTTCCCCCACAGTGACCGTCCCTACTTATACATAGCAACTTACTACACTGGCATTGTTTGTCAAAAATCAATACTATATTCAGACAAATAGATATAACTGGCATACAATGAGAGAAAGAAGTGTTTGACCCCTGCTAAATTTGCTCATTTGCCTTCTGACCAAGAGATGAACAATCTATAATTGTAATGCTTAGGCGAACGCAGGGGGGGATTACAGATGCCCAGAATCCCCCCTCAGACCAGGCCCAATGCAGTGTCTGGGGACAGGCACAAGTTGAGACACCAGAATATCTGCAGGTATCCTGCAGCTCACAGCACTGCATCCTTTCTTTCCCTGTTACAGTTGACTTTGGATGTAGCAGCAGCATTTGGACAGAGAACTGTGATTTATGGGGCATAGCAGAGCGCAGGGGGAACTTAGGGGGGATTGAGATAGCAACAGAGGCTGGGCAGTATAGGCAGACCCAGCCTCTGTGTGCGGATTTCATTCTTAGGAAGCCACCTCGGGTTCTCTTGAATGGATCTCCTTGGAATTCATTCATTTCTGTGCAGGAGTTTCAGCAGTGGCAAGGGCTGGTTCACACAGACACTTTGTGGGCGTTAAATGCGGCGTTTTGGGCGTCGGGCAAAAGCAACGTTTTTAGGGATCGAGTTCTGTCCCATGCAAGTGAATGGGAACGTTTAGTACAATCTTTGGCAGGCTTTCATGAAAGCTTGTCAGTAGATCCTGGCGTCATGTCTCGTCTCTTAGGGCTGGTTCACACAGTCACTTTTGCAGCATTAAACGCAGCGTTTCGGACGCAACATTTTGGGGGATCTGCTGCCATCCTATTCAAGTGAATAGGAGCATTTAGGGCTGGCTTTTGCAGGCTTTCACGAAAGCCTGGCGGGGGATCCCGGCATCGCATCTGGTCTCGAAAGCAACATGCAGCTTTATGAGGCGATAAACGCCAGGAATTCAGTGAAGGGAAACAAACCGCTAGCTTTGAAAGCTTTCCAAAAGCCTTTAAAAGCTAGCAGTTAAACGCTGGCATATAAACACCAGCGTTCGAACGCGGCGGCGAGCAAAACCAACCCTTAAAGGAAACCAGAGCTGAGATAAACTAAAAGTTTTATACATACCTGGGGCTTCCTCAAGCCCCATGTGCTCGGATCGCTCCCACGCCGCCATCCTCAGTCTTCTCCCTCTTTGGTACCGGGTCCCGTAACTTCAGCCAGTCGCAGTTAGTCTGCACAAAAGAGGTGCGCCCTCTACGTATCTCTCTGGCAGCTGCCGGTACAGGGCGGACTTCTTTTGCACAGACTGGCCACGACTGGCTAAAGTCTCGGGACCCAGTACCGAAGAGGGACAAGACTGAGGATGGCGGCGTGGGAGCAATCCGTGCGCATGGGGCTGGAGGAAGCCACAGGAATGTATAAAACTTTTAGTTTATTTCAGCTCTGGTACACTTTAAGCAACATGCAGTTTCTAGAAGTCATTTGCTGTTGCAGGCATTGCGTTAGAATGCCAGCGAAGGCCGCTGAAAGCCACTGAAAGCCAACAAAAGCCCGTATTTCCACTTTCTGAAGCCACAAATCCCAGCCGAGTCACCAAAAGCCCAGAAAACTCAACACTCTCTAATGCTACGCTCTGAAAACCATTAAAAGTCTTCAAAAGACATTAAAAGCTTAGCTGTTAAACACTGGCGTTCTTGGAAAAAAATGATGGCGTTTGAACAAGACGCTGAGCAGAAGCTCAGCAGAAGCTCATGTGAACCAGCCCTGTGTATTCAGTGTGTCTTATTTGTAAGAGTTTTGTTCTGGTAAAAAGTATACATTAAAGAGGAACTTCAGCCTAAACAAACATACTGTCATTAAGTTACATTAGTTATGTAAATTAAAATAGACAGGTAATATAATTTCTTACCCACCTTGTTTTAAAAGAACAGGCAAATGTTTGATTTCATGAGGGCAGCCTACTTTTTGGTTGAAAAGAGGTGACAGGGAGCATGAGACACAGTTCCAACTGTCCTGTGTGCTGATCACCCCTCCCAGTTGCTAGGCAACGAGAATAACAACATAGGAAATCCCATCATGCTTTGCACAGCATCAGCGAAAAAAGCTCGGGCAGTTTTCTTTGATGGGGCGGAGCTTAAGCTTTGGTGCAGCTAAAAATAAGGATTATGTAAGAAAAAAACAAAGTTCTGATGCTGTGAAACTGTTAAAGAAACACCAAGCCTTTTCAGTGCAGTGCTGCTGAGTAGATTTTTAGTCTGGAGGTTCACTTTAAGAATCTCTGTCAGCTAAAATAAAACCACCTGCCTAATATTGTCCATGTCCCCTCCCTTTGGACCAGAAATAGAAAGAATGGAGCACTCTGAGACACTAGCAACTATAAAAAGTCCTCGGCCCTAGCTAGGACATGCCTCACCTGATGAGTTGGGCTGTGAGCAAAGATCAGCTGAATGCGCAGTTGTCCCACTTCATCAGCCGGGGACCGGGCTTTATCCGCAGGTGGAGAGAGGAGCCATTCACAATGGCATCCACGCTGGCCAGCGGGAAAGGGGTTCACGGTCCAGTGAATGAGCGGCAAAGGAGGAAGCGCATGTAGTCAGCAGCGGTATCCCCGTATCCTAGCCGCTCACTCTCTCTGTAAGTAGTGTGGAGGAGGAGCCGCTACCATGTGTGGCCGCTGTAAGAGGATAACGTATCACAGCTACTGCTGCTGGGGCTGCAGAGCAGTAATACATATCATGGACAGCAATATATAGAAATTACTATAAAAAGCTCTTTTTATTGTGCATAGGGTAGTTAAACCAGGCATAAGGACAACACGTTTCACGGAAAATTCACTCTCCGTTTCTTCAGGTAATTTCCTATGACCAGGAAATTTGTAGTTCCTGTGCTAAGATCCAACGCTACAGTAATGACTAAATACACCTACAGTATTCAGTAGATAATCACATTATGGGTACCTCAACAGCCCCCCTCCTTGTGGGTAAGGTCACGGACAGAAAATATGACGCTCGCTGCACAAACCACAGAGAACAAGGAAACAAAGCACCAGGCCACAAGCAACCATCTATGCCTTCTGCCACAATGTCACACTTCCTTCTAAAAAAGACGTAGATGTAAAAATTAAAACAAACAAACCACTGACTGAACATGCATAGCAACTTACTACACTGGCATTGTTTGCCAAAAAAATCAATACTATATTCAGTCTATAATTGTAATAGAAGGTTTATTGTAGCTGTGACAGACAGAATAACAACAAAAGAACTCTCAAAAACCCAGGATTCGCCAATCAGCTGTCAGGTAATTAATCATAAGTCGCTAAATCTGATAAGGCCAGTGCAAAGATCAAGCTCTGCTTAAAAAAAATGTGCTTCCTGTGGAGCGAGATGGGCTTATAATTTGGCATTGGGTCTTTCTTTTCATCACAGGATTCCTGCGGGCAGAACCAGAACTTTGCACAGGACTAATCAAGTTTAGAAACGATTACTCACCTGCCTGTCAGCTGATTAATCAACCAAGTTTCCGGGTATCAATCATTCAATCTCTAATCTGCAGTAAATTAGCATTTCTGCCTCTATGGGTTAAGGTGCGTACACACCTTTGACGGTCGCCCATCGGGGATCAGGACCTGATCCCTTGGGGGACATCGCTGGGCCGGGCTGAACACGTGTGTCAGCTGTGTAGTTGACAATGCGCTGTGTTGCTTTGTGGGGGGCAACAAAGAAGATTGGCGTGAACAAGATCTGGGAAATTTTAAGGCAAATAACACATGAGCCAGTTCTGATGCTCACATGCCTATTGTAGGATCTTGTGCCTATTGTGCCACACATGCCTATTGTGGTGGACAGGATTGAGCATGGCCAATCAAATACATCTGTGACTGTAACACACTGTGCATACAACCAACATAATTTTTTCAGCATTTTCAGCTACAATAGTTACATATTCAGTAAATAGCGGAAGAATTGCTGTACATGCTATTTTACCACTACATGCATGTTGCACAATTAGTGGACCCTGTAGGTAACGCACATGTTGTTGGGGTAACCTTTGCTATGCAAGTAGCGTTATGTAGTTGCCATATGTAACAGTAGGTGCCATAAGTAACAGTAAAATTGCTATATGCTGCCTGCACATGCTCATTTTAATGCTATTTAGTGAATATGGCTCAGTGGCTCCTATGTGTACTTTAAAAACAGTCTAGCCTTCACTCCCTACATCCATCAGTGAACCTTGTCCAAAGTGCACCAGCTGTCCTTCCTGGGACCCTTTTCAGTCGGTACCTGTAGAGTTTGGGCACGGTGTTCCCTTTTAGAGAAAGCCCTTTCTTAATGGGAGTCTGGTATCTAATGGCTGGCTGAAGCGTTTGGGCCCTGTGTGGTGCCCTCGGACTGGCTGTCCTTTGCACAGTGCAGCTGTCCTTCTTTGGACCATTTTGTTTTTGATAGGTAAGGAGGACACGCAATAAGGAAAACAGGAAGTTTGGGTGATCAGTGGAGATGTGGGTGCTGCCATAGCCGCTCATTATATGGGCACCACAAATGCCCACTGTGCCCATAAATGTGTGGTTTTTGGGGGTGGATTGGCTGGGGGGGGGGGTGGTGGCTAAGGTTAGGCGTTTGGCGGGGGGAAAGGTTAGGGATGGGAGGGTGGTTAAAGGTTAGCTTTAGGGGGAGGCAGTGAAGGTTAGCCATGCGGTGGGGTGGTTGAGGTTAGGCATCAGTAGAGGGAAAGTTAAATGTGAGAAAAGTGTTAGGTTTTTATTGTAGTAAAATATCAGTATCTATTACTAAAACCAATATTTTACTATTATTATTAGCCCTACAAGAGTAGAATATCGGTAAATCTCCGGGCACCCTTTTTTTCATTTATTTTGCCCCCATAAGACCTGCCAAAATATTGAACCAAAAATTTACTTTTGCTCATATTTTCTGTACCAATATAATCTTTAAGAACGAGATGTTCACTTGCTGCCCAAAAGCCCCACACCATGCCCATAGCAACTGTAAAATGTTAATCAAAATGATTCACTTCTAGTGATGGTCATGTGTAGGAGAACTCATGGAGAAGCATGTGATGTGTTTGATCAGCTGATACATTTGCAAAGCTCTGATTTGCTGTGATCACATCCTGCTTTAACACATGATCATGACTAGCAAATCAGAGACTTGCATATCTATCACCTGACCAAACTGATCACATGCTTCTCCGTGAGTTCTCCTAGACTTGACTTTCCCTATTTACTTCCCCTGTCAGTGTTTTTAATAGTGTGGCTGATTAGTGTGCCACATACTGTATAGATAAAATCAATATTATTTGTGCAGTTTAAGGTAATTTGCCAAAATGTAATGCTGTTTATATGTAGAACTCGTTTCTGAACACATTTTTCTAGTATTACATTCAATTCTGCCAATTCTACCTCTTCATAAATTTTACAGAAGTAAAAGCAATCTGTCACCTCTGTTGCTTTGTGTCTCGTTGTGACATGTGACATTTGCTGTGTAGCGCAGTGCGGCTGGCTTACAAAGACATAAAGGGGAACATTGTTTCTTGTGAGTGCATGACTGCCAAAATGCCCAGGGTCCATGTGATGAAATGAGGTGACCGGTGAACATACAATAGTGTGTGTGGCTTTATGCTACCAGTGCTACTGCAGTAACTGCAGTAAATACACGGATTTACTACAAATGTAAGCCACAGGTGACATCAGATCATTACACAGAAAGAGGCAGGCTGTGGTTCATTGTCAGTGAACAAACGTGCTGTAAATTCTTTTGATTGATTCAATACTGGGTATTATGTGCAGAGGACTCATCACTGCTTATATACCATTCTTACATGTTTAAAGATGGAAAAATTACAGTCACTGCAATGCATTCGTTAGATGTTTCCCATTGCACCAAGGACAATGCAGGGCAGTGGAGGGTGGCATACTTTAGTTTTAACTAAAGAGGTAGTTGGATGTGATGTGCCCAAAAAAGAAATCACCATCTCCACAATTGCAATGGCAGAATTGGGTCAGCACTAGGAATCTGCCAATTTTTGACAGACGACATACTACTCTATCTGAGGATGACGAGTGATTGCTGCTACCTACTCAGTATGGAGCACAGGGCCAATGTGAGAACGTGCGTTTTCATAATAAAAACCATACTGCCCTACTATCCCTCCTCCTTCGGTCCTGGACGCCTAAAGACTTAGGCAGCAGTTTTCATGAAAGCCTGAGTTGACTTACATGGAGAAGGAGGCTGGAATGAAGCTTATAACGAGAGGCGGGCACAGAGTCAACATTCAAGCTTCCATGTCCAGTTGAGTGACATCTTATTGAACTGGTGAGGCCATTGCTGAATGTAAAACACAATTGCCTAGCAATTTTGCAGTGTGAGTTTTCGGCTGTGATTGCAAATTTTCATTCAAAAGAACGAGAATCGCATCATGCTTGCCGCCTAAATGCTACATGCAGTGCGTTTGGGATTTTAGCAAATCGCAAGCACTACAGTTAGAATGAACCCATAGGCAGGGCCGGATTTGTAATTCTTACCGCCCAAGGCCGACTATTACCAGCCGCCCCAACCGAAACCGTATCCTACCACCTCTCTCCACACACACCCATCCAAAAAATTTTGGGCCGATGGCGTCCACTATTGGGGCTAGTGCCGAGGTCTCCATGGCAACGTGAAGTGAATCAATCATGTCACACGGGGGAACTGGTCAATCAAGCGATCTACAGGTGATGGGCGTGGTGGGAGCCGTCCACCACACACACATAGTCAAAAGTGGCTCACAATTGGACATTGGGTGGGGTCAGCAACACGTAAAAGTGAGTCCTGTACCCACTGCTTTCTCCAGGGTAACAGCGCTGGCCAATCAATAATTAAGAAATGGGTACTGTGAGACGCTGCCTTCTGTATTCTGTACTATTTGCTGGTGCTGCCCCTGGTCTTTTCATCCCCCACACCAAGTGTGTGAGACCCGGCCTTCTGTAACTGCCTGGAGTTGCTGCTATGTTATTGGACAAGGTCTGGCTTTTTGCTAGTCACACACTGTTCACAAATGTTTGGTTAACGGACTGCAGCTGCCTGTAGCACAGCACAGGCAGATGCCAGCTGGTACTAATAGTGCAGTTATCCTGACCACTTTCATTTGTTTGGACACTTGCAAATAATGCCCTGCAAATAATGCCCACTGTGTGCAGGCCGCCCCTTGTTTATCTGGTGCCCTAGGCCATGGCCTGTGTGGCCTTGCCAGAAATCCGGCCATGCCCATAGGGATACATTTGTCACATCGCTTTGCTGATCGCTGGTGATCAGCAAAGCGCTAAAATGCTCCTCAAAAGTGCATGAGTATGAACCAGTCCTAAGGGCTTGTTTCCATGTAATGCAGAGCCACGCGGCTCTGTGTTGCGCGTCACTACCGTTGGGGGTGGAGCTTGCAATCCCATTCATTATACTGATTGGCCAAAAATGCAGGACAACCATGCGCTGTAATTCAAAAGTGATTTGCAGCACATGCATGCACTGTCTGCTGCCTCTGCGATTGTGTTTCCATAAGCGGGCCTGAAAGCGCACTATATAGAAACGAGCCCTTACAGTTTGCAGGTCCAGCCTCATCTTACATGGAGCGGATCTTAATAAGCAATCCACATATGCTTCTCTAAGCTGAAGCTTTTATGATTGACACTCTTTAGCTCCAGCCCCTCAGTCCTTTGCATCAGCGGCACCTCTTTAGCACTACCCCCAAATCCTGTGTTTCTTTAGCTATGCTTTACCCGTAGCTTTATGGAAGCTCAGTGCACCTGACAAGTGCCTGAGCACAGAGGTGACTCCAATGCTCTGTTGCCAGGCTCCAGGCCTTGTAGTTTACTTTAACTAACTACAGTCCTGATACTCTGTCAGTTCCAAGATATTTTCATCCAGGTGTCATCTTTAGGCCTCAAATCCACAAAGCCCCATCGAGATACGGTACGTCTTGTTTAGCATCAGTGGGAGGAAAGACACAGGACATTCCAACATGTGTAACTATAAAGTGATCAGCTGAAAAATCCAATGTGACTGAGAGGTGACCGACAGGTTTCATGAGAGAACTTTCCCTCACTTCATCAGATGGCCACCAGCCTTCATCCTATTTCCCCTCATTCACACAGAACCTGGAAGTGCTCCTTCTTTTTTCTGATAGCATATCTGAAATCCAACTTAAGCCAACTAAAGGTAGCCATACATCTAGTGATTCTGATTCAATCATCAAAGTGATCGATCAACTTCAGTATGATTGCAGAGGTGTAGCTATGGGTGGGCAAGGGGGACACATGTCCCCAGGCGCAGCATTGTAAGGGGGCGTAGAGCATGGCCACCGCACTCCTAAGTGAGTGAGAGGCAGCTACTGCTGCCCGAAGTGCCCCTTCTTCTCTCCCTCCCTCTGCAGAGGAGTGCAGAAGTGTTAACAGCAGCAGAACAAGGAGGGCACATCTGGTCAACTATAGGGGGTACATCTGGCTAGCTAAACATGGGGAAGGGAGGCACATCTGGCTATCTAAACGGGGAAGGGGGCACATCTGGCTATCTAAACGAGGGAAGGGGGCACATCTGGCTATTTAAACAGCATTTGCACATTTGACTTCACCCATGACCACACCCACATTCTGAGGCATGGGGGGCACAAACATTGTCTTTGCACTTGGGCGCTGAAAAGCCTAGCTATGCCTCTGTATGGTTGATCGAAAATTGATCGACTAGTGGTCCACAAACTACAAGTGATATCCTATGCGATTCACCTTCATTGATCTGACCAATGTTGTGTCTCCAAATGCTCTGAATGCAAAAATCGATTCTGAGTCGATCGAATGATATGTGAAGAGTAGCTGATTCCTGTGCGATCGATCGCTATCTTGCATCTTGCTCGATTGACTAAGCTAGTCGATTCCACATGATATCGTCCGCTTTTCATTGATGGGGCATACTGGAAAACACTTGATTTTCTCTCGATTCTATAAAATGATCAAATCAAATGGTCAATCGTACAGCCAAATCGCAAAATGTACGGCCACATTAAGAGACCCCAACGCAGAGACCTAGCATGAGTAAATTTACAAAAACTTATTTTAATATTTTGTCAGCGGATGTTTGCTGTATCATGGAGTTTATATGTTCTCTCCGTGTTTGTGTGGGTTTCCTTCAGACACTCCGTTTTCCTCCCACATCCCAAAAACACATAGATAAGTGAACTGGCTTCCCCCTGAATTGGCCCTAGACTAGAATGGACATGTGACCATAGTAGGGATTAGATTCTGAGCTCCTCTGAGAAACAATTAGTGACATAAATCATTTCAGTAGATGTTGGTGCTCAGGCCTGGTTTACATCACAGGAGCCTATAGTCCTGGCACCCTAGACTTTGCCTTCCGTGTACAAACCCCCACCGAACCGCACCACAAGTGGGCTGGCTGGCCCAGCTGGCCCTTCTCCCCCACCAGGCCGTCATAAGTAGCTACAGGTATCCTTTAGCATTTGGTAGCCAGAGGTACCCTCAGTATTAAGTAGCTAGTGGTGCCCCCTAGTGCCCTAGTGAAGGGAGATCTTGTCAGTGCAATGCCAAGAGCCGGATGAGTTACCTCTCATTTACTTTTGTGCGTAGAGAGGAAGTAGCTCGGCATTCAGTTTTCAAGAGGGCAGAAGTCCTCACACGCTGGGCATAAATTTCAACAAGCTATATGCACTGATGGCATCAGATACAGCAGAAGACGTCCCGCTAGCAAATCAAAAGAAGGAACACTTGTGAAAAGAAGATAGAAAAAAGCAGCAGCCCGGGCACTGTCCTCATTGATGCCTATTTATTCGGTGCAAACAGCATACAACCATCATATTTAACACGTCCAGTGAAACAAGAAAAGTTTTTCTCAAACCTGGTAAAGTGCTGTGCTTCTGGTGGGTGGAGAGAGGTGACTAGGGCATAGTAGGATGGCACAACAGCCGTTTTGTGCTAGACAGCACTTGCTCACGTGCTTGTCCTGGGCAAATGGCGGCGCGTCGTGGCGTCCAGGGTAAACCTAGTATCCCCTAGTCACCTCTCTCCACCAACCAGAAGCACAGCACTTTACCAGGTTTGAGAAAAAACTTTCTTGATTCACTGGACGTGTTAAATATGATGGTTGTATGCAGTTTGCACGAAATAAATAGGCATCAATGAGGACAGTGCCCGGGCTGCTGCTTTTTTCTATGTTAACCTCCCATTTACACTCAGCTAGGAAGTTTGCATAGGGAAAGAAGGAGGGAGGCACTGGTGGAGGTGGAGAGAGCCGTCTTTCTATAATTAGGCGCCTGTAGACAGGTGCCTACGGTGCCTTATGGAAAATCTAACCCTGTTGATGCCATATAAATAATAATTATTATAATAATAAACAAAAAAATACGTCAGGCATCATTTAATCCTCAGACCTGCTCCTGTAGGCAAGGACACTGTGCACACAGCAGAAATCCAGCCTTGCCCCCACAGCAATAAGCACCGGCGAGGTGTAGTGACAGTGCAGTATTTTTTGGATAGATCTTTCCTTTTTCTCATAATAGGATCAGAATGATAAAAGCAGGGTGCCTGTCTTGTGTCAGTAAGCATGAGACATCAGTGGTGTTGCCAATTGGTTTCTGTACTTGATATGATAAAACGTGATGTTAAATTAGAAAGACCTCAGATTTGTTATTAGATTTTTATTTCAAGGAAACGTTACACAGGAGCCGGATTGTTTTCTGTCCTTGCATGTATTTCTGTACGCAGAGTTTCTGTGCACAGCCACTGGCAATTGTTAGACACAGCGAACGCAGACGTCATTGGACAGGGGAATCAATTGAAAGCTTAATTAAAAAAGGAAAGGCTCTAGGCTAAACCGACCTGAAAACGTACATACTATCTGGCATTTCATTTACAGAATGAGCCAGAACAGAAGTGGTTACACAGAATGAAACACAAATAATTTATTTGCTGCATTATATTAGTGATGGAATGACCCAAGTGACAGCTGTTTTTTCTTTTTTTTTTGTGTATTCTGCACTCCATATAGGCTTTATTTATTTATAAATGTTCTGTGTTTGTTTATTCACTTAAAGGAAATATAAAGTATAGCATAAAAAATGTGTTTAACTTACCTGGGACTTCTTGCAGTCCCCTGGAGTCATCCTGTGCCCGCACAGTCTTTCTGAGTCCCTCCGGCGAGCATAGGCAACCCCCGCACTGTGCATGCACAATATGTAAAAAAAGCTACTCTGCATGCGCAGAGCGCTCCCGGCAGCAGAAGCACAATCAGGGTGCGCATGGTTTAGGGCCACACATGCGCAGTAGCCGGCGACTGGCACGACTTGACAGTTTTGCGAGGGTCACCGCTGCTGGCCGGAGGGACTTAGACGGATGGCGCTGGCACAGGATGCCTTCAGGGTGCTGCCAGAAGCCCCATGTAAGATAAACTCATTTTTTTAGACCTAAATAACCCTTTAGATTTTAAATACAACAACAGTTATGTGTATATTGACAGCCTGCAGGCGTGCATCTAATAGTTTAGCAATCAGAGTACTCACAGTTGCCTTTTCTTGGGTAAAATGCTGCTAAAAATCTTGACATTTTAATCACATGACCAGATACCACAGCAAGTAGGTTTCAGGCTGCTGAGGCTTTGGCTGATGCCTGGATTGCATTATCCTATTAAACTGCTGTGGGGCTGCAAGGGGTAAGTCACAGGCTTAATCTCTCTGGGAAGACTGCAGCCTGTAGCACTGCAAAGCTTGGGTTCAGGTAGTTGCTAGTGTTTGAGTTTTGACCAGGTACTTTGCAGGTAATTTATTATGCATCAGCTAATCACAGACAAAAACATCTCCACACGAATACGTACACAGATCTAGGGTGACATTTGTCTCCCTGTATACTACAGTGTAATAACGTTTTGACTTCTCGCAACACTGAGAAGCATACACAACATGGAGAAGAGCTTGGATCTCACGATCCAGACACTGGATGGAACCGTTGAAGATGAGGAGGGTGGAGTACAGCCAGACCAAGAAGCAGAGGCAGCCGCTAGTTGGGTCACAGTTAGAAGGGGTAGGGGAAAAAGTGGCAGGGAGGCTAGTCCCGAGTTGTCCCTCACTAATAAGTATGCTTGTTTGCGTAATATTGGGGAGGATGATTCAGGAGTAGCAATGCTGCAGCAGGATGTGCTCCTTAGCAACCAAGGGGCAGACTGCTGTAACGAGAAAGGGAATAGGAGTGCAGCTAAGGCTAGACAGGTACTGGTGGTAGGGGATTCAATTATTAGGCGCACAGATAGGGTAATCTGTCGAAGAAACCGCGAATGCCGTACAGTCTGTTGCCTCCCGGGTGCTCGGGTTCGGCATGTAGCGGAAAGAATTGACAGATTACTGGGTGGGGCTGGGGAAGACCCGGCTGTCATGGTACACATTGGCACCAATGACAAAGTTAGTGGGAGATGGAAGGTCCTCAAAAATGATTTTCAGGTACTTGGAGATAAACTTAAAGCAAGGACCTCCAAGGTGGTGTTTTCTGAAATACTGCCAGTGCCACGTGCTACATCTGAGAGACAGAGGGAGCTTAGGGAGTTAAATAAGTGGCTGAGAAATTGGTGTAGGAAGGAAGGGTTTGGGTTCCTGGAGAACTGGGCAGACTTTGCAGTCGGCTACAGGTTCTACAGCAGGGATGGGCTGCACCTTAATGGGGAGGGTGCAGCTGCATTGGGGGAGAAGATGGCTAAACGGTTGGAGGAGATTTTAAACTAGGATCTGGGGGGAGGCGGGAGGATAAAGTCTCAATACATAGACAAGATGAGGTAAAAAGACAGTGGGAACCTATCATTATGGAGGGTGGAGAGGGGGGTGGGGACAGTGTAAAGATTAAGGAGGTTGGTAAAAATTCAAGTAGCCCATTTCATGTAAACAAAATTGGTAAATGTGGTGGTAAAAATATAAAGTGCATGGTAACCAATGCTCGGAGCCTTGCAAATAAAATAGACGAACTAGAGTTCATTCTGAATGACAAAGGCTATGACATTGTGGGAATAACCGAGACATGGATGGATGAAAGCCATGACTGGATAGCTAATTTAAAAGGATACAATGTGTTTAGGAGGGATAGAACAGGGAAAAAAGGTGGAGGGGTTTGTCTCTTTGTTAAGAATTCTCTTACAGCTGTCCTCAACGATGAGATGGAGGAAGATTGCGAAGATGTGGAGTCCGTTTGGGTAAATATTCATGGTGGAAATAAAAGTTGCCAATTGCTTATTGGGGTATGCTACAGGCCACCTCTTATTAATGAAGCTGCAGAACTGCGATTACTACAGCAGATTGAAAAAGCTGCAGGTAAAAATGAGGTCATAATTATGGGCGACTTCAACTTTCCAGACATTGACTGGAGTATTGAGGCTACCCATTCTGGTAAAAGCAGCAGATTTCTGGCAGCACTACAGGACAATTACTTGACTCAAATGGTAACTGAACCAACTAGGGGGAATGCGTTACTGGATCTGATCATTTCTAATAGACCAGATAATGTATCAAATGTGCAGGTTCAAGAACATTTGGGAAATAGTGATCACAACATGATAACGTTTGAGCTGGTGACTGATAGGCCAAGGGGCAGCGGGACCACTAAAACTATGAACTTTAGAAAAGCAAAGTTCACTCAAATTAGGCAGGCACTAAGTTTGGTGAACTGGGATAATGTACTACAAGGGGAAGACACTGAAGGGAAATGGCAAGCTTTTAAACTTATACTCAATCAATACTGTAGTATGTATATCCCATATGGAAACAAAATGTCTAGGAATAAAAAAAGGCCTCTATGGATGAATAGAAAGGTTAAAGATAAAATGAAGAGGAAAAAGAATGCCTATAAGGTCTTAAAACAGGAGGGGACCGAGGCTGCACTAAGCAATTATAAGGAGTGCAATAAAAATTGTAAAAAAGAAATTAGGCAGGCAAAGATTGAAGCTGAAAAACAAATCGCTAAGGATATCAAATCTAACCCAAAAAAGTTTTACAAGTACATTAACTCTAAAAAAAGAAAGGTTGACTGTATAGGACTCCTAAAGGATGAGGATGGGAACTCAATGGTGGATGACCAAGGTAAGGCAGAGTTATTAAATACTTTCTTTGCTTCTGTCTTCACAAAAGAAACAGCACTGTTGCAAACTACAGAGGCGGAAGAGTCTCAATCTTCTAACTGTAATATTAAATACTTAACGCAGGAAGAAGTGAAGGCAAGACTAAATAAATTAAAAATAGACAAGGCACCTGGCCCGGATGGCATGCATCCTCGGGTCCTAAGGGAATTAAGTTCAGTTATAGATAAACCCCTTTATCTTATCTTTTGTGACTCTCTTGCAACTGGCAGAGTCCCAGTGGATTGGCGTACAGCCCACGTTTTCCCATTATTTAAGAAGGGCAAAAAATCTGATCCAGGAAATTATAGACCTGTAAGTTTAACATCAGTTGTATGCAAACTATTTGAGGGGTTACTAAGAGATACTATACATGACTTCATAGTAGAAAATAATCTTATTTCTCAGCATCAACATGGGTTTACTAAAGACAGGTCCTGTTTGACTAACATGCTCAGCTTTTATGAGGTAGTGAATGCTAATATGGATATTGGGAATGCTGTAGATGTGATATACTTGGACTTTGCAAAGGCCTTCGACACTGTTCCCCACAAAAGTCTGGTGCAAAAGTTGAGAATGCAAGGACTGGGGAAGAGTCTGTGTTCATGGATAGGGAACTGGCTAATGGACAGAAAACAAAGAGTTGTGGTCAATGGATCATACTCAAAATGGGAGACTGTTAGCAGTGGGGTCCCACAGGGGTCTGTTCTGGGTCCAGTGCTCTTCAATTTATTTATTAATGAGATGCAGTAGTGAGCAATGTTGCTATTTTTGCAGATGATACAAAATTGTGCAGAATCATTAACTCTCAGGAAGATAGTGTCATATTGCAACAGGATCTGGATAGGATGGCTATATGGGCACATACATGGCAGATGAAATTCAATGTTGACAAATGTAAGGTCATGCATTTTGGACGTACGAATGGTCTAGCACCATACAAAATAAATGGGATACAGTTGGGGACATCAAACTTGGAGAAGGACTTAGGAGTACTCATTGACAACAAGTTAAATAATCGTACTCAATGCCAAGCAGCTGCAGCTAAAGCTAACAAAATTTTGGAATGCATTAAAAGGGAAATAAAAACTCGAGATGCTAGCATAATATTGCCCCTGTTTAACTCTCTAGTAAGGCCACATCTGGAATATGGAATTCAGTTCTGGGCACCACATTACAAAAAAGATATTGCAGTTTTAGAGCAGGTGCAGAGACGAGCAACAAAATTGATGCGTGGGATGGAAGGTCTCACTTATCAAGAAAGGTTAGATAAACTGGGTTTATTTAGTCTAGAGAAAAGACGCCTTAGAGGGGATCTAATTAACATGTATAAATACATCAGAGGGCAATATAATACCTTGGCGGATGAGCTTTTTGTCCCTAGGCCTTCTCAAAGGACTAGAGGACATGATCTGCGCATGGAGGAAAAACGTTTTAGCCATTTATTTAGGAAAGGGTTCTTTACAGTAAGAGTGATTAAGATGTGGAATGCATTGCCACAGGAAGTCGTTATGGCAAACTCTATACCTGCATTTAAAGGGGGCTTAGATGCTTTCCTTGCGTTGAAAGACATCCATGGCTACAATTACTAGGTAATGCCTAATGATGTTGATCCAGGGATTTTATCTGATTGCCATCTGGAGTCGGGAAGGAATTTTTCCCTTTAGGGGCTAATTGGACCATGCCTTGTAAGGGTTTTTTCGCCTTCCTCTGGATCAACAGGGATATGTGAGGGAGCAGGCTGGTGTTGTACTTTGTACTGGTTGAACTCGATGGACGTATGTCTTTTTTCAACCAAAATAACTATGTAACTATATGTAACTATCTTAATTTTATATTAGTGAGATAGGTGGATGTATATTTATATCTATGTATGTTTGTATACTCAGATGCGTGTATATATATATATATATATACAGTATATATATATATATATATATATATATATATACATATATATATACCACTTTAAGCTGAATCAGTGTATATGTGTCTATATGTGTATATTATTTTCGGACAAATCGATATGCTTGTGTATATGTTGCAAGGCACAACCCTTGGATGCATTTATATATTTATGTATTCTTGCAGTGATGATTTTTTACATATATATATATTTTTTATTAAGTTTGCATTGTCCTATATATCTGTGAATTCATCCCCTCTAGTAAAAGGCCCACTCCAGAAATTGGTATCCCCCTATAAAGTGGCTCTTCCCCTATTGGTATACCACATTAATCAGCTGAAAAGCCTGGATAATAACACACAAAGATGATTTTTTAAGCCTTTGTTCAGTAATGATAATACATGTATCTGCGTTATGCAATCCCATTGTGTATTCTTGGATTTGTGTCTCATTCTGAGACATTAACAAATGCCCGCAGGGTTTACAGCTGTCATTAGCACCTCTGTTAGGTAAGCTGAGTTTACTGTTACTGGCAGAACAAATATGCAAATGTAATGGGGAATGTCTGAAAAAGACAAATAACGAGCGTGAATCTTGCCTTAAACAAATTACGATTGTAAAATATGATATCCTGGTACTTGTTATGCAATAATCCAGGATGTCACAAGATCATTACTTCCTACATAGGGAAGAGTGTCCTGGATTACTTAACACAGGGAAGCTGGTAGCAATGCTGTATCCTATGTATCTAACCTGTGCAGTGTGGGGCAGGTGCGTGCCCAGATGCCCCAAATCTATTCAGGCACTTTACAGTGCACCTGAATCCAGAACTTCCTCTCTAAAAGATAAGCAGCAGCATAATAAACTTTAAGGAAAATCATTTCTTTGCTACACCTTACAGAACACCTGCAATAAATCTGCAGTGTGTCTACTTCCCGCTTTAATGGAAGCAGACAAAGGGTTAACATCCTGTGTTTATATATAAGCTGTATCTACTAGGACTGCCAAATTTCTGTGTTGACGCAACGCAACTGAGAGATCAAAATCACACTTGTGATTACTTACAGACGAGAGGGAATTAGACAGGCTAAACTCTCTAAATATATACATGGTGCATTGCTCTCTGTTTTCCTCGTGTCCTGTGCAAGAGTTCAGGCCCACTTTAAAGCTGCTAGAATTGCAGTCATACCTCGTTATGTGTCACTGACACTACAGGCAGCTACACTAATATGGTAAAACTGGAGAACTCTGGTGTGTGTGGCCGCAAACAGTCAGTTCCAAGTGAAGTCTTATACTGTACATATTACAAAGGCACCATTAATATTTTCAATTTCATGAAATCCAATGCTTTTACTTGCATTTTGCAGACATGGTGAAAGTGGCCATAATCACACCTATTCCTGACATAGAATGAGAGGAAGTGACAACAAGATGCAGTTAAATTTGTCGTGACAGGTATTGTTGCGTCTCGGCAGTGCTATAGTCAGCAGTATACGTTTGCAGCTATAGGGCATGGGGAAGTTTAAATCTGAAGCAAGTAAAGGGAAAGTGTTTAAGGCTACTGTAGCCAAAGACACATTTGGTGCCGGCGATAGCATGGCGGACTTAGTTCACATCTCAAATCATAAAACTCTAGTGCTTAGCGCTAGCATTTTGCTCATGATTAGCGCGGTAAAAATCAATGGATACTTCCGCGATTTCAGAGCGAGCGCGGTCATCGCTTTATAAGCACTGCATCGCAATCGCTCCAGAAATGCTGCAGGTAATGCGTTTGCAGTTGGCGCTAATCGCAAAATGCCCGCGATCACCACTAATAGCAGCAGTGAGAACACTGCCATAGGGTGGAACAAAAAAGGCGCTAGCGCTTTGGCGATTAGCGGTAATCACCCGCTAATTGCCCTAGTGTGAATGGGCCCTTATCGGCAAGTGTTCGGCTACTGTAGCAAAATGGTTACTGCAGCTGAACACACATTTGGCACCAGGAATTGGTTACTGCACAGTGGAAGAAGGAAGGTTAGTGTGAGTTGTATTGGAATGCTGGATACACACGGTGCGTTCGCGCACTCGATTTTCCCGTCGATTCCCGTCGATTCGTTTATTTCCAACATGTCCGATTTGGATTTCAATGGATCGTTAGGTCGATTCGGCATACTTTGCATGCAAATCGACCTAACGATCCATCGAAATCCAAATCGGACATGTTGGAAATAAACGAATCGACGGGAATCGACGGGAAAATCGAGTGCGCGAACGCACCGTGTGTACCCAGCATTAGGAAAGCTAGTGTCAGGGCCAGTTGTGAATTCTGAGCAATTAGCGCCTGTTATCCAACTCCAAAAAGTGCCGCTGCCCGTAGTGCGATTCTTACAACCCCTCTGCCAAACAAGGAGAACAGCTAGTGTATTCCCCAATTCCCTCCCCCTTACATTAAGCAGAGCAAACACAGCAGAGCACAATTACCTGGTCCTTATTGATCTAAGGCAATAGCTCTCAAGAGCATACAACAACACGTAAGTGTTTAAAAAAAAAATCACTAACTGTGCGTATAATGCTCCTTCCCCCTCTGTAGGGAGAGGGGCCTCAGCGTCACCAGGATGCTCCACTCAAACACTGAATCAAATTCACAAGAGAAAGTAGTGCACAAGGCCTCTTGGAGTGCAAAAAACAATATAAACTTTTTGGGGATGCACATAAGAGTTGCTCCCAGGGTTTTATTATCCCTTCTGGTTTTGTTAGAAATAGGACAAAGAACTAACTCTATAGGCAATATGGAATATCTGTTCCAATGCTGAACGCAGGCCAGTATTAGTAGCTATAATTAAGGGAGAATGTTCAGATCAACTCTCCAGATTCATGTAATACTATTGCGTGATAGCATGTCACAAGCTAGTAGTGAGTTGTAAATAGTTGCAGTTATTGCTGCATCAGCTCAGTGGCCCTTAATCAGTTGTTTCTCACCGACCTCGTTGAGGGGACTGCACACTGGACCACAGCACACTGGACCACCAGGTTGAAGCTGTGGGGATACTTATTTCTTCCGACGTAGCCGACAATTGCCGGCCATCTGCATCACAGGGAACAACAGGGGCTTCAGAGGCTCAGGCATGCATCATTGTCCATCTACATGTTTCGGATAATCGGCCTTCGTCAAGGTCACAATTACCTGGTCTCCTCATAGCAGCTTCTCCCCGTAGGCTTCTGCATGTTAATAGGAGATGCACAACGTAGAAGAAGAAAAGAGGACCCAGCAATGGACTACTAGGCAATTGTGCTCCGCTGTGGCCGCTCTGCCCAACTTGTTGCTGGTCCTGTACCTTAGACGTTGCTGCTGGAATCCAATAATTTAGGGGCTTCATGGTAGGGCTGGCCCTGGTTAGCATTAGACATATCGATAGCAGGGTTAGTGTTAAGTATATTGATAGAAAGTGTAGTGTTACTGTTCGGTCTATCGGGAGGAGGGTTACCCAGCCGACTGGGCTACTGGATGCATATTGTATATGTGCTAGATGGTATAATATTGGTAATATATATTACCAATACTATTACTATCGGCATCATCTCACTTCAAATACACTAACCTCTATACCAGTTGTAAACCTGATTACAAGAGCAGCCATACCACTGGTGAAACCTGCTAAGCAAACAACACCTTTTTTCATACCTGAAATGGCCAATCAGAAATACATAAATGCATGGGTATCGTTGGGCCGCGGGTGAATGATGAATCACACCGCTGTTGCTCAAATCCCCGGTGGTGCTAAATACTATTCCCCCTCCGAGTTGTAGCAACTCGGGGTCTGGCAATCGACAGATCCATGAATTACATTTGCGCGGGGTGCACAGCTTAGCATTAGTGCTATGACGGTGCTCAGCTTTGGCGCTGAGAGCTGGGCGACAAAATGAACTGCTTCAACACAGTGGACCTGATTGGCCACTAGGCATATAAGCAAAGCCATTGATGGTCCAGAGCTGCTGATTAGGTCAGTACATGTCACCACATCCAACTGCTAGTCAAAACCTTTCTGTCTAATTCCAGTCCTCAGGGCCATTATACTTACCCGTATTAGAAAAAAATGGGGAAAATATTAATTTGTTAGACATAACAAAGAGATAAATGCTTCATAATTTAGAGGGTATTTTATTATCATCCTTTATTTATAAAGCATGAACATATTGCACAGTACTGTAGATTAAAAAATTCTCACAAGGAAATATGTATTTATAAAGTGTATTGAGGATGAATATTGGGCAGATCGAACATCGAACGCTTTTGAACTGTCTCTTGTGTGTCTGGGAGACAGGTGCACTTGAATTGTCCTCAAACAGGAACACTGCTAAACACATTAGTGTTTCCAGCCACTGAACAAGGGAGGATGTTCTAGTCAGTGAACACAGTGAAGTGGCCTGCTAACAGATGACGGGGACTGCTTCCTCTTTTTCCTGTCACCATTCACACTCAGCCACAACATTACAATGATTCCAGGAAGCAGCACAGGTGACTTACATCACCCTCCTTTCCATCCCAGCTGTCAGCTGATATGGTACTTAACCAAAGCATCCTGCGTCTGTGGAGTGCTGCTATAATTTGTGATTAATGTTGAGCAAACGTTTTTAAAGCCCAACTTCAAAACTATTTTTTTTGCTGCATAGTTTGTCTGCCTGTGCCTCTACTGTGGGGATCTTTCTTCACTTCCTGTCCATGTGACCTATTTGGACCTACCTAGCTTTAATATCAAAAGTTGGTAGTCTCATGGGCAGGAAATGAAGGATGGCAATACAAATTAGAAGTAGGGTTCATCAGCCACCCCTTCCACCTTTAACTTTTCTCCCACCTTCCTTAACACTAAAGTTGCCTCTCATTATCTCTCTCCATCTCTTTCTATTTTGACCCTGGTAGTCACCCTCTCCTATTTCACATTAGCCACTCTCAGAATTGGTGGCATTGCCTTAAATGTTTCACTTTCTATTTATGTGACTGTTGTTCCAAATCTTTTTCAGTGTCTTACTCACTAATTTACCTCCCTTTTGGGATTCCCCAAGGCTCAGTCTTTGGACCTGTGCTCTTCTCTCTTTACACCACCTTCCTCGGTAAACTCTTAAGTTCCTTTGGCATTCAATACCATTTGTATGTGATTAATTCCCAAATTCACCTGTCCACCTCTGTCTTGACTCTTTCTGCTCTGGATAAAGTTTTCATGCTGCCTGTCAGCTATCTCATCGTAAATGGCTGTCAGGCACTACTTGATGAAACAGAACTAATCATCAGTCCTGCTTACCTTCCAAATAACTCTATCTCCCTAACTCTCAATAGCGCAGACGTCTCCCCACCCCACAGGAAAGCTGCCTTGGGGTCACCTTTGACTCTTAAGTCTGCATTGTTCCACACATCCAGCACATCTTTGGGTCCTTCCTCTTTCACCTGTACATTTCCAAAATGCACCTATTCCCAGAGACCAGCAAATTCCTGGTATAAATTATCGCTATACCTTGACTAATTCTACATCCTTTTACAAAGAATACCATTAACTAGACTCTAACATTTACAATCTACGACCATGAATGCTGCGGCTTCACATACCTATTGTCAGGCCTGTAGGAATATCCACCCACGAAACAGCTCCAATGCCCCAATCTACCTCCACATGCTTCACCCTATGTAGCGCGTATCCGCTTGAACGGGAGGTGAGGAGACAACACCTACCCAACTTCGGTTACACCCAGGCCTTTAGTGTGCAAGGTATTGGAACTGAATGCAAGGTGAGCGAATAAACTTCCAGGCCAAACAAGGATTCAGTTAGCAAAGTCCAGTAATAGTCCAGGGTCATACACAGGTGATCAGATATATTGCAGTACAGGAGGGCTAGGCAAAGAGAGGTCAAAAACGCATTAAAGGTCAAACCAGGCAGCAAACAGTCGTAACGATAATCCAGGCAAGAGGTCGGTTCAGGTAGCAGGCAAGGGAGGTCCAATAACAGGCAGAGGTCAAAATCCAGGTAATCCAATACAACAAGACAGCGCAGTACAGAGCACCCAGCAACCTAGAGCTATCACAGGCAACCAGGCATGGCCTTAACTTCGGATTCGGGTGAATCCGGATAGTTGCTATCCGGATTCACCCAGTAATGCTGTGCGGGCTGGGCGGGGGGGGGTGGGGTCAAGCTTACCCTTCTGACGTCTTCTTTGTCCGTCCCTCGTCGCCTCCCACGATGCGTTCCACTCGGCGCTCATGTGACTACAAACACTTCCTCCTTCAACCCGGAAGGAGGAAGTGTTTGTAGTCACGTGAGCGCCGAGTGAAACGCATGGTGGGAGGCGACGAGGGACGGACAAAGAAGACGTCAGAAGGGTAAGCTTGACCCCCCCCGCCCAGCCCGCACAGCATTACTGGGTGAATCTGGATAGCAACTATCCGTATTCACCCGAATCTGAAGTTAAGCCCATGCCTGCAGGTAACATGCAAGTGTCACAGCAAGGTTTAAATACTGACAGCATTTAATCAGTGGCCGGCCACATGCACACAACAGCCAATCAAACGCAGGCATTAATCTTGTTAAGTATCAGATGAGAGAGAGATCAGCTGACACAGGTGGCAATACATGTCAGCTGAGTAACCAGTACTAACCAGCAAAACATCCTGACTGTGTATCAGCTATAGCATAGTGGTTAAGAGCATTGCCTCTGATGTGAGAGACCAGGTTTCAATCCCAGCCAGGGTCAGCATCCATATATTATTATTTATTACATAAACCCCTGCCTAAGTGTCAGCTGACTCTACGTCTGTCGCCGCCTCAGACCATACTGTGGCGGAGAGGAGCGATCCCTTACACCTATCCTTCTCACAATTCCTCATTTTCTGCAAATCTCTTCAAATTCATTTACTGTATATTCTGGCGTATAAGACTACTTTTTAACCCTTGAAAATCTTCTGAAAAGTTGGGGGTCGTCTTATACGCCGGGTGTCATTGATGCCGGGTGATACGCCCTATCCTGTTACCACCTCTCAGATCTCGCTGCTGAGGACTGTAGTGAAGCGGCGCAGGTGCACATGTGTGAGATCTGAGAGGCAGAGAGGGAGGTAAATAGGATACAAGGGTGGGCCAGACGGGTGAAAGAGGCGTGTTTTTTGGGCACATCACGATCTATTCTTCCATACCGCTCTGATAAACAGGGAGACAGGGAGTGCTGACCAATCCACTTAGGGAGAGGGAGAGTTGACCAATCCAACCAATCAATGCCCTGTATAGTTTTATATACTGGGTACCACATACAATAAAAGCACCAGCATCTGTTCATACATAGCATTTGATTTGGTGTGTGTTGGAAGAGGGGTAGTCTTATACGGCGAGTATATCCCAAACTCTTTATTTAACTGGAAAAGTTGTGGGGGCGTCTTATATGCACAGTCGTCTTATACGCCGGAATATACGGTACTTCTCATTTTCTCCATACTACCATGTGACCATGCTTGTATCACTGTGATGGTGTACACTGAATCAGTTGTGGTCAGCTATAATGCAACGGACAACTATTGAGAAGGAATTTTCCATGTTTCCCTATAGTTCAGTTCATATCTACGGTATTACTCTAACATGGAGGTTACAAAACTAAACCATAAAGAAACATGAAAAAAAAATCCTTCTCATCAGTTGTCTGTTGCATTATAGTTGACCACAACTGGATCAATGTAAACCAGCCTCACAGCAGAGAAAACGGGGAGACTGAGACCAATGAAAACATTGTTTAGATCAGGGGTCCCCAAACGTTTTGGGTCGAGAGCCGGGTCAACATACTTCAGACTGCTGGGGGGTTGGAGTATACATAAAATGATGTAGATGTCTTTGCGGGCCAGACATTAAAGCATACCCAGATGACAACCTGCAGTCCAATTGGACAGCAGTGTCACTTGATGTGGAATTTGATTGGAAACCAGCGAATTACTGCTTTCTAGCTTCCATGTGGAAGGGTGGTGCCTTCTATATGTGCCATTTTTAAAATGGAGGACAGAGAATTCCACTGATCACAGTGAACTGGACGTGGTAGAGGAGAAAGAGATTGATGAGTAGACTATGTGGGAGGTATGTATGACCTCTGTATGTTTATTTGACCTTTAATTTTTAGTTCAGGTTTGCTTTAAAGTGTAACCTCTGGAATTCAGTTATTTAGAGTTATTGGGCCTGATGCAGTATACTCTGGTAAAGTTGCAGGGAGCGCACAGCAATTTTACCATTACTAGTGCAGGGGGAGCACTAACATGTACTTTAACTTGGTAAAGCACATGCCCCTGAAGGGTTAATGGCTGGTGCTGCTCCTGCGCTATTAATGGTAAAATTTCTGAGTGCTACCTGCGAACAGCAACTTTACCAGAGTTCACTGCATCAGGCCCATTGGCACGCTACGTAGCACTGTGGTTGCCATTTAAAAAAAAAAAAATCAACTGCATGTCAATCAATTTTATTAGGAGTTGGCTTTGATGATGTGACCTGTGGCTTCCCTTCAAGTGCACAGTGAAAGAGTGTTGCTGAATCCTAGTCTAAAGATGTGACATTCGATGTACAGGATAGTGTCCCATACACTTGGGGCTTCACTACAGGGGAACAGCCCCTGCAACTGCAGGGGGGGGGGCACAAAGCTGTAAGGAAGCCCCAACTACAACTACACTCCCTCCGATAAAGGGATCCATCCTTCAAATCTTGACCCTGCCTTTCAGTAAGCTGCACCTATACAGTAAGGAGTTTCTTGGGCAAGTCTAACACTGCTACTTCCTACTGAGTGCACTCTTGTGGCTGCCTCACAAGTGCTTTGAGTCCGACAGGAGAAAGGCGCTATACAAATACTGGAATTACGTTTGTTATGGATTTTGGACGCTGCAAGATGGGCTTCCCGGCTCTGAGAGTCACCTTGGGGAAGGCAAGGGAAAGTGTATGAATAGTCAAAGTTCCGCCCCTACGTACAGTCAGCTTTTCTAGGCTTGGCAAGAGAACTGCATTTCCTATCCGACGAGATATGCCTGACCAGGGTAGGAATTCATCTATGTTTAGGGAATGCAAAGCATGACTTGTAAGCAACATCCGACTATTCTGCTGCAGGACGGATTGTGCTGAAAATACACAGTACAAAGCAGTCACAGACAGGTTTACCAGGGCAGAATTTAAAGAGGAACTCCAGTGAAAATAATTAATAAAAAAAGTGCTTAATTTTTACAATAATTGTGTATAAATGATTTAGTCAGTGTTTGCCCATTGTAAAATCTTTCCTCTCCCTGATTTACATTCTGACATTTATCACATGGTGACATTTTTACTGCTTGCAGGTGATGTCAGTGGAAGGAGGTGCTGCTTGCTTTTTTGGCAGTTGGAAACAGCTGTTATTTTCCACAATGCAGCAAGGCTCCCACGGTGTGATGTCAGAACCATGGTCCTGACATCACGCTGTGGGAGGGGTTTCACCACAATATCAGCCATACAGAGCCCCCTGATGATCCGTTTGTGAAAAGGAAAGGATTTCTCATGGGAAAGGGGGTATCAGCTACTGGTTACGGTTTCTCTTTAAGTGAACATTAACATTGACAGCTTCAGTAGGATTTTTCCAAAGAGAGCTTAAATGTGGAAACAATTCAATGAAACAGTGGTTTGTGGAGGTCTCATTGATTGGGACTCTGGCACTCGCCTAGTGCATTGCTATGATTAGCAGAATGCTGTTAGTGCTGCTGAAGGGGTGCTAGACGGAGCAGTAGTGGAGCTGCAAATTGCTGGCATTAAAGGTCAGAAGACGGGCAAAGCAATGGGTACTGAGGTAGTCAAAAACAGCTGCTGCTGAAGGCTAGGAAAAGAGCGGTGGACTGGACACCAGTAGTGAAGCATGTAAACTCTGTCAACATTGACAAACCATCGAGGCACTGTGGAGCAGGGACAGATTTTTGTAAAGGCAATAAAGGCCCAGGCTTTCAGCCAGATTACATCAACAGAGTACTGAAAAGCAGCAGCAGGAAGAGATGGTAGTGGGCCCTGAAGTGGACCACATTGCTAGCTGGCAGTGTGAGCTGGGTGTACATTAAAGTTGCATCGGTAGAGTATTGAAAGGCAGCAGCAACAGCAGTAGGAGGAGGCTGTGGACCCTGAGTGTGTACCGTATCGCTAGCTGGCAACATTTTTTTCAACAACTGTTTGTGCAATGCTTTTCAACACATCAGTGTCTTAAACAGTGAAATAAAGGACTGTACATTTTTTTCTACACCTATCTAGTTGCGATCAGTGCATGTGAAGGCCATACAACTCGTCAGTGTCTTATGCTGGGAACAAACGATGCAACTTCCGGTCCGATCAACGGGAATCGGGCGATTATTTCAGACCTGTCAAATGTTTTTCTGATCGATAAAGAGATCAATTTTGCAAAGTTATCAACGGAAAATCTATTCCTTTATTGATCAGGTGCAGTTTGGACATGTACACACGATACAATTTCTCATCAGATTACCCGTCTATGGGACAGGAAATTGCATTGTGTGTTCCCAGCATTAAACAGTTAAATAATTGAATGTACAATTTTACAACACCTATCAGAGCTGCTGCAAACTGTACAACACAGCAGTGTTTTAGACTGTGAACTAAATGAATGCAGAATATTTTTTTAACACTTGTCAGAGGTATAATGTTTGGCGGGCTAATCTGTAGAATGCGAAAAGCTGCACTTTGTAAATGTCAGTGTCACTGAATAGAAATGACAAAATGGAATGAAATAAAGATAATTTTTATTGGGGTGGGAAATGGACAGAATATAACACAACTGCTATGTTGGACTTGTACAGTAAGTAAATATGTACTAAGGCAGTATGCAATAACTCCTAGAAATGACAATTCTCTATGTGGAAGCACATTTGGGCAGCTATGACTGTGTTCTGCTGTTTTACGGTGGATTTGCAGCAGGGGGGGGGGGGGGGGGAAGTTAAGGTTAGGGGTCTGTGAGGGGGAATTTGAGAAGTTAGACGTGTGTGTGTGTGTGGGAGGTTTGTGTTTAAGGTTAGGCATGGGATAAGGGGTTTTAAGGATAGGCATTGGCAGGGGGTTGGTTAAGTTTAGGCATCAGCAAGGGGGGTGGTACGGGTGCGGGTCCTTTGGTTTGACAGCAGTGTTGGAGTCACACACCTGGAACAAGCATGCAGCCAGTGGAGTTATTGTGCAGTAAGAACATCCCATTCCCCAAATTCTCACTCTGATAATTAATCAATGATCAACAAAGGAGACAGTAATTGTTTGTGGGCAGAAGGTATTAGAGACAGGGGATCAGCCACACAGAAGGGCAAACAGCAAGGAGCCAGCAATGGTCCTCTCAGTCCAGTTTGAGCAACTGTAGTGAGAAGAATATGGACGCTGCCACATTTATTTCCTTTTAAACAATACCAGTTGCCTGGCAGTACTGCTGGTCTATTTGGTTGCTGTAGTGTCTGAATACTGCCTGAAACAAGCATGCGGCTAATCTTGTCAGTTCAGACAATAAAGTCAGAAACACCTGGTCTGTTGCAAGCTTGTTAAGGGGTCTATGGCTAAAAGTATTAGAGACAGAGGATCTTGCCTCTGGCAAGATCTCTGCATTATCATTTTTTGAAAAAACATAAAACTGCTTAGAAATTGGCAGCAACAACTCCTTCCGGTTATCCCTGTCTGACCAGGTAAAAATAAATAAATAAATAAATAAAATGCAACCTGAAAAATGGCTTTGCTAGAGACCACCTCATTGGATAAATAATGTTGTTGAGGAGAGAGGAGGTTGTATTTACAGTGCTGTCATATCTTCCAGCAGAGTGTATGTTGTCAGTGAATCTCTCTCTCTCTCTGGTGCATACAATAGAGCTGCTGCAAGTGATAAACAGGAGCAAAGTAGGCTGTCTGCCCATCATATTACACAGCGCAGCCTGCTCCAGTGTTACTGGCTTGGGAGGAGGTGTGCACCTATTGTACATACTTCTTCCTCCCATACAAGTGTTGTGCAGATGCTCCTCCTATGGAGGCTGGACTGCTGTGCTCTTACACAGATAAAAGGCAGCCTGCTGCAGTGTGAGAGCCAGTACTGAAAGCGTGTACTAAGGACTAGTAGACTTGCATTGCTTTAGCCGGGAACGATAAGCTGTTCCCACTAGACGAACACAACAGAGAAACAACTGATACCTACCAATCCTACAAAAAGAGCTGCTTCCAGCACAGAATAATGATGTATCTGAATTCATTCAATGCAGACGCTTTTATATGTGATAAAGCCAAGGACCTGCGCTCGTCTCTCAGCACCTTGATTCACAAAGTGGACGTTGGGAACAAGCTGGTGCCATCTAACTTGTACAAAAAGAAAGACAGTCAAAGGTAAGCCAGACCTTATGCATTCTATGCAGCATCACTAATATGCATGTTAATTGGTGATTATGTAGAGTAGGCATGCTTTTTTACAAGGGTTGATTTAAAATATTTTTTTTCAAAAGTGGAATAGCTGCCTTTGGTAACTAATCAGGTTTACTTTGCTAAACAGGACAAAGGGGCTGATTTATTTAGAAAAGAAAATTGGACCAAATGTAGAGAGGTTACCTGTAGCAACCAAGCAGGTTTCAGAATTCTGGTTGCTCATTTCTTGCAATTGTTCTTTAGTGTTTTGTTTTTTGTTTTTTTGCTCCAGTTTCCTTTGTACCAATCTTGAGCAATATGCCCCAAATTGGTTGCTCAGGTAACTGCTTTAGTTACTTTTGCATCATCTTTAATATACAGATTGTGTTAGTAATTAGGAAAGATGACAGAATAAGCACAAGCCTTTGTCTGCAGCGTTTTCTGAGAATGTTGTGACTTAGTGGTGGGATTTTGCTGTTAGCGCAGTCTGTGTATCACATACATATCCCTGAGACTGAGGCTGCACGTGTTTCATTGGATCTGTGACATGTGCACAGTGCCGCAATACAACACTGAAGTCTGAGGAGGGGATTTAGCAACGGAGACGTGCAGAGAAACCAAGCTGCTGCTTTTCAGCTCATAAATCCAATCGTGCAAAGGGGGATTATTAAAATGATTAAAACGGAATCTCATCTGTGCATAAATGGATTGCTGGCATGACCCCTTTATGTGAATATGAAGGCATATCTAATAAAGCAGTGCATCAAACAATTGGTAACTAATGCTAGGTACGCACAATGCAATTTTCTGACCGATTTATTGTCAGATTGATTATTTCCAACATGTCCGATCTGATTTCCGATTGTTTTTTCGTTTACTTCTATGGAAAATCGATCATAAAATCAATCGGAAATCAGATTGGACATGTTGGAAATAATCAATCTGACAGTAAATCAGTCAGAAAATTGCATCGTGTGTATCTAGCATTAAACCAGACAGTTATCCATAATCAGATCAGAGAAAGTACAATTCTGTTTGCTTGCTTTATTTTTTTTGTTTGTTTGTTCTGTAGTCCTCTGTTCTGATAAATTAAGTGTTGCTATGGTAATTAGCTAGGTATAGGTGTGCATGGTAACAAGAAAAGCTTTATACGTAAAGTAACAATTTTCTATGTTCTCTCTTCATAGAAACTGCACCAAGGAGGCTATGAAGTGGAAAGAATCATTCAGTCAACTGCTCAGCAGCAAAGGTAAGCTGGAGCTTATGGAGTACACCAAATTTGGTCTGGAACATACAGTGTATGTATAGAAGCAGATGCGCTGCTGGAAAGACAGTTTAGGGGAGAAATGCCTGCAGTGGCTTTTAGCAGCCAATCAGATGTAACCTTCCCTCACTTAGGCATTTCATAAAAATTTTACAAAAGCCGCTTGCTGATTGGCTGCCACAAGTGCTAGACTTTGCGCACAGCCTTTTGTTTTATTATATAGTTTTCTTTTATAGTGGCGGAGTATTGCATGCAATAGACATATTGCAGCCCAGCCTCTTTTGTATGGAGGAACTGCACATTGATACTGGTGTAATCTTGACAATATATATTTTAAGGGGTAATTGAGATTAGGTTAGGAACAGCAAGAGGATAGTTGGTAAAAATCAGTTTTTATAAAACTACAAGCTACTGTATAGCAATGTTGAAAAATGCTGCACTAGAGTACATAAAAGGAAGTCTTTAGCAAAGGTGGCTGTTCTTACACCTCAAAATGTTAATCTGTGGTCTCTTTTTCAGTCAGTCGAGCACTCTGAGGTTTAAAAATATCTTTCTTTCCATATCACGGGGTGTTTAAAATATAGGTTCTCATCATTTAAATGGAAACTGACTTTGATAAATCGCCCCCACAGTGTGTATAGAAGTGGAAACCTGCATCATAGCAGAAGCCCATATAGGAAGTAGTCTAGTTTCAGTGTGTCTGGACAGGATGTGAAATGAGCGTAGTAAGCGATGGTGAGAAGTGTTGTATTAACGTCTGCCTCTTATCCTGTCTTATAGAAGGGCTGACAGCCTTCCGCACCTTCCTGAAAACAGAGTTCAGCGAGGAGAATCTAGAATTCTGGGTAGCCTGTGAAGACTACAAGAAGACGCCTTCAACCAACAAGCTTCCTGCCAAAGCCCAGTGCATATTCCAGGAATTCCTGCAGACTGGATCCCCACGGGAGGTAAGAAGCACAGCTATATTTAGCTTTCTGATAAGATGATATACGGTGCTGCTCGGATCCAGAATGCCAGAGAATCAAAGCTTTCCAGATGGGAGTAACTCACCGCAGTGTACAGGCTAAATAATGACCTGCAATTGTGACCATAAAGGGAATGATATACAGACAAATCCCATTCGCTCTTCCCCGGTAAGGAGGGGATATTGCACAGATTACATTAACCCTTGGCACCAATCACATTTCAGTTTACTGTACTGTGGTCAGATTAGCAAAGATTTGACTTTTGATTGGTTGCACTGATAACTGTATATTCCATTGTCCATCTATGTCACTCCTTATATCAGGTTATAATATATATGGCCCAACTCTACTATGTCTATCTTAAAACCAAAAAGACATTATTTATGCTTCAAACCTTCTAGTAGTTAAACATTGATTCTAAATACTTCTGCCTCTATATGGCCACGAGCACTATAGAAGTTAAACTGCTCCCTGGCTAATAAATCTACGTAGTTAGGAATCTGAGGAACAATAAACAATCCAGTCATCATTGTGATAAAGTCCCATTCTTTATGCAGACTGTAATGTCACGCTGTATATTTAATCCCATGGGTACTACTGGTAGTATAATTTATAATGCCTTATAACTGTATGTACTGGAAGGCCCCTTACCCTCTGCATGATTTCATCTGGAATCGCAAAACATTTATGCCGCGCACCTGCATTTTCCGATCAGAAGGGGCATAAAACAATGGAAATTCCTGAAACTTTGGACTGATTTGCTAAATGCGATGGGCAATACAGGCCAGTGATGTCAACTTGTCTTCACTTGAATCATCCAATCACTGCAGAGAGCATGTTAACTTTTTATTCTCCTGCACATACCTAAATGATCGACTTAAACACCTCCTTTAGTAAATCCTCCATATTCCCCGCCCCTGGTGTAAAATCCATACAGTGAACTATACCATAAGAAATAAACAGTTTCATGGGTGGCTGCAGAAGGTTTAGAGGAGAGGGTCACGTGGTCCTTCAAAACCTGTGAAAATATACTTCGTAATACAGTGTAACTGTTTAAAACATGTAGCATAAAGTTTTTGTATAAGTAAAAAAAAGTTAAATGTGCAAATAAATCAAATAACTAAAACGTTTTTGAATTTTTTTGTCCATGCAGGTCAACATTGACCATCAGACCAGAGAACACACACGTCAACTAATTGCAGACGCATGCCGCAATTGCTTTGATGCGGCACAAGAACAGACCCGTACCCTTATGGAAAAAGACTCCTACCCCCGTTTCTTAAAATCTCCCATCTACCAGCAGCTACTGTCTCAGTCTTCTGTTAAAAAGCTAAAGTTCTCCTTTACATGAATGAAGATGAAGAACAGGACGCGAGCTTCAACTTTGAGCCCAGAGCTCCATACTAGTGATCTAGGACCAAGTTCATGACATCAACCAACCATTATGTGTTCTGGAGTCTAAGTGCTGACTGAGAAGACCTTACGGCAAGGTCCATGCATGTAGATGGTGGCCCTCAGGCCACAGGACAGTGAGGACAATGTATAGAGAGGATCTGGGAGTCCTAGTCCAACTAAATCTCTGGGAAACCATCATGAAGATGCCAGCTAGGACTGTACTTGCCTAAACAGACTCCTGTAATCCTTTATGTTCATAGAGGCGAATTACAGGATAATGATAGCATGTAGGAGTCTCTCTGTGGCAGACTAGGACTCTCAATGTGGTGATCATCAGCTATTGTGTTCATGTTTGTGCATTATGTCTAAGCTTGTAAGTGTCACATCCGCCGCCAGCTGCAGTTTTTTCCTATAGCCAGGAAAATAGTCATGTTATTCTTACTGTTGCTATGTTGATGAGTAATTTATCAGGCGTCTGGAAATGAGTCCTCACCTGGGACACAATGCATGCCAAGTGTTTCAGCCGCAGCCACTCATTATATCCAGATGCTCTTCACCCACCAAGAACAATGGGGGGAAGTCGGATAGAATGTTTAAAATATGTGACACATTCCCCGCCAGCTTCTCTCTTCCTCTGGCAAACAGGAACTGCCGACACTCATCAGTGAGTGTTTGACGAGGTTGTTAATCCTTTATAAGAATATGACAGATGTACAGCGTAGCATCAATGGAATTTGTAAATATGTATGTTTTTATATATATATATTATATATATGTATTTATTTCACAGTTCTCCATGTTTTTTTATTGTTGCTGGACAGCAAATGTGAATACATGGTGCATTGATACCGAATGGACATGTATTGCTGGAAAATACATTCACACTGAGTTTTTTTTTTTTTTATTTAAATATAATAAATTAAAATGATTTATAGAAATTTCTGAATGTTGTCATTGTCATTTTCATCGCAAGTCCTACTGAAATAACAGGGTAGTAGGATTGGGCAATGAGATACAAATAACTGCGAGTTGATGCAGAATTATGCAAATGTATGCAGCTCAAAAATGGACCAATCTAATAATAAAGGCAACTTGAGATTTGATCGGCCCGTTTTCAACATTTGCATAATTCTGCATTATTTGCATCTCATTGATTATCCGTACAGGGAAGTGGTAAAGCAGTCATGTCACACAGGGTTATACTTCTGCAAAGCGTTTGTGGGCAAGTGCTGATGGGGCTATATATTTTAATGATCCCCATCCCCCTTTCTTTAAACAAAAATGGTAAATACAGCATAGATAGATAGCACTGACACCTAGCAACAGAAAATATAGCAGACTGACCATACATGTCCAGATTCATATTAATACAACTCCTGTGCTGTAAATGAAGAGCCAATTCATCTCTATAGCCACCTCCTGTGTAAATCCATCAAGATGGAAGCTTTCCTTGTACAAGCAATGATATTCTCTCTGATAATTGACTGTTTCAGATTAATGTACAATGCTAGGTTCTAAGCTAGTGACGCTTCTGTACAGAACTCCGCCCTGAACTCTTGCCCAAGGAGTCAAGCCCTGATCCCCACAGATGACAATACCCATATGTGTGTGTGCGCTGATGACACATATGCAAGTGAAGCAGGCGAATAGCAAGTTTGCTGTGTTCTAATGATACACTTGTATATATTGTGAGCGCATGGTCAGAAAATGTACCACCCCCAAACTCCCCCAAAGCCTAATCTCAATGCAGAAATGAATGACCAGCGCAGGCCCAGATTTACATCACATGAGCCTATAGGCACAGTTGTCCTGCCACCCTAGACTTCGCCCTCCATGAACCTACAAACTTCTGCCGAACCACTGGCTGGCCCAGCTGTTGCTTCTCCCTTACTTCCCTTGCCTGTCATAGCTACAGCTAGCATTAGGTAGCCAGAGGTACCCTCAGTATTAAGTAGCTAGTGATGTCCTTGACTGAAGGGGGATGTTGTAAGTGAAATGCCAAGAGCAGAGTAAGTAACTTCTCATTTACACCCTGCTCAGGACTTTGCATAGGGAAGGAGGCACTCAGTGAGGGGAGTGAGCCACCTTTCCATTATCAGGCGCCTGTAGGCATGTGCCTACAGGGCCTTATGGTCAGGGCCAGATTTGGGGGAAGGCCCCCAAGGCACGTTCCTAGAGCGCCAAAATTCTGCATAGTCAGAGGGGCGGGTGGTGACAGGTTGAATGCACCTGTCACCAGCCCTAAGTATCGCTCCGCAAGTCCAAAGACGCAATTGCCCCTTCACTGACTTGAGGTGAGCCTGCAGCAGCCAGTAGGCTGCAAGCAGGCTCTTCCGTAATCTGGAGACCTGGTTGGGTGGGAGAGCAGCGCATTGCTGTTAGCGGCGAGCATCGAGCGGTTCACTTAGCTCAGCCGCCGATCCTCCTCCCTCCGAGCGGGAATAGTCACTTGCCTCTCCCGAGACTTCCAGCACTGAAGCTTCCTCTGTCAGCCGCCCGCCGCTGTGTATCTCTATCTCCTGCTGGAGTCTCTCACATGTGACTCGCTGCCGGCACATTACCGGCAAGTCACATGGCGGGGATCACTAGCAGGAAATAGAGATACACAGCGGCAGGCGGCTGACAGAGGAAGCTTCAGTGCTGGAAGTCTGGGGAGAGGCGAGTGACTCTATTCCCGCTCAGAGGGGGGGAGGTGGAGCTGGGGAAGGGGACGAGGACATCTGCACTGGCTCCTTCTTAGATGGGGAGAGGGGGGGGGGGGATCCTGCATCTAACTACCTATACTAAAGTAAGTGTGTGTGTGTGTGTGGGGGGGGGGGCACAGTATCTGGCTGTCTGTACTGGGAGGGGGACGCAGCATTAAGGCACCCATATTAAGGGGGGGGGGCAGCATTAAGCTAAGCTACCTATACTAAAGAGGGGGGGGCACAGCATCTAACTACCTATACTAAAGGTGGGGGCACAGCATCTGGCTGCCTATAGGGGGTGGGGGACAACATATAGCTAATTATACTAAGGGTGGGGCTACCACAGCATTCAGCTACCTATACAAAAGGGGGGATGGACAGCATCTGGCTATCTGTACTAAGGAGGGTCACAGCATATGGCTACCTATACTAAAGGGGGGGGGGCTGCAATGGGGGGGACAGCATCTGACTATCTATACTAATGCTGGATACACACGGTGCGTTCGCGCACTCGATTTCCCGCTCGATTCCCGTCGATTCGTTTATTTACAACATGTCCGATTTGGATTTCGATGGATCGTTAGGTCGATTTGGCATACTTTGCATGCGAATCGACCTAACGATCCATCGAAATGCAAATCGGACATGTTGGAAATAAACAAATCGCCGGGAATCGAGCGGGAAATCGAGTGCACGAACGCACCGTGTGGATCCAGCATTAAGGGGCTGGGTGACCAGGGACCGCATCAGGCTACCTTTACTAAGGGGGGGGGGGGCATAGCATTTGGCTACCTATACTAAAAGGGGGTAAAAATGGACAGCATCTGACTACCTATACTTGGGGGGGGGGGGGGGGGGGGGGGCACCTGTCTACCTATTCTAAAGGGTTGGACATAATTTGGCTACCTATACTGAGGGTCATGAACATATTCAGCCCCCCAATGCTGCTAGGGACCCTATTTTTTTTCTCATGGCTGCACTCCCATGTACAAGTGTAACTGTACTGGGCATGCATGTATGGTCCTCACAGATCCAGCATGATTGCACTCAGACTGGAGTGCACAAGGAAGAAGAGGGTCCCAGGCAGCACTGAGGGGTCTGACTATGTTTAGAGGGTCCCAGGGTAGGAACCGTGGGCACCAGGAGGATCTATTAAGTTTTTTCTTAAATTTTGTGCATAGTTTACGTTAAAACTGTGTGTAGTTTGGAGGTGTTAAGATGTTGGGGGGGGGGGGGGGGGCAGCTGGTCATAATGAGCCTAGGGAAGTAAACTGTACAAATCCGGCCCTGCTTATGGTAAATCTGGCCCAGACCAGAGCTCAACCTTTAAAAAAACTCTAAAATGCAACATGTTTTGAAGGACAAATCCCAATAAAATGTGTTACAATTTGGAATTTTTTAAGTGACAAATTAAAAGTCTTTTCTGAAATTGATGGTTTATCAATTAGGAGGTGAGTCCACCACTACCTCCACTGCTAACCAGTTTTAATATGTTATACTTGTTGGTCCCCTGTTACATTAATTTTGCTGTAGAAAGTTGAAATGTTCAATATTTATTTTTGTTGACAGCTGAATGAACCAAATTGTAACTTACACTGAAATAGCTGCTGTGCAATTAGAAATATGAATATGAGACTGCAGGGAGGTTCTCCATAGTGTTGGGCGAACAGTGTTCGCCACTGTTCGGGTTCTGCAGAACATCACCCTGTTCGGGTGATGTTCGAGTTCGGCCGAACACCTGACGGTGCTCGGCCAAACCGTTCGGCCATATGGCCGAACTAAGAGCGCATGGCCGAACGTTCCCCGAACGTTCGGCTAGCGCTGTGATTGGCCGAACGGGTCACGTGGTTCGGACCCGAACGCGCTCTGATTGGCCGAACTGTCACGTGGTTCGGGTAAATAAATACCCGAACCACGTCATATCTCCGCCATTTGTCTGTGGGTTTAGCTTTGGGTAGGCAGGCAGGGTAGTTCGCGCTCCAGCCACGCTAGCCAGGGTCCCCCCCAGTCATTGTGTGTCACTGCTGGGAACAGTAGTACACCGCTCGTTCAGCCACACTATATAGCATTCTGTGTACTGTTCTGTGTCTGCTGGGAACAGTGGTACACCGCTCGTTCAGCCACACTATATAGCATTCTGTGTACTGTTCTGTGTCTGCTGGGAACAGTAGTACACCGCTCGTTCAGCCACACTATATAGCATTCTGTGTACTGTTCTGTGTCTGCTGGGAACAGTAGTACACCGCTCGTTCAGCCACACTATATAGCATTCTGTGTACTGTTCTGTGTCTGCTGGGAACAGTGGTACACCGCTCGTTCAGCCACACTATATAGCATTCTGTGTACTGTTCTGTGTCTGCTGGGAACAGTGGTACACCGCTCGTTCAGCCACACTATATAGCATTCTGTGTACTGTTCTGTGTCTGCTGGGAACAGTAGTACACCGCTCGTTCAGCCACACTATATAGCATTCTGTGTACTGTTCTGTGTCTGCTGGGAACAGTGGTACACCGCTCGTTCAGCCACACTATATAGCATTCTGTGTACTGTTCTGTGTCTGCTGGGAACAGTGGTACACCGCTCGTTCAGCCACACTATATAGCATTCTGTGTACTGTTCTGTGTCTGCTGGGAACAGTAGTACACCGCTCGTTCAGCCACACTATATAGCATTCTGTGTACTGTTCTGTGTCTGCTGGGAATAGTGGTACACCGCTCGTTCAGCCACACTATATAGCATTCTGTGTACTGTTCTGTGTCTGCTGGGAACAGTGGTACACCGCTCGTTCAGCCACACTATATAGCATTCTGTGTACTGTTCTGTGTCTGCTGGGAACAGTAGTACACCGCTCGTTCAGCCACACTATATAGCATTCTGTGTACTGTTCTGTGTCTGCTGGGAATAGTGGTACACCGCTCGTTCAGCCACACTATATAGCATTCTGTGTACTGTTCTGTGTCTGCTGGGAATAGTGGTACACCGCTCGTTCAGCCACACTATATAGCATTCTGTGTACTGTTCTGTGTCTGCTGGGAACAGTGGTACACCGCTCGTTCAGCCACACTATATAGCATTCTGTGTACTGTTCTGTGTCTGCTGGGAACAGTGGTACACCGCTCGTTCAGCCACACTATATAGCATTCTGTGTACTGTTCTGTGTCTGCTGGGAACAGTGGTACACCGCTCGTTCAGCCACACTATATAGCATTCTGTGTACTGTTCTGTGTCTGCTGGGAACAGTAGTACACCGCTCGTTCAGCCACACTATATAGCATTCTGTGTACTGTTCTGTGTCTGCTGGGAATAGTGGTACACCGCTCGTTCAGCCACACTATATAGCATTCTGTGTACTGTTCTGTGTCTGCTGGGAATAGTGGTACACCGCTCGTTCAGCCACACTATATAGCATTCTGTGTACTGTTCTGTGTCTGCTGGGAACAGTGGTACACCGCTCGTTCAGCCACACTATATAGCATTCTGTGTACTGTTCTGTGTCTGCTGGGAACAGTGGTACACCGCTCGTTCAGCCACACTATATAGCATTCTGTGTACTGTTCTGTGTCTGCTGGGAACAGTAGTACACCGCTCGTTCAGCCACACTATATAGCATTCTGTGTACTGTTCTGTGTCTGCTGGGAACAGTAGTACACCGCTCGTTCAGCCACACTATATAGCATTCTGTGTACTGTTCTGTGTCTGCTGGGAATAGTGGTACACCGCTCGTTCAGCCACACTATATAGCATTCTGTGTACTGTTCTGTGTCTGCTGGGAATAGTGGTACACCGCTCGTTCGCCACTGTATAGCATTGTGCTCTGTGTCGCTGCTGGGAATAGTGGTACACCGCTCACCCGTCACTGTATAGCATTGTGCTCTGTGTCACTGCTGGGAATAGTGGTACACCGCTCACCCGTCACTGTATAGCATTGTGCTCTGTGTCGCTGCTGGGAATAGTGGTACACCGCTCACCCGTCACTGTATAGCATTGTGCTCTGTGTCGCTGCTGGGAATAGTGGTACTGTATAGCATTTCTGTACTGCCACTGTACTGCTGCCAGTCAGCGTGTACTGTAAGGATAAGTGAAATGAGGAAGAAATCCGGTGAAAGAGGGAGGGGCAAGGGAAGAGGTGTTTCCCCTGAAGGTTCACGTACAGGCCACAGGGGAGCACCCAAGAAAACCCACTCAATACCGCCCATGTTGTCCAGGACAACAACCCTCACAAATCCAAAAGAACAGGACCAGATAATTACTTGGATGACCTCTCAAGCGTCCAGCAGTGGGTTAAGCAGCACCAGCACATCACGCACGAGGTCCGAGTCCTCAGCCAGTTACAAGGAGCCAGTGGGCACAAAGCTGACACAACCGGCAGCGACACCACGCACACAACTGCCAGATAACCAGTCCGATGAATTACCTCAGGACACAATGGGGTATTCGCAGGAGCTATTCCCAGCCCAACAAACTTCCACCTTTCAAAGGTCAATGGAGGAACAGCCAGAAATGTTGTGCCTGGATTCACAACCGTTAACTGTGGGAAATGCACCGCGCACTGAAATACAAGGCGAGTCCGAAGAGGACTCGGAAACCCAAATCCCAGAGCAATTTGGGCAGGAGGGGTTGCAATTGCAGGAGGTCGGCCGACAAGATCTGGAAGACGACGTTGGAGTGTGCTGCGCAGAGGTTGTTGTGGGGAGCTCTACTCCACGGCGGTGGCCCACAATGACATATGACGAGTTTGAGGAAATGGAAGAGGAGGGTATGGACAATGTGGACAGAGACCCAGATTTTGTTTGTGAACGAGAACATCGCCGTCGTAGCAGCAGCACAGATGAGTCTGTTGAAGAACACACTGCTGCACGAGTTCGCCTTGTGCCACAAGGTAGGCGGCGCGCAATTTCAGGCACCACAAGCGTGGAAGTTCAAGTGAGAGGCAAAAGAGGAGCAAACAGAAATCGCCAGCAAGGAGGCAGGTGCTCCAAAGTCTGGGCTTTCTTTGAAGACTGCACTGAGGATGTTACCATGGCGATTTGCAAGGTGTGCAAGACCCGCCTGAGCAGGGGGAAAAATATTAACAACCTCTCCACCACCAGCATGAGCCGTCACATGCTATCCAAACATCCCACTCTTTGGGCAAACGCGTCAGGACAGGGTACCAGAAACAACACTGCCTCCCTTGGGTTCACCAGACCCGCCTCAGCAGCAGCAGTAGCCCAGCCATTGCGTGGTTCACAACATTCACAAACATCAGACGACGCTGACACTGTCACTTTCCGGAGTAGTGCTCTTGAGGTCTCCCAGTGTTCATCAAACACAACAACCAACAGCCCTTCCGTGTGCAGCGCTACGGTTCAGTTGTCTGTGTCGGAGATGTTTGAGCGCAAGAGGAAATTGCCAGCAAATGACCCCCGGGCCGTGGCAGTAACAGCCAGCATAGCCAAGCTTCTGGCCTGCGAAATGCTGCCATATCGATTGGTGGAGACAAACAGCTTCAAGGGCATGATGTCAGTGGCCATCCCACGTTACGTGGTTCCCAGCCGCTACCACTTTGCACGCTCTGCAGTGCCTGAGTTGCATGAGCACGTGGTCAGCAAAATAACCCGAAGCTTGAAGAATGCCGTTGCCTGCAAGGTTCACCTCACCACTGACACCTGGACGAGTGCGTTCGGCCAGGGTCGATACATCTCCCTTACCGCGCACTGGGTGAACCTTGTGGAGCCTGGCAGCGATTCCTCACCTGCTACGGCACGGGTGTTGCCCACGCCACAAACAGCTGCACCGCCGTCCCTCCCACTGGATAACAGCAGCACCTACCTCTCTGACTCCTTCTCCTCCAACGCATCTCAAAGCTGTACCTCATCCGGAAACGCTAACCCAGCAGCAGTAGGATCGTGGAAGCAGTGCAGCACAGCTGTTGGCATGCGTCAGCAAGCGTTGCTGAAGCTAATCTGCCTTGGGGATAAGCAGCACACAGGGGAGGAAATTTGGAGGGGAATAAAGGAACAGACGGATTTGTGGCTGGCACCGCTGGACCTGAAACCGGGCATGGTTGTGTGTGATAATGGGAGTAATCTCATTCGCGCTTTAAGGTTGGCTAAGCTGACACACATCCCTTGCCTGGCGCACGTGATGAACCTAGTAGTTCAGCGGTTCCTGAGGACATACCCAGGCGTGCCCGATCTGCTGTTGAAGGTGCGTCGAGTGTCCAAACATTGTAGAAATTCCAGTACTGCTTCGGGGGCACTCGCCAAGATGCAGGAGCGCTTCAATCTCCCCCACCATCGCTTGCTGTGTGATGTCCCTACGCGCTGGAATTCTACGCTGCACATGCTAGCCCGCTTTTGCGAGCAGAAGAGTGCAGTGGTCCAGTACATGACGGCGCAGTACCGAGGCGCATCCGGCCAGCTGCCAAGCTTCTGTGGATCCGATTGGGCCAACATGTTGGACCTCTGCCAAGTCCTCCAAAATTTTGAGCAATCCACGTTGCTTGTGAGCAGTGACAACTCTTCAGTCAGCATTACCATACCACTGCTGTGTTTACTGAAGAGGTCGATGTTAAAAATCAAGGAAACAGCTGTCATGATGCAACTGGGGGAATCTGAAGGAGAAAACGATCAGCGTGATGGTACCAACATCAGGCCATCCGCCTCAGGGAACGCTGGCCCCAGCAGCTATGACGAAGAAGAGGAGGAGGAACAGCTGGAGTTGGAGCAGGAATTTCATGCCACCACTGACGAGGGCCAGAGCGGTGCACGTTGGACTTCCACAATTCAACGCGAATGGTCAGCAGAAGCAGACCAGGAGGAAGGTGACGACTATGATGCATCACAACAACTATCACAACGCTCACAAGAGGATGATGAGGATTCTGGTAGGACTCTGGCACACATGGCTCAATTCATGCTAGACTGCATTGAACGTGACCCACGCATTGTGCGCATTCTGGACAACACCAATTACTGGGTTTATACCCTTCTGGATCCACGGTACAAACACAATGTTCCAAAACTGCTTGAAGAAAGAGTCAGACAGGTCAAAATGGAAGAATACCAGCAGGCCCTTGTGGAGACTTTAGAGAGGAGATTGACATCCTCCCCCTCCTCTAGCCAGTTGTACGCAGACAGACTGACTTCCGCAAACCCAGGACGACCAGGAGGGCAGCAAACAACGCAAGCCGCAGCTAGTACCCAAAAGGGAATGGTATCGGCAGTGTCCTTGGAGTGGGAAAATTTTCTGACACCCATGCAGCCGCAGCCCACTGAACAGCAAGCGTGCAGATCCACCTCCAACACCGATCGCCTGGAGAAGATGGTCAAGGACTACATGTCAGATGGCGTAGCTGTGTCGAACCATCCATCTGCACCCTTCAACTATTGGGTATCGAAGCTAGACACCTGGCACGAACTGGCAATGTACGCAATAGAGGTGCTGGCTTGCCCGGCAGCCAGCGTTATGTCGGAACGCTGTTTCAGTGCTGCCGGAGGCATCGTCACAGATCGGCGTATCCGCCTCTCTACAGAAAATGCAGACCGTCTGACTCAAATTAAAATGAATCAATCCTGGATTGGAAATGACTACGCAACACTCCAGGACCCCAACCAAGTAACATGACCAATGAACATCTGGGATGGTGTTGCGTTTCCGGGCCCTGTTTATTGAACCTCTCATCTGTATTACATTTATGACTGCATGGCGGCAAAAAGCATTGCTGCTATATCCGCACGCTTTTTGTCCACATGCAAGGCCTGGGTTGTTGTGTCTCACAAAGCGTGGCCTTCTCCTCCTGCGCCTGCTCCTGTTCCATCACGTCTGCTGCTGCTGGGTTAGCGTTGCCGCGTGGTCCCTGTTTATTGAACCACTTATCTTTATTACATTTATGACTGCATGGCGGTACAAAGCATGCTATCCGCACGCTTCTTGCCCTCATGCAAGGCCTGGGTTGTTGTGTCTCACAAAGCGTGGCCTTCTCCTCCTGCGCCTGCTCCTGTTCCATCACGTCTGCTGCTGCTGGGTTAGCGTTGCCGCGTGGTCCCTGTTTATTGAACCACTTATCTTTATTACATTTATGACTGCATGGCGGTACAAAGCATGCTATCCGCACGCTTCTTGCCCTCATGCAAGGCCGGGGTTGTTGTGTCTCACAAAGCGTGGCCTTCTTCTCCTCCTGCGCCACCCTCCTCCTGTTCCATCACGTGTGCTGCTGCTGGGTTAGCGTTACCGGTCCCTTTTCCTGGAACCTCTTATATGTATTACATTTATGACTGCATGCCGACAAAAAACATGTTACCTGTGCAAAGAAAACAGACATTTCCCGCATTTAAAAGACAGTTTTCCCTTTGAAACTTTAAAATCGATTTTCTCAAAAACTATAAGCTCTTTTTGCTAATTTTTTTTTCCTCTTGTACCCACTCCCAAGGTGCACATACCCTGTAAATTTGGGGTATGTAGCATGTAAGGAGGCTTTACAAACCACAAAAGTTCGGGTCCCCATTGACTTCCATTATGTTCGGAGTTCGGGTCGAACACCCGAACATCGCGGCCATGTTCGGCCTGTTCGGCCCGAACCCGAACATCTAGATGTTCGCCCAACACTAGTTCTCCATACGATTGCTACTAAACATACAATTAAATACCTCATATGTTCATCTACAGTTCAGGTTTGCCTTAAGGTGGCCATATATTATAAGATTAGTGATAGATCATGTAACATATTGATATTTCCCTGTTAGCAGTATTTTACCTCTTCTAACACCCTGCACTGATCTAGCCATTTTGGCAGCTGATCAACAGAGACAGATAACTCTGTAACTGAATCTGATCGGACAGAGAGATCTGTTGGCCGCCATAAACCCCAAGCTGATTCCCGAACGATTTCAGCATGAAGTCATGTGAGAATCAGCATCATTCCCCCTAACGTTTTATGTCCCCCTCGGTGTCCCATACAGTTATACTTTACCTGTCATCAGAGGCGGCCTTAGAGTACGCGGGGCCTAGGGCGGGTGTCATATGCGGGGCCTAGCGACACACAGATATGCTGTAGATACACACACACACATGCTGTGGATCAGGGGCGTAGCTAGGAATGACTGGACCCCCACCCCACACCCTACAAATTGGATAGGCAGAAGGCAGAGATAAAGAATGGAGAAAGAAAAAATAGGGGAGAGATATGGATGAGAACAGAAGCAGTAGAGAAAGAGGGAGGGGTGTCAATATGACCTAAATTGTTAGTCTTTTAACGTAATGACTTAGCTATACTGCATCATCCTGCTAGCGCCGTGTTACTCACGGACAATCAAACTTTCAGTCTTTGAAACAGCTGATTACCATCTGGTTTTGGAGACATGTGCAGGTGGCACCCGATTTTGGATACATGTGCATGTGTCATGAAAATCAGCTGTTTCAGAGACTGAAGATTGGACTGCACCATCACTTTAGTACTGCAGCAAGCGATAGCACAGACCGGATGAGGTGGAACATCACTTACCTCCTTCTGCCTCTGCTATTGCTTGCAGCTGTACTTAAAGGATACCCAAAGTGACATGTGACATGATGAGATAGACATGTATATGTACAGTGCCAGGCACACTAATAACTATGCTGTGTTCCTTTTTTTCTTTCTCTGCCTGAGAGAGTTAAATATCAGGTATGTAAGTGGCTGACTCAGTCCTGATTCAGACAGGAAGTGACTACAAAGTGACTACATAGTGAGAAATTCCAACTATAAAACACTTTCCTAGCAGAAAATGGCTTCTGAGAGCAAGAAAAAGATAAAAAGGGGAATTTCTTATCAGTGAGGATCACACTGTAGTCACTTCCTGTCTGAGTCAGTACTGAGTCAGCCACTTACATACCTGATATTTAACTCTTTTAGACAGAGAAAGAAAAAAAGGAACACAGCATAGTTATTTGTGTGCTAGGCACTGTACATACACATGTCTATCTTATCATGTCACTTCGCGTATCCTTTAACGTAAAGGTGCAGTCCGAATGGAGAATGGTGCAGTGGGTTTGGAGGCTTCTCCTGCTGGTTTTGGGCTGAGCATCACCACAATATTATAGGGCAAATGTCTCTGAAATCAGCTAGTTGTTTTTCAGAGACTGAAAGTTCTATTGTGCGCGCACACACACACACACACACACACACACACACACACACACACACACACACACACACACACACACACACACACACACACACACACACACACACACACACACACACACACACACACACACACACACACACACACACACACACACACAGCTTAAACTACCTAGAATCCATGCTCAATACCAATAACTACCAGTAGTATGAAAAGGTGAAGCAAATCAGCACAGGAGATGTATATTTTACATAGGGACACAGTCAAGCACACATTCATCAAGTAGTCACATGCTGACCAATAAAAATAAAGTTGTAACAGTCAACCAGATAAAATAAGTAGCCAGGTGCCTCACAATAAACAGATTAAACAGACAGATGCCTCACGATTAGTAGCCAACAATTAGTAGCCAAGTTCATCCTGGATACATAAATTAAACAGCCATGTTCACCAAATAAAAGAATTAGGTAGCTATGTGCCCACAGATATCAGTATTAGGTAGCAAAATGTGCCCATAGATATTTGGTAGTCATAGCGGTCCCGCAATTGCTTCCTGGGTGCAGGCCAGGGTGCTTGCTGGGGCAGGGTGCAGGTTGATGCAGATTGCAGCAGGGTGAAGCAAGGTACAAGTAAGGGCAGGCTGCAACATAGGGTAGGTGAAGGTTAGGGCAGGCTGCAGATTGCTGGTTGGGGTATATTGCAGCGGGGTGCTGATTGGGGAAGATTGCAGCAGGGTGCAGGATGTGGCAGATTGCAACAAGGTGCTGTTTGTAGCAGGGTGTAGGTAGATTGGGTCAGGGTGCTGGTTAGGGTAGTGTGGAGGCTGGTGGCTGGGGAAGGGTGCTGGTTATAGGGCAGTGTACAGGCTGGTAGCTGGGTGCAGGGACAGGAAGCAGGCTGGTGGCTGGGTGCAGGGACAGGAAGCAGGCTGGGTGCAGGGACAGGGAGCAGGCTGGCGGCTGGGTGCAGGGACAGGGTGCATGCTGGTGGCTGGGTGCAGGGACAGGGTGCATGCTGGTGGATGGGTGCAAGGACAGGGTGCATGAGGGTGGATGGGTGCAGGGACAGGGTGCATGAGGGTGGCTGGGTGCAGGGACAGGGTGCATGAGGGTGGATGGGTGCAGGGACAGGGTGCATGCTGGTGGATGGGTGCAAGGACAGGGTGCATGAGGGTGGATGGGTGCAGGGACAGGGTGCATGAGGGTGGCTGGGTGCAGGGACAGGGTGCATGAGGGTGGATGGGTGCAGGGACAGGGTGCATGAGGGTGGATGGGTGCAGGGACAGGGTGCATGAGGGTGGCTGGGTGCAGGGACAGGGTGCATGAGGGTGGCTGGGTGCAGGGACAGGGTGCATGCTGGTGGATGGGTGCAGGGACAAGGTGGATGAGGGTGGCTGGGTGCAGGGACAGGGTGTATGCTGGTGGATGGGTGCAGGGTGCATGCTGGTGGATGGGTGCAGGGACAGGGTGCATGCTGGTGGATGGGTGCAGGGACAGGGTGCATGAGGGTAGCTGGGTGCAGGGACAGGGTGCATGCTGGTGGATGGGTGCAAGGACAGGGTGCATGAGGGTGGATGGGTGCAGGGACAGGGTGCATGAGGGTGGCTGGGTGCAGGGACAGGGTGCATGAGGGTGGCTGGGTGCAGGGACAGGGTGCATGCGGGTGGATGGGTGCAGGGACAGGATGCATGAGGGTGGCTGGGTGCAGGGACAGGATGCATGCTGATGGATGGGTGATTTTACAGACCTCAGATCGCGGCGACCGATCCATGCCAGGTAGTGCTAGTCGTTCTCCTCCTGGTGCCGCCCCCATAGCCTGTCCCGGAGCCTCTTCTCATGTTATGTAAATAGACCTCAGATCGCGGCGACCGATCCATGCCAGGTAGTGCTAGTTGTTCAGCCTGAAACCGATCACAATCTGTGGAGCCGCCGCTGCCGCCTGTCCCCCCCCCCCCCCCCCCCCCGCGCGCATACATTACCTGACGCTGGCTCCCGGGCATCTTCTCCGGATCTTCTCCACGCTGCACCCGCTCCATCCCAGCGTACACTGTGTCACTCTGTGACCAGGAAGTTCAAATAGAGCGCCCTCTATTTGAACTTCCTGGTCACTGCAGTGACAGGAGGCGCCGGGATGGAGCGGGTGCAGCGCGGAGAAGATGCGGAGAAGATGCGGAGAAGACGCCCGGGAGCCAGCGTCAGGTAATGTATACCTGATCGGATCGGCCGCCGCTAGCGACGCGCTCCCTACCCGCGGGCGATCGAGGGTAATTTCCCGCACGGCGCGATCGACGGACCGATCCGATTTCGGGAGGAAATCGGATCGGCGGGTACGTTTAGCGCGAACGATTGGCAGCAGATTCGATCCTAGGATCGAATCTGCTGTCGAAACGGCCGCGAATCGGGCCAGTGTATGGCCACCTTTACTGTGCTTACAAGTGGATTGTATGCCCGCTCTCCCCCTTGTTTATCTTTGTGTGTAATTTGAGTAACTCCTTTCAGTGTATCTGTCCTGGGCTGTGGATGGCAGGAGGAGGGCATGGGACTGTAGCCAACACAATTATTTTAACTAATCCTCAACATAAATAAAGACCATTGCTTTTTTTGGTGCATAAAAAGGCCATGGCCAACTTTATTGGTTTCAACGAAAGCTTAAAAAAGAGGTCCAAATAACTTTATTAAACTTAAATAAATAATTAATAAATCACCAAAACTCCAGGATAGGTCCACCATTACAGGTCAGACCCACTTAGTACATCTTATTAAACCGCAAGGACCCCTTCACGTAGACCAATAAAGTTTGACCACGACGAATCTCTTCTTGACGGGAGGGTGGGTGGGGAGCTTGTCCCATCCACGCAGGAACCTAAGGCAAGAAACAGCTGCGCAGCACCTTCTTATATATCCTTAATACCCCCCTGATTGGCTGTTGCAACAATGTTTGGGCCTAGCAACACCTGGCAGGTTTTACCTTATACCTACAGCGACCAATCAGAACTCTGCCTACATTTTTCTTCCTCACTACCTAGGAGAAAATCAGGGGGTTAGTTACCTCAGCCATAGAGGCTATAACAAAAACACCTCACAGCAATGTTACATGTAATTTACCATATCCCAACCTGAAATTATCCTTCTTTATGGTTGTCACATTCCCATGATGGGCCTGCTCTATGAATACGGCCCTGTACATTCTGGGTGCCTGGACTTCCTGCTAGTTGTGGCTGGTGAGCTCATTGCCTCTCCTCGGGAGAACACCAGAGGCTTGTGTCGGTCTGATGGAGGACAGGATCAGATCCCATGCCACGCTCATCATGGAATCCCCTTGCATGAAGAGCTCACAATCAGTCAGTCAGAGCAGGTTGTTGTGGGCTGCAGTTAGTGATGGGTCGTTCGCGAACTCTTTGCTGCGAACGACAAGAGCCGGTGCTCAGTTTAAAAAGAGCCGATGCCTGTGAGTCACTCACCAGTTCGCTCTGCTCTGTAATAAAGGGCGCTGAGGCATGCCGGGAGATGTAGTCCTCCTCCTGTAGCTTGTAGGGGTGTATGGGGCGGAGCAGAGCAGCAGCAGCAGGAGGGATTGCCCCACTCAGAGAAGCAGCCTGGAGTTGTCATGGAGACGGGGCGGGGCTTTTCTTCCGTATCTGAGTGGCTTCTAATGATATTAAATAAAGAGCCGTTTGAGAGCCATACGAGACGGCTCTTTAACCTCCTTGCCGGTTATCCCGAGCTCAGCTCGGGGTAACCTGCGTAGGAGGATTTCTCAGGCCCCGCTGGGCCCTGGGCTCGCAACATGATTTAAAAAAAAAAAAATTAAAAAGTGCTGCGCTGCCCCCTTGCCGCCAGAATTGTAACGGCAAGGGGGTTAATGGGAGCCGAGCCAAAAGAGCCGATTCGTCAGAGGGAATCCCGATCCACCCCTCAGCGCTGCCTGGCACTGATTGGCCAGGCTGCGCAAGGGGTCTGGAGGGGGGGGGCGGCGCGGCAGGTAGCGGCGAATCGGCGGCGATCGCGTACCACACGCAGCTAGCAAAGTGCTAGCTGCGTGTAGGGGAAAAAAAATTTTAAAAATCGGCCCAGCGGGGCCTGAGAAATCCTCCTACGCAGGTTACCCCGAGCTGAGCTCGGGATAACCGGCAAGGAGGTTAAAGAGCCGGCTCGTATGGCTCTCAAACGGCTCTTCATTTAATATCATCAGAAGCCACTCAGATACGGAAGAAAAGCCCCGCCCCGTCTCCATGACAACCCCAGGCTGCTTCTCTGAGTGGGAGTGGTAGAGGTATACTTTACTGAAGACCAGAGAGGAAAAACGAAGGGTCAGTGCAGTCCTGCATAGATATGGAGTGGTCCAGAGTAGCGCTATACTTAATATTTTGGTGAAGGTAATGATGTCTAGACTTGTTTTATGACCCCCTACAAGACCGGCCCTCAGGTTGTGAGGGTTACCAAGCCAAGGGAGAGGGTGTGAACATTGGAAGACACCATGAAAGTTTTTCTGCAGAGCCCCATGATTTGTAGTATCGTCCCTGTGAAGTATGTGGCAATCAGGTTGTTTGCAGTCATACTTTAGTGCGAAAAGACAGTCCAGACCGGGCTAGTAAAAAAGAGCGCATATGGCTAGTGGACAAAAAGGGCGCCGCCATAGACTGCAATGCAAAATATCGGCTATTCGGCGCCCGACAGGAAAAAATGGCGCCCGAGAAATAGCGGTTGCAGGGATCGTGTTAACAAAAGTTTTAGTTTACAGCATAAGGTTTATAAGAAAGATCGTTTACAAGTTTGTTTTGACTTTGTGTTATACTTATTTTTCGTTTTTTAAATTTCGCTTATAGGAGCTTTAACTTATTTTCCCGGTTTTAAATTTCGCTTACAGGACTGTAATAAGTAAATTTTCGTTTACACTTATTTTGTCATTTAAAATTCGTTTTCATACGTATAATGATAAAATATCGTTTTCAACCTTATTCTATTAGAAATACATCGCTTTTGGTATTAACTTTGTTTTTCACACTTATAATGCGTCGATTATAGTTTTATTAACACTAATATATCACTTTTAATATTACCATTATTTTAAGAATTCTAATGTGTACGTGGTTGTAAGGCTATTTATACTATTATACTGTATATACTGTGTATGAATATATATATATATATATATATATATATATATATAAATATATATATATATATATATATATATATACACACCTTTTTCGATTTATAATATTATTAATGTGTACGTGATTGTAAGGCTATTTATTCTATTACATATATATAAATTATTCTATTCATGTTATTTATAGTGAAATATTTTAACCACTTAACATCTCAGTCGTTTTCAGCTTATGCATCCGAGCAATGTTCACCTCCCATTCATTAGCCTATAACTTTATCACTACTTATCACAATGAACTGATCTATATCTTGTTTTTTCCGCTACCAATTAGGCTTTCTTTGGGGGGTACATTTTGCTAAGAGCCACTTTATTGTAAATGCATTTTAACAGGAAGAATAAGAAAAAAAAAATGAAAAAATTCATTATTTGTCAGTTTTCGGCCATTATAGTTTTAAAATAATACATGCCTCCATAATTAAAACCCACGTATTGTTATTGCCCATTTGTCCCGGTTATTTCACCATTTAAATTATGTCCCTATCACAATGTATCGCGACAATATTTTATTTGGAAATAAAAGAGCATTTTTTCCGTTTTGCATACATCACTATTTACAAGCATATAAAAAAAAAATAGAGAGAAATATTTCATCTTTACATAGATATTTAAAAAGTTTAGACCCTAAGGGCCAGTTCACACTGCACGCGTTTCCATATGCGTTTTGGAAACGCGTGCGGGAGGGCCGACACGCAGGACATCAGACATTGCATAGAGTGCAATGTCTGATGTTCACACAGCATGCGTTCCGGACCTGTGCGGTCCGGGAACGCATGCTGCACGCAGATTTTACAAAAACGCGCGGCTGTCCCATTCACTTTTCAGTGATGGGATCAGCCACGCAACGCATACGAACGCGGATGGCGTGCGTTCGTACGCGTTGCGGTCCGCATGCGTTGCGGTCCGCACTTTGTAGTCTGAACGGGCCCTTAGGTAAATATTTATGTGTTTTTTGTTTTTTTTTATAGTAATGTTTTTTTTTTTTTTTATTAAACATTTTATGTGGGCATTTTTGGGAGGGTGGGATATAAAAGTGTTTTATTTGGGGAAATATTGGTGTATTGTAATGTTTTCAGGCATTTACTTGTAGTTTTACTTTTTGGCCACAAGATGGCAATCTCGATTTTTTTTACATGACGTCACTCTAAGCGTACAATGTACGCTTAGAGGGACACAGCTTCAGAAAGAGCGAAGCTTCCGAGAGAAGCTGTCGCTTTTTCAGCGGGGGAGAGGAATCAATGATCGGGCTCCATAGCCCGACACATTGATTCCGTGGCTACCGACTCCGCGGCCAGGAGTGCGCGTGCACGCGCGCGATCGGCCGCGGGAGCGCGCCTGTCCTCCTTGACATTTTTATACGTCAAGGAGGACAAAGTGGTTAAGGATTATATATATTATTGTTTATATGTGTGTAAAGGTGTTTGTGCAGTGGGGATGGTTAGGGTTAGACACCGCCAGGGGGGTGGTTAGGGTTAGACACCGCCAGGGGGGTGGTTAGGGTTAGGCACTACCAGGGGGGTCTTAGGGTTAGGCACCACCAGGGGAGTTTTAAGGTTAGGCACCACCAGGGGGGTCTTAGGGTTAGGCAGCACCAGGGGGGTCTAGGGGTTAGGGATGGGTACAGGGAGGGTTCTGTGTGAGAGTAGGGTTAGGTATAGTTACAGTTCAATATACACCACCAGGGGAGTTTTAGGGTTAGGCACCACCAGGGGGGTCTTAGGGTTAGGTACCACCAGGGGGTGGTTAGGGTTAGACACCACGGGGGGGGTGGTTAGGATTAGGCACTACCAGGGGGGTCTTAGGGTTAGGCAGCACCAGGGGGGTCTAGAGGTTAGGGATAGGTACAGGGAGGGTTCTGTGTGAGAGTAAGGTTAGGTGTAGTTACAGCACAATATATGTAATATATACAATTTATTATATTATGTATATTTAAACAAAGAGGGGGTCTAGGGGTTAGGGATAGATCTGTGTGAGCCTACAGTTAGGTATAATTGCAGTAAAATAGCTGTAAAATCTACCATTGTATTACTATGCTTAATACAAGTGTAAATATCGTTTTTTGTTATAGACGCTATTTGACGTTTCATTACAGAATTCGTTTGTTGTTATAGTCAGTATTTTACCGTTTAATTTCCATTTAGTTAACCGATTTAGCACTACATTTTTCGTTTACAAGCTATAAACAAAAAATATTGTTTTACATTACAACCTACAATTTCGGCTATATCCCGCGCCCTTTTTTCCAGGCGCCCTTTTTTGATACACGCGTCCAGACACAGTCTCTTGGGTGGGATTCGGGTGACCTGGTCAATAAAGCAGTCAAGAGACTGTGTCTGGACTGTCTTTTTGTACTAAGATCAATCGTGTGTTTTCACTGCATGTCAGATGCATGTCTTTCTGCTGATGCAACTTGCCGCAGAGCTGGTGGGGTGAAGATTGTGTATAGACTGGATGCAGATGCAATCCTCCGTTCTCGCATAGCCGAGTGCCGAGTGAAAGTTTCTACCTGCAGTCATACTTTTCCTGTCACCCTGCCTGCTAATGTCCACCGCTGTATCCGCTGTACTTCTGAATTTTTGCCCCATGTGACTACCGGCATATACCACATGGGGCGTGTGTGTGATTTCACACACATGCTATGATGCCGGAAACCACGTGGGGGGCGCAAATGAGGAAATATGGTGGACACAGCAAAGGACACTAGGGCTGCATGACAGGCAGAGCCGGCCTTTGGGGGGGGCAAGTGGGGCAATTGCCCCAGGCCCCGCATCTGAAGGAGGCCCCGCATCCTCTGCAGGGGCCTCGTATTTCACCGTGACAGTATCTAGGCATGGAGAGGCAAGCAGGAGAAAACTGGCCAATAACAGCAGCAGCAGCTTCCCATTAGCCAATGCTGGAGCTGCTTTGGCCATCCAATCATAGAGGAGGGAGGGAGGGACAATATTAAAGAAGTGCCTGCTGCTCAGCTGATAGGCTGCACTGTCTGCCTCTCATCCCTGAATTCATGCCATCTGCAGTCAGGCAACTTCAGCCCAAACTTTGTCCCTCTTCCCTTTATTCCCCGTTGGCCAGGATCCTCCCCCTCTCTATCACTGCAGCTAGTGATGGGAATTCCGGCTCTTTTAAAACTAACCCCCCGATTTTCTCCTAGGTAGTGAGGAAGAAAAATGTAGGCAGAGTTCTGATTGGTCGCTGTAGGTATAAGGTAAAACCTGCCAGGTGTTGCTAGGCCCAAACATTGTTGCAACAGCCATTTCTCGGGCGCCATTTTTTCCTGTCGGGCGCCGAATAGCCGATATTTTGCATTGCAGTCTATGGCGGCGCCCTTTTTGTCCACTAGCCATATGCGCTCTTTTTTACTAGCCCGGTCTGGACTGTCTTTTCGTACTAAAGTATGACTGCACAGAACACTGGGGGGACCATGAAACATTAAAGTGGATCCGAGATAAACTTTTACTTATTGCATAATTGTAATCCTTTCATATAGTTTATAGGGCATTCCTCAAGCCAAATATTTTTTTGTTTTGTTTTAATACTCTAATTCCCTATAAACTAGACAAGCCTCGCCCACATTTTTTACAGTGCCTTGGCATTTTCAGACAGTAGCAAGGGCTTACAGGAGCTCAGTCTGGGCAGGAGGAGGGGGAGGTGTTACTAGCCATTGATTTAAGAGGCAGAGGGGAGGAGGAGAGGGGACTGGATTTACACAGAGGTAAGCTTATAGCATCTCCTGATAGCAGCCTGTGACAAACGCAACATGGCTGACCTCATTGTATCACAGGAAGAAATAATCATAAACTGTTAAAGTTGTTTGCAGCTAGATATGCTGTGTAAACTATCTAAACTTTAGATAAGATATAAAGACAAGTTACTTGTTATAGTTAGTTTTCCATCTCGGATCCGCTTTAAGGGGGACATCGACCGGGGGATTCTGTCATGTTCATCGGTTGTGATTGTCACACGTCGTAACCACCGCGGCCCCAATTGCGCATGTCAACCCGAGATTTTCCAGCATGTCTGATTGATACATGTGACCAATTTTGTCCCAAAATGTTCGATTGGGCATGATCTTGGCGCCACCAATTTTCATCTGATTCCATTATAATTATCGAATCGGATGATCGATCGGCTGCCAAGTCGAGTAATCTATGGGCACCTTTAGATATTAGACAAGATTTTAGCAGATTTCACCCCCCCCCCTTTCCTTTTACTATACACACACACTCCAGGTAATTGTAGATAGTTCCTGGCAGGAACATAACAAGAACCAGCATTTTCAGTTGACATATTATATTGATATATATTGATCTATTATAATATAAAAAAAAATGCCATAGTTGTAAAAGATTTGCATTAGATTAGATACTTATAAAAGCCAACTAGTGCATGGCTACCATTGTATTATCAAAGTCCCACAATGTCTTGTTCCTATCAATCTAGAGCTATTTTGCTCCACAAAAGTCAATTATCTTATCAGCTGCGTTTTTGAAAGGAAGGCCACATAACCATGCAGAGAGGAGACACAAATACAAACACTACTAGGAAAGACTGATAACTACTGTCAATATGATCGATGAAGCTGACAAAGAGTGCAGCAGGGATGAACTTCCCACTGTTATAAAGGTCCTTATGGGAAGAGAAAAATAAAAAACAGGAACAACACAGGAAACTAAGGGCTCATTTCCACTGTTGCGGTGCGGATTCGCCTGCATTCCACCGCGGACGAAATCGCATGCGATTCCGCATAGGTAAGGGTATGTGCGAATTTAACCATGTCACTGCCTGTGTAAATTAACATTATACCTATGCGAAATCGCACGCGACTTCGCGGCAAAAACCGCATGCTCAACCCACATGCGGTTTCCCTATTAAAAGCATTAGCGGCGAATCGCGTGCATTCCTCTCACACGCGAAATCTGACGGCTCTGCCGTGCAGATTTCTGCCGATCAAAAAAACGCCCCCGCAGCCGCACAAGTGGAAACAGCCCCATCCACTTGCATTGCCCATGCGAATCCGCATGCGGACACCGTATGCAGATTCGCTATAGTGGAAACGAGCCCTAAGAATGAAATGAAAAACACATTTGAAACACTGTTGACCAAGATCATTCATTGGAATCTTCTGAATATTGTGAAGTGTGGAGAACTCACAAGGCTATGTTGCTGTTATATATAGCATTTTGCAAATTCTGCACATTTTATGGCACTAATAAAACTTTGATAAAACAAACAGACAAACAGAACACCTTAGGGCCGGTTCACACTCAGCGCATGAAGCGGTGCTTGTCCGCGATCGCGTTGGCTCCATGATCGCAATTTGCGGGCAAAATCTTGTGATTCAGTGCAATTTGCACTTTTGATTTATGTTCAATACAACGAGAATCAGAGCGCAATCGCCCCCGAAACGCTGCATGCAGCACGTTTGCGATTGATTGAAATCACAAACGCTGCAGTGTGAATGTATCCATAGGGATACATTAGTAGCAGTACTTAGCTGATCGCCGGCAATCAGCAAAGCACTGAAAAATCACCACGTGTGAACCACCCCTTAGCCCTGATATCACTGTAAAGCCTGCCATATACTGACAGTCTTTCTCCCAATGTACCCTAAAGATAGATACCTCTCTGCTCGCCATCTGATCAGAGAAGGGTCTATCATACATGTTGATTCATTACCGCTAACACAAGGAAACAGAGCGAGTAAACTCCTGTTACTCAAGCTAATAAATCAGCACAACTTACTGATATCTCCGTGCACGATACACGCGCGAATGGCAGCATAATGTGCCTTACTTAGCAACAGACGATGCTTTATCTTGCCACGGTAGTGATACGTCATTACCGTGCAGCGAGGTAAAGCATCGGCCGTTGCTAAGTAACGCATGCTACACTGCCACTAGCATGCGTAGTGTGCACGGAGATATCAGTAATCCGCGCTGATTTATTAGCGCAAGTGACAAGAGTTTACTCAGGCTGTTTCCTTGCATTAGCAGTAATGAAACAACCTGATTGCCACATACTTCACAGGGACGATACTACAAATCGTGGGGCTCTGCAGAAAAACTTTCATGGGGTCTTCCAATGTTCACACCCTCTCCCTTGTCTTGGTAACCCTCACAGCCTGAGGGCCGCTCTTGTAGGGGGTCATAAAACAAGTCTAGACATCATTACCTTCACCAAAATATTCAGTATAGCGCTACTCTGGACCACTCCACATCTATGCAGGACTGCACTGACACTTCGTTTTTCCTCTCTGGTCTTCAGTAAAGTATCCCTCTACCACTCCCAATCTGGTGAGACTCACCGGACGGTTAGACCACCAAGATCTTACTGCACGTTGGGGTTATTCTCAGGTCACCCCCGACCTACCGACCGACCAGTTCACTTCCAAAAAATCAGATTTTCAGGTCAAATTTATACACCTCCACTTGGTGCAACTCTCCAGAACAAGTAGAAGCATTCAATACCTCGAATAAAAACTCCTCATAGCATAATGCTGCTACTTTTTGTTGTATATAAAAAAACATTATACTCACATAAAAAAAGTAAAAAAAAAAAAAAATAGACATAGTGTGGATACGGGCTCTTCTCTATCTAGGTGACCACGATGGCTCAGCCTTCTAATCCCGATGTAATGGATTGCTGCCGTGCACACAGCCTTTAGCACCTACAATTTAGTGCTGTGATTTGGATATGGATATACAGCAGTGTGCACTGAATTGAAAATATGATCATAATCTTCACACCTATAACAAGTGTAGCCACAAAAACACCTGATCCGAAGGATGTACCCCTTAATCAGAGGGAGTGAAGTAGTAGTTAGCGCGGCCGAAGTGGCTGCTCCCCTTGTTGTTACGCCCCTGGGCAGGAGTCTTCACCAGCCTTCACTTACTGTGCTACAAGGTTTCATTGGTAGATTTGCCGAGTTTTCAGCCTATGCCAAGCCTACTGCAGTCTAAACAGTATGATGATGCAAGCCAGGCAGCCCCTCCCACATGACCTGCTATTAAAGCACACTTGACGTAAGAGGGATATGAAGGCTGACATATTCATTTCCTTTTAAACAGAACATATTGCCTTTTTGTCCTGCTGATCCGATGCCTCTAATAATTTCAGTCATAGACTCTGAACAAGCATGCAGATCAGATGTTTCTGTCTGAAGCCTGACTGGATTAGCCACATGCTTGTTTCAAGTGTGTGATCCAGATACTACTATAGCCAAAGAGATCATTAGGACTTTGGGTACTTTAAAATGGTAGTGTACTGTCACAGGAGCCCTCAGTGGCTGACCGCACTTAGCCTTCTAAACGGTGCCAGCGCACAGATCGTGCGAACTCTGGTCGCAGTCAATGCGCAGGAACCGTTAAGAATTAGCCGCAGACAACTCAGAAGGAAGCCTGTGAGACACGGGTGATTACCACTTCACCCACTGGTTCAGAGTAAACTGCCACCACCGCGGTTATCATGGGACCGTGGGGCCCACTAACTGACTGACTAATCCTGCGGATAAAACGGTTAAACACACGATATTCTGTCTAGCCAACAACAAACAAACAGTAGCGTATCTTCAGAGACCTGGGATCAGTTCTGTGTGTGCTGATAAGCAGGGTAGCGAAACAGTGAATGACTTGGGGAAAGTCGTTTATTCACGCAATATAAATAATTAATATATACAGACAATTATGAAAATCAACAACTATTAAAACAGTAATAGCCAGTATGAAAAATAAAAGAAGGGAGAAAAATACTTAGTTCCTGGAAAGATGTCCTTATTGTGGGAAGAATCATAAAGTTCTTGGTTTCAAAGTCCAGAGTTCAGAGTTCAGACCAGGTGGATGCCAGCATATCCTCAAGCTGGCATCTGATGAGTGCAAGATGGTTCAGTGTGGAGGACACTGAGTTTGGGTCCTCAGCCATTCTTATGCCCCTGCTTCAGTAGGAGGGAGTGAGGGCGGGGAGCCATACACCCCCTTCAAAGATGAGATGAGCCCTCCCCTTGTACTGGGGCTAGAAATCATATCTACCCATATATGGGCTCTATCTCACAGAACCGTACAGGTCAGGGCAGATTTATTAACATTTTCAGGTCTGTCTCGATTTACCCAGCGCCCTGATACCAGACATGAGGGGTGGGACCCCTGTGGTATCATCAGGGCACTTTGAAACTGCCTAGCTGGCAGTCCTTACCTCCGAAGGTTCTGAAACTTCCTCAGAACCAGCACCGGGGCTCATGCTACACTTCCCCCATGTTTGGTGAAGCGGCCATCTCAGGAACCCCAGAAATATTACAGATCTGGGAAGTTATGGATTATGCCATGAGACTGAGGTTGTGTTCTAGCTGCTAACAGCTGACTTTCCTTTGATCTTTAGCAGAGAACAGAGTGTCCAGACCTCCCGTGGATTCGTAGCCTGCTTGGCTGCACCTAGGCATCCTTTGGTTAATTAACATCTCCATGAGATCAGCTAAGTGTAACCTGGTTCCCAGAGCCAAAAGGGAAATTGGGCCTTCCACAGGGAATATGTCCAAGCTAATTAACACCTCCCCCCAGGCTTTCACTCAGCTAAGACAGATTCCCCAGCTGTTTTAAGCAGGGGGATACTACACGTCAAATCTTGGTTCTATTGATCTGAGGCGCACTTGATGCAGGAATCGAGTGCGATCGTTCTTTTCTTCACGGGCGGTTCCAGGACGCGCCTGCGTCCCCGCAATCGTCCGTGACAGCCCTCCCCCTTGTCCGTGGCTTAGCCACTCATCCGCAAGATGTGTGGCGGCGCCGCTAACCTGGCTGACGGGCCTCGAGTTGCCGGTACGGCGGGAAAACCTATTGGAGCCTGTGGCTCGGTTCCCCTGGACCGGTCGCGGTCTGCTACCCTCAGGGTTGACCCAACATGGACCGTTCTGGACAGGGCGTTTGCGCCACTGCAGTCGGACGTGGTGTCTGCCGGGACTGCTGACAACGGGCAGTGGGTTGGTTAGGTCAACAGCCAGCCCACGCAGGGTTCCCCTGCTGAGTGGCTGTGGACCTAAGGGAACCCCGCGGGAATCCCTGGACCTTCCCAGCTCCTGACAGACGGCACATGCCCTGCAGTAGTTTGCTACATCCCTGTTCATCCGGGGCCAATAAAACTGGTTCCGAATACCGGCGAGTGTCTTGCGGACACCCGAGTGCCCTGTCAGAGGATTACCATGTGCGGATTTCAGCACATGTCCCCTGAACGCACTCGGGACCACAAGCCACTTGGTATCCGCGTGGGATCTACCTGTAGGGGGCTGTACAGACTCACTGTACAGTCTCCCACCTTCCCAGTACACCTTGAAAGCGGCCCCGTCTGCGAGGGGCTCAGCGGCTTGCTGCCTGAGCACCTCCAGGCTTGGGTCACTTTGTAGTGCGGCTGAGAATATGGCGCTGTCAGTTTCAGCCAACTGGCTCATGTCACACGAGGCCAGCGGCTGAAAGGTCTCATCCCTGTGGTCAGAGGAGGGGGAGGAGGCCGGAACCCCCTCCACCTGTCCTGAGCTCGGGTTCTGAGCAGTGCAGCTGCGCGGTACTGCTAGCACCGGTACACTGTCAGAATGGCACAGACGGACATTACTCAAATCATTATTGCATGCAGTAATGACATTGACAGGTATAGACATTTTTTCATTGCAGACAGGTTGTACAGTAAACTCAGGTACAGTTACAGCATCATCACAACAGACAGTCTGTACATCAAACTCAGGTGCCTTTGAAGCAGGCACTATTGAACCTGGTACCCTTGAACTGGGCACATTCAACCCACCTCCCCCTGGTGCTCCCCCAAGTGTATAAAGTACCTGGTGGTGGGTGGAGAGTCCGTCTCCTTCCGTGAGCGACAAGGCGGTCGTGGCAGGTTCATAGTAGGACACAAGCTTGCCCAAATCAGTCCCCAGCAACACAGGGACTGGGAGATCCTTCATAACCCCAACAACCCTTTCGTGGACTCCTCCCACTCCCCAATCCAGCTTCACTTTTGCGTGGGCTATGTGGAAAAGGGTGCCCTCTACTCCAGTAAGGGCAAGGGATCGGCTGGAGCTGATGCTCTCCTTTGGCACAAGATGTGAGTGAACTAACGTGATGTCAGCTCCGGTGTCTCGAAATCCGGTGACAACTTTGCCGTTCACTCTAACAAGTTGCTGCTGGTCGGTTCGGTCGCGGATTTCCTGTCCGCGTGCAAACAGGACAAAATCTGATGATCCAGGCTGTGGTTCGCTGGCGGGTTGCCTCTGCTGTGGGTGAGGTGCAGGTGATGCAGATGATCCAGGTGCTGGTGGTGTCTGTCTCCGCTCCGGGCAGTCGAACTTCATGTGTCCGGGCTGGCGGCAGTAGTGACAGGTGACCTCTCCAGGCGCTGCAGGCCTGGGTGCAGCAGCTGCGCTGGGTGGCCTCTGTGGCGGACGGCTCACAGGGGCAGGAGGGTCTGCCGAGGTATTGGGCTGACCTCCTCTCCAGCTGGATGGGACAGTTCTGCGGGTATCAGCCACCCGGGTAGTTGCAAAAGTCTCAGCAAGGTCTGCAGCGACAGTGGCTGAAGCCGGCCTGCGTTCTAACACAAACTGTCGTACATCAGCAGGGCAAATGTTCAGAAATTGTTCGAGGACTATCAAGTCCTCCAGGACGCCATAAGACCCTTTGGTGAGGCCCAGAGTCCACTGGCGGAGTGTGGTGAGCAAGCTGCTGACCACATCTCGGTACGAATCAGAAGACTTTTTCTGCCAGGCCCTGAACTTCTTCCGATAGGCTTCTGGCGTCAGCTGGTACTTAGTAATGATAGCGTCTATTATAGCAGCATAATCATTATCCTTTTCCGCAGGCAATTCTGCGAAAGCATCAAGCGCTTTGTAGCGCAGCAAAGGTGTCAGATGTCTGGCCCACTGGTCTTGGGAAAGACGATACTGACGGCATGCTTTTTCAAAAGACCGCAAAAACAAGTCAATGTCTGTGTCTTTTTCAATATTAGCAAATTTAAATTTTGCACTTATGGGTGGTGCAGCTCCTTCAGCAGGGAGGCTGGGCGGTGAACTCCGGCTGGCCTGTTGCACTTTTGCCATGTTTAGCTCATGCTGTCGTTGGCGCTCCCGTTCTCGCTCAGCGGCATCCCTCTCCGCGTGGCGTTCAGCAGCAGCAGCTTGCCGCTCCCGTTCCTCCCGCATTTGGCGCTCTGTCCGCGCTTCTGCAGATTGGCGCTCCTCACGCATGTACTGCAGGTACTTGTCCAGGTCAGTGTCCATCAGCTTTTGTAATGCCTGCTGCATTAGCGGATCAGTACAAACGGACAGTCCAGTACTGGCCGGTTCCAGGCGAGTACTTTCAGAAACTCTGGGATTGGGGTCCATACTGACAGTCTCTGGCGTAACTGTTGCAACAGGGCCCGCAGGATGCTCAACCTCTGTACGCCTAGGATCTTCAGCCTCTGGTTCCCCTTGCCTTGAGTCAGATGGGGCAGCGTCTACCTCAGCAGACACATCCAGCTCCCGCGGTTGCTGGGTATCCCATTGAAACAAGTCATTTACCATGTCCTGTTTGTTCCTGCGGAGGGTGTCAATGCCCCGCAGCTGACAAAGATTTTCCAGGTCGGATACGGCCATGAGCTTGTAGTTCCCGGACATTTCCATGCCAAATAAAATAAAACTTTTGGGGAGGGGTACTGGCTACACAGTCTCTCTGTATATATAAAAAATATATTGCCTTCCAGCTACACCAACGAATTAGTTCGTTTCTCGATAGCGCTAGCGCTATCGCAGATACTTTCAGCACAACACAGGTCCCAACCGCTGCCTAACACTGTCACAAGGGCCCTCGTGGCTGACCGCACTTAGCCTTCTAAACGGTGCCAGAGCACAGATCGTGCGAACTCTGGTCGCAGTCAATGCGCAGGAACCGTTAAGAATTAGCCGCAGACAACTCAGAAGGAAGCCTGTGAGACACGGGTGATTACCACTTCACCCACTGGTTCAGAGTAAACTGCCACCACCGCGGTTATCATGGGACCGTGGGGCCCACTAACTGACTGACTAATCCTGCGGATAAAACGGTTAAACACACGATATTCTGTCTAGCCAACAACAAACAAACAGTAGCGTATCTTCAGAGACCCGGGATCAGTTCTGTGTGTGCTGATAAGCAGGGTAGCGAAACAGTGAATGATTTGGGGAAAGTCGTTTATTCACGCAATATAAATAATTAATATATACAGACAATTATGAAAATCAACAACTATTAAAACAGTAATAGCCAGTATGAAAAATAAAAGAAGGGAGAAAAATACTTAGTTCCTGGAAAGATGTCCTTATTGTGGGAAGAATCATAAAGTTCTTGGTTTCAAAGTCCAGAGTTCAGACCAGGTGGATGCCAGCATATCCTCAAGCTGGCATCTGATGAGTGCAAGATGGTTCAGTGTGGAGGACACTGAGTTTGGGTCCTCAGCCATTCTTATGCCCCTGCTTCAGTAGGAGGGAGTGAGGGCGGGGAGCCATACACCCCCTTCAAAGATGAGATGAGCCCTCCCCTTGTACTGGGGCTAGAAATCATATCTACCCATATATGGGCTCTATCTCACAGAACCGTACAGGTCAGGGCAGATTTATTAACATTTTCAGGTCTGTCTCGATTTACCCAGCGCCCTGATACCAGACATGAGGGGTGGGACCCCTGTGGTATCATCAGGGCACTTTGAAACTGCCTAGCTGGCAGTCCTTACCTCCGAAGGTTCTGAAACTTCCTCAGAACCAGCACCGGGGCTCATGCTACACTTCCCCCATGTTTGGTGAAGCGGCCATCTCAGGAACCCCAGAAATATTACAGATCTGGGAAGTTATGGATTATGCCATGAGACTGAGGTTGTGTTCTAGCTGCTAACAGCTGACTTTCCTTTGATCTTTAGCAGAGAACAGAGTGTCCAGACCTCCCGTGGATTCGTAGCCTGCTTGGCTGCACCTAGGCATCCTTTGGTTAATTAACATCTCCATGAGATCAGCTAAGTGTCACCTGGTTCCCAGAGCCAAAAGGGAAATTGGGCCTTCCACAGGGAATATGTCCAAGCTAATTAACACCTCCCCCCAGGCTTTCACTCAGCTAAGACAGATTCCCCAGCTGTTTTAAGCAGGGGGATACTACACGTCAAATCTTGGTTCTATTGATCTGAGGCGCACTTGATGCAGGAATCGAGTGCGATCGTTCTTTTCTTCACGGGCGGTTCCAGGACGCGCCTGCGTCCCCGCAATCGTCCGTGACATGTACTTATAACCAAGTGTGCTTAATGGGAACCTAAAGTGAACAAAAAAAAATGAGATTAACTCACCTGGGGCTTCCCTCAGCCCCCTGCAGACGATCGGTGCCCTTGCAGCCCCGCTCAGATGCTTCTGCACCCGCCAGCGAACACTTCCGGTTTGGCCGTCACCGGCCGACAGGCATGGGAACGCAAGTGATTCTTCGCGTTACCAGCCTGTATATCGCCCCCTATGCTGCTATTGTGACCTCCTGGCCGCAATAGCAGCATAGGGGGCGATATACAGGCTGGGAACGCGAAGAATCACTTGCGTTCCCATGCCTGTCGGCCAGTGACAGCCGAACCGGAAGTGTTCGCCGGCGGGTGCAGAAGCATCTGAGTGGGGCTGCGAGGGCACCGATAGTCTGCCAGGGGCTGAGGGAAGCCCCAGGTGAGTTAATCTCATTTTTTTTGTTCACTTTAGGTTCACTTTAAGTGGATCCGAGATGAAAAACTAACTATAACAAGTAACTTGTATATATATCTTATCTAAAGTTTAGACAGCAAATCTAGCTGCAAACTGCTTTAATAGAATATGATTATTTCTTCCTGTGATACAGTGACAGCAGCCATGTTGTTTGTAAACATTACACAGAAGCAGGCTTATCTGCATCTTGAGCAAAAAAAACCTAATCCCCTCTCCTCCTCCCCACTGCCTCTAAAATCTCTGGCTAGTAATGCCTCCCCCTCCTCCTGCCCAGACTGAGCTCCCATGAGCCCTTGCTACTGTCTGAAAGTGCCTTGGCTCTCTGAAAACCTGTGGCCGTGGCTTGTTTAGTTTATAGGGAATTAGAGTATTAAAATAAAAACAAAAACGTATTTGGCTTGAAGAATGCCCTATAAACTATAGGAAAGGAACACAATTATGCAATGAGTAAAAGTTCATCTCGGATCCACTTTAAAGTCAGTGGCGTAGCTAAGGAGCTATGGGCCCCGGTGCAAGTTTTGGGCCCCCCCCCAAGCACTCTATACATAACAATTGATATGCGCACGGTGGCGTAACTATAAATCACTGGGTCCCCCTGCAAAACTTTGAATGGGGCCCCCTCCTGCCAAAGGAGGGGTATAAAGGCTGGGGGTAGAACAGTGCTGTACACAAGACCCTGCTGAACACTGAATAGGGACTGTCTATATGTCTGCAAAACTTTGTATGATTCCTTATCAGTGGCTGAGAAGATGCAGTCATTAGAACATTTGTGCAGAGGGCAGAAAGTTCTTTCTCTCCTTGCCCTTAGTTGTAAGTCTCTTAAAACTTGGCCCCCTGTGGTTTCTGGGCCCCCCTGCGGCTGCATCCCTTGCAGGGTCTATTGTTATGCCCCTGGGCGCACCAAGACCTGCAAACGACAATCACAGTGTCAGAATTGCAAGAAGGGGATGGGGAACAGTGTGTTAATGATTACTACTATTCAATAGTATCTATAGAAGTGATTATTACTAGCACAGGACCAATAGAGAGCTAATACTGTGATAGAGGGTGGACCCTTCGGGGCCTCTCTGGCCCAAGGGCCCCTATGTGGTCGCTACCTCTGCACCCCCTATTGCTACGCCACTGCTTAAAGTCCTAGTTTACCTACACAGATTTTTCACTGTTTGCAAAGGAGAATAGAGGACAATGCAATATTTGCACAAGTGTCATATTTGATGCATCTGTTCCGCTGAAAACCTTTTGAATAAGTTAGTCATGTGACCAAGGATTCATTCACAGAAGGTTGCGGCTGCTACGAGAATGGGTGTTGTCAAGCTAGGCAACATCTCCCCCAACTGCCCCCTGATTACTTCATGTGGATAATGATGTGATAGGGGGAGAAGTCTGGACAGCTTTTTCTCCAGTAAAATTGGAGTACATGTAACATAGGCATCTGGGAAAAAAGGTAGCAGGGGATTGCTGATAGCAGAAAATCAGTAAAATTACCAATATTCTACTACTTAATTCCGACAGTAAAATATCAGTAATCTTTACCGATATTTTACTATGACCTAACCTTACCCTACTCTCACACAGAACCCTCCCCTCAGGGGCATAGCAATAGGGGTTGCAGAGGTTGCGACCGCATCGGGGCCCTTGGGCCAGAGGGGCCCCAAAGGGAACTCCCACAACTACAGTATTAGCTCTCCATTGGTCCTGCGCTTATAATAATCACTTCTATAGATGCTTTGAATAGTGGTAATCATTAACAAGCTGTTCCCCATCCCCTTCTTGCACCTCTGACACTGTAGTTGCCATTGGCAGGTTTTGGTGCGCCGTATCACTTGTTATGTATAGAGTGCTTGGGGGCCCCATTGTAAAACTTGCATCGGGGCCCACAGCTCCTTAGCTACGCCACTGCCTCCCCTGGTGGTGCCTAACCATTAACTCCTCTTAGTGGCACCTAACCCTTAACCTCCTCAGCCTGCCACAAAGCCCTGGCACATGCTATTTTATAGGGCGGGCCTCTGAGCGCCCAAACTTCTGGCTATTGACGCTAATTGCAGCTTTTATAACGGGCATCTATCATGGCGGCTTTCTTTCCAAGGCACCCTTTTTACTGGCTTTGGTAAAATTACACATTGTCATCTCATCAGAGTCGGGACAAGGTCCCCGATCACCCAAGGCTGAGATACCAAAGTGCGCCCCTCAATCCCTCCCACCCTAGCCGTCACACACTCATTGCTATAAGACTAAGAGGCATCCACCCCCCCCCCCCCCCCACACCACCACCACCACACACACCTTAATCTCTAGTTATCTAGTTTGCAGTCACTGCCATATAACCCATTTTCTTTATTATCTCTGCTTTAAACACAAAAGGGGAATTATAGTTGAGAGAGTTGTGCGCCCACTCCTACATTGCGCTCTGAGGCTGGAGACTCTCTTGCCTCTGCCTCAGCCCGGCCCTGCATCTCATTAGAACATGCAGTTTATTTTATTACATTTATTGCAAAAACTACAGCTGTGCAATCATATGCATGAAAAATGCAATACAGTACAGTACTAAATTAGGGCTTTAAAATAGCATAAAATAAAGCACTCATAATGCACTATAGTTCTACAGCAGTTGCTTCTACTCAAAAATACTGTAGTTATCTCCGGTCTCTGTTGACAGTGCAGAGGTTCTTCTGTGTACACATGTTTACAGATTTTATCAGTACTTGAAAATAGAAAATATTATGACTGTCAGTGTAACCCTGCAGAGGTAGCGGAAATATATGAGACAGATGTTTTTAGCAAAGACCAGCACAGACTGTAGCTTGTTTACGTTTAGTGCATGTCCACTTCCTTGGCGTATGTATACATGCACTTCAGCAAAATTGACTTTTTTTTAATAAACATCCCATTTGCACTTAAGGTGCACAAGTAGGATGTTTAGAAATTGTCCATTTTGCAGAAAGTAGTTAAAGAGTAATTATCAGGCATAAAATCCAAAATCAGTTCTCTATTTCTATGTGTTAAATGAGTAAAAATGATGATAAACATGCAATCCAAAAGTTCATAATCAATCTTTTATTTTCCAGAAGAGCAGTGGCGTAGCTAAGGAGCTGTGGGCCCCGATGCAAGTTTTACAATGGGGCCCCCCAAGCACTCTATACATAACAATTGATACTGGGCACCAAAACCTGCCAATGGCAACTACAGTGTCAGAGGTGCAAGAAGGGGATGGGGAACAGTTTGATGATGATTACCACTATTCAAATTATCTATAGAAGTGATTATCATGAGCACAGGACCAATAGAGAGCTAATACTGTAATTGAGGGAGGGCCCAAGGGCCCCGTTGTGGTCGCAACTTCTGCAACCCCTTTTGCTACGCCTCTGCAGAAGAATAATCAGTCCCCATATACATCAACCGCAAAACAGAAATTGCAGTGCATGCTGTTTTTTTTTTTTCTCCTGTACTTTCCTCCCCTTCTCCGCAGACACAGCTAGTTGAGCCTGTTTGGCTGAAGCCTCTATCACTCCCATGCCTATTCTCTTCTTTGATTGGCCACCTTCGTGTGCCACCATTTGCCCCCTCCTCGCTCTCCAGCCACATCCATGGGCATCCCTGCTGCATCTATGGGCACCCATGTATCCATGGGAACCCCCTCGGTCCTGCTGCCACATCCATGGGAATTACCCCTGCATCCACTCTCTACCCTGCAGCATCCCCGCTCCTCCAGCAGCGGGGAGGAATTATTGCAGTGCACACAGACTCACCTCAACATGGTTCCAGGCGCTGGAGTTCCCGTCTATATTCTCTGCACTACTGTTGTACAGGGCGTTGTAATGCTGCGGGAGGAGCGGGGATGCTGCAGGGTAGAGAGTGGATGTAGGTGGAATCCCCATGGATGTGGCAGCAGTGCGGGGGGGGAGGGGTCAGAGGGGTTCCCATGGATGCGGGGGTGCCCAGAGCTGCGGCGGGAAGAGAGGAGGTGCTGGGGGAGTAAGGGAGGAAATGACATCAGAATTGGCTTCGGCCGGAGGGGCCCAAGATGGTCCCTGCTAGGGAACAGAATTATCCTAATTTATTTATAAATATCTAAATATAAAATTCACTGAAATCAAAAGGTGGACAGTGCAATACATCTATTATGTATTTATCTACTTACATATCTGTTTTTTTTTTCCTGGCATAGTATGGCTAATAGTTCCTTTTAAAGCTGGCCCATTGGAACTCGAAATCTGCCGAATGACTGGATGTTAGAGACTGCCAGAGGAGTTCTCTCTTATCCCTACTGGTATCGTGGGCGTAATGTGCGTGTTGTCTGGTAGTACTCAACGCAGCTTCCATTAGTACAACGGATCCCAATGCACTGTGGCATTAAAACAACAAAATAACAAACAAGACAAGGCAAATAATTATATAGCGCTTTTCTCGTGGCGGACTCAAAGCGCCAGAGTTTCAGCCACTAGGCTGCGCTCAGTAGGCAGTAGGGGCTCAAACCCACTAGCAGCCTTATCTAAGCCCTAGTGATTTGAAAAAGTTCTTGCTAATGCAATACTATGGGGGATTTTTTTTATAAAATCACATTACTCAAGTGGGCTCACACCCATAGCATTACATTAGCAAGAGCTTTTAAAATCACAAAACGCTCAGAAAAGCGCTCCTAGTTGGTTCCAGGCCTTACAGTGTTAGGGAGTTTATTCCAAGGACCGCTTACAGAATAGGTACCAATATTCTACTACTTCATTAAACATAGTGTAATCGCATCCTAACAGACAAAAACTATGCTGTCACAAGAATTCTGAGCAACCATTGGTGCAGCACAGTAGTCTGAATGATCACTGCCATGTCTCAGGAGCGTCGGTAACTGCTGCTTGGTGGTTACTTCCAGAAATTGTAAAAAATAATCTGTTGTAAAAGAGGGCTAGGTACCTGCTGTATATTTGTGATTTGGAAAATCGGTTGCATTATAACTACATAAGCTCAGTATAGGGGCAGAAACGATAATAAATATTACAATATGTATGCACGCTTACCGAGTGGGTTTGATTACAAATGTTTTTGTTTGCTGGATAATTAAAAATCTGTGTCATGGTCTCAGACTGATAAAAGGGTAAGTTGACACTTGGCTGATGGCATTTGGAATGTAGTGTGACAGCTCACCTTTGCCTTGCACAGCATGAAATAACTCAAGTGTTCAGTTCAGCTGCTTTAGCCCATGTACACTCATGCATTATGCTGTCACACAGAATCTGGAGTACAGTTTGAGATTTATTTGCTGACAGCTTTCAACACACACTAGAGAGAATGATTTATTTCATAAAAAAACTCTGGAGTGAGTAAAAAGAGCATACTGTTTAAAACCCTTTAGCAGAGTACTGAATTTATTTATTTTTTTTAATTTTGAAAAATGTTTGGGAAAACGAAATGTCTTTTTGCATGTGAATTCTCCATTACGTTGTGTTGTGGGGCTGGGCCTATTTGCAATTCACTTTTTTTTCTGGGTTTTTTCCTGGGTAATATTTTCACAACTTGTCAATAAAATGCCTTTTAAACCACCAGCAAGTGAGAAAATTCCCAGAATAACTTTGACAGTACTTTTTCATCCACTTTTTGGTACTTTTGCAATTGCAAAGTGTTGAAAAGGTATTTTAAAGGGAAGATGAAAATGTATCTCCTTAGAGAGAACTCTGGAGAAAATGTTAATTGCATATGGGCTCTGGTGTTCTTTTGCCCAAAAAGTTTTGTGCCAAGAGGTGTCCTCCTTTTTCACCTTAGGAGGCTGAGAGGTGCAGCGAGTTCCCGACTTACTCACGACCCACTGATACGAATGGCGCGAAAATGTATGAAAATGTGATTCAGTGGGAACAAGTGAAAATGAAGTTGCAAAGACTAGTTTTAGAGAAAATCGATTTGTAAAAAAAATTCAAAGAAACGTTTTTTAAAGTCTGTAAAACGGTATTTTCCTGAGGGAACGGGGGGCAGAGGTGACACACTGTGTGTGTGTGTTGGGGGGGGGGGGCAGGCACAGATGGGGACACTGAAGAGGGGAACAGAGGTGACACGGAGTGGGGACAATGGAGGCATGGGGGCCATAGAGGAGGTACAGGGGACAGATGTCACAACAGTGTTTCTACTTAAGAATTGATTCAGGTTAAGAACGAACCTACAGTCCCTATCTCGTTCAATAATTGGGGACTAGCTATTATACCAGTGTTAGGCTTAAGCGTACATATTGTAACGCTGCCGATGAGTTAAGTGCAGGGGGAGCCAAATAACGACTCAACCTGCTGCCACTGAAATTCCCAGAGGCGTTAAATACTATTCCCCCTCCGAGTCATAGCAATTTGGGGTCTGCCAATCGCGTGGGCCATGGAATTGTAGCTATAGCAATGGCCACTGCCCAACTCAGGTGCAACGCGGCTGTCGCCGTGAACCAAGAAGACCTGCTTCGAGGTTAAAGGAATACTTAAGTCATTTAAAAAAAATTACTTTTACTCACCTGGGGCTCCCCTCAGCCCCCTGCAGCTGAACGGTGCCCTCGCCGTGTCCCTCCGATGCGGCTGGTCTCGCCGGCGGCCACTTCCGGTTTGGCTGTCACCGGCCGACAGGCTGTGAACGCGGCTGATTATCCGCGTCCCCGGACGCAATAGCGCCTTCTACAATGCTATTGCGTCCGGGGACGTGGATAATCAGCCGCGTTCACAGCCTGTCGGCCGGTGACGGCCAAACCGGAAGTGGCCGCCGGCGAGACCAGCCACATCGGAGGGACACGGCGAGGGCACCGTTCAGCTGCAGGGGGCTGAGGGGAGCCCCAGGTGAGTAAAAGTCATTTTTTTTAAATGACTTAAGTATTCCTTTAAGGTTGGCATGAGAGGTACCAGCACATTAGCAGCAGGGACAGGGGGTAAATATTTTATTTCATTTGATGCTGACAGTGGCATACATGTAATCCCAGTGTGGACTAGGATTATAACATGGGGTGTATCAGGGCTGCAATCAGCCAGAGGACAGGTACGTTTACTCACTACAGATGAGAAGGCTGCTCTGGTATGCCCTGACAGCACTGTCTAGCCCTGCTGCTTGTCACTAAGTGACATCACCCATAAACATGAGTAGGATCGCTGATGAATATCAGGATAAGACTGTATTAAGCTTTGGACCCAGTTGCACTTTTCATTCTCTGAATCAGGGCCATAACAACACTCGCCGGGCTACCCCCAGCATGTGACATCACGTGACATCAGAAGCCATACTTGCAGCACAGAGTGAGTGGCAGCCAGGATCAAGAGGAAATGCAACAGGGTGGAATCAGGTAAATATATGAACATAGCACAGCGCTAATACTCTACAATGTAGGTCGGAAGAGGAGCCGGCCCCCATAGCCCCCCGGAAAATCTCCACTTCTACTTTTGATGATAGTCTCAAACGTGCCCGTGTCACCATGTCTATACCGGCCACCAGATGTGTCCAGCTAGCACACATAATCTCATGCGTGTTCTGCCGTATACCCTTGAGCAAGTTGTTATTTAGACCTCCTGCAATTGCTGCCCTGTGCTGTCATTTTCTGTATGTGGGTATATTCTCTGAAATAAATCTCCTGGTACCCATTATCAGTTGTTGCCTATTCCTGAGTACTCCTTGCCTGCCTTCTGTATTGACCTCCGCCTGTTATTAAACCACTGCCATCTTCCTGCCTTCTCCTTTGACCTCTACTTGAACCTGTTTATCTCTGCCAGTGGCCAACCCTAACCTGCTGCCTGGATGTGAACCTGTCTGTCAGCTCTCTGCCCGGACCTTTAGTGTGACCCTGACCCTCATTGTGGAACTCTCTTCACCTGCCATATCTCCACTGTGGACTGTTTCTGTCATGGCATGATCAAAGGCCTTCAACTGGTTAGTCACTTACTACATTGTCCACTAGGAATAATGTTCTGATGAAGACCAGTGACTTGGGAATGGCCATACCTAATACTTACTGGTGTCATAGTCAGCTAACAACACATTGGTAAAAAAAACAGTTTAACTGCAAAAATTGCTATTCTCTCTGGTAGTGGTCCTTATGCAGAACAGAGAAATCTATACAGTCATCAGATTGTCAACCGATTCAAGGATAAACAAATCAAAATTTCGCAGTTTGCTCCCAATCTCTCACCATCCCTTTAGCTACCACTACTGAATGCCCTGGTGATGCTTACTGGTAAAATCTGGACAGACACGCCTTTTACTGGACTGCCCACTCTTCATTACTATCCTTTAGATTCTGCTGTGGTTCTGCTTGTCTTGAGAATTAGGACTTTTAGTCACTGACCCACACTTTCTGCTGATTGATACTAAAGCTGCCGCTGGCACCTTCTGCCTGCTGCTCGTTACCCCAGATTCCATGACACTGTAGCATTGTGTTTCCATGTGTACCCTGCCAGTCCTGACCCGGTTTGCAGCAGCTCTGATTGTGATGTATGTTTACACTGAAGGGCTATTGCACTGGCTGAACTCGAAACCAAATAATGGGACAGTAGAAACATGACAAAACAGACTGGAAATGTTCTGCCTCTCCAGTCTAAGCACTACAATGTGATCTCTGTAACTCACGGTTGTGTTGAGATGTGTGTAATCGCAGCCTTAGGTAGATTGGCGGACAGTGACTCGATCCAAACGACATCTTGCAGATCGTGAAGAAGTTTATTAAAACTGTGCAGATCATACACCGATGAACAAATGGATAGGTCAAAAAATCATAGTGTGAGCAGCTAGCAGAAGCATGTAGCTGAGATGCAGGGTTGAGCTAGAATGAGCAGTGAGGGAGGAGACAAGGAGTTCAGAGGAGGGTAAGGGAAGAGAGAGGAGACACACTTGAAAAAAGCAAACTATGCATGTGTAACATGACACTCCCCGTCGAAATCTATGATTTCTAATAACAATAATAACTTAAGTTCAAGTTCAAATAATAGTTATTTTCCTGCTTGGAACACCTGCAACAAGAGAAACAGCAAAAAAGGAAACAGGAAAACATTACTACAATACTTGTAGAAGTACTTTTTCAAGTGTAGACATGGACTTCAGAGGGGAAGGCAGCAACAGCACCAATCCTTCTTACCTCCCTTTAACAAAGTTGTCTTGGAAGTCTGTCTTCAGAGGGAAAGGCAGCAACAGCACCAATCCTTCTTACCTCCCTTTGTACTATGAAGTCAGAGTTAGGAGTCTTTCTGTTTAGGCAGAAGCAGTACCAGTTCATTTATGGGTCTGAAGTAATGTCTTGCAGTACCTTCCTTCATTACTTTGACTTCTGCTTTCCGCACTTTGCCATCATTACTTGGAACAGTCTTTGTAACAAGACCGATAGGCCAATTGTTACGATGGGTGTCTTTTTCCTTGAGGAGAACAACGTCCCCGATTTGCAGGTCGGGTTTACTGACTTGCCATTTTCTGCGACTTTGAAGGTTGCAAAGGTACTCCAACTTCCAACGGCTCCAAAATGCATTAGCAAGATGTTGAACCCTTTTACATTGGTATTTGTAAACATTGGTACAATCAAAGGCCTGAGGTGGAATAGTATCTACTCCGATCTTTTGAGTTAGAAGGGTGGCTGGAGTTAGCAATACTGGAGACTCTGGGTCTGAGGAAACGGGAACAAGAGGTCTCGCATTGATTATGGCAGACACCTCGGCAAGGAAGGTGACCAAGACTTCATGTGTGAGATGGGAAGATTTGTGGTCCAGCAGCATAGAGTCCAGGATTTTTCTCGAAATCCCGATCATGCGTTCCCAAGAGCCTCCCATATGCGAAGAATGAGGCGGGTTGAATTCCCATTTACACTTGTTGGTATTAAAGAAGTTCTCTGTCGTGAGTTGTCTGAGTAATATCTTACCCTGAATGGTAAAGGGTGCTATGAATCCCAAGGGATCGTAGATACTGTTCACTGCGGACAGTACTCCTCTTTTTGTGAAGGGCTTTTCGCAGGCTGATGTTTGAAATGTGAACATGTCTTGTTTCACATCCCACAGCAACCCAAGGCTGCGCTGTGTGAGGGAAAGGTCAGATTCTGGTTGGAATTCCTTAGCACTGGCAGCATGATCATCAGAAGGAAATGCTCCCATTACCTCATTGCTGTTGGAGATGATTTTATGTAGTCTGAGGTTGGCAGTAGCGAGCATGTTCTGAGTCCTGGTGAGAAGGTCAATGGCCTCTTCTGCTGTTGGTAGAGACTTGAGACCGTCATCCACGTAGAAATTCCTTTCAACAAACTGACGAGCATCAGTTCCGAACTCTTGTTCGCCTTCTTGGGCAGTTTTTCTCAGTCCGTAAATGGCAACTGCGGGGGAAGGACTATTCCCAAAAACATGAACCTTCATCCGATAGTCAATGACCTCATCGTTGACATCATTGTTGCGATACCATCGGAATCTGAGGAAGTTTCTGTTATCTTCACGGACGATGAAACAATGAAACATTTGTTGAATGTCTGCCATAATGGCAATTGGCTCTTGTCTAAAGCGGAGTAGGACTCCTAGGAGGTTGTTGTTCAGGTTAGGTCCAGAGAGAAGATTGTCATTGAGAGAAACGCCTTCGTAACGAGCACTTGAGTCAAAGACCACTCTAATCTGGTCAGGCTTGCGAGGATGGTAGACCCCAAAACACGGAAGGTACCAGCATTCTTCTCCTTGTGAAAGAGGGGGTGCAGGTTCAGCATGATCTCTCTCGAACACCTTCTGCATAAAGTCAACAAAATGTTTCTTCATTTGTGGTTTCCGGTTCAGGTTGCGCTCTAAAGAGTTGAACCGCAAATCTGCATGTTGTCTATTATTTGGCATTCTCTTCCTAGGAGTGCGGAATGGTAGCGCTGCCACCCAGCTGTTAGAATCATCCTGGTAGAACTCTTTGTCAGGAATATATTGGGGTGCTTATGATGTAAGGATAATATTTTCATTTTTCTGTCTACTGGGTAAAACCTCAGATGTGTATTGGGCTTGGGTGTAATTGGTCACCTGGCCAGAGTAAACTAAAATCTAATGTAATTCGGTATGTAGATGTCCATTACCTCTGCCCCATTGTCCAGCAGGGGAAACTGTGTCTACTGCTAATTAGCTGCCAATTGAGGAAGAATAGGCTGGTCGGCATGGCTTTTGAGTCTGGTGTCAGCCATTGTCCCATTGTACAAGGCAAGCCTGCTAGAGTCTTGGGGGCAGGGGGAAGCTGACACCTGAATGTTTGAAATGTATTTGACAGCCTACGGGAAATTATGGAAGGGGTGAAGTCCTTTTGATACCATTTTCTACCTGTGGAAATTGAATTATTGGTGGAGGTGCAACCTCCTTATCTTTGATCAGCTAGGAAGTACTGTCAACAATGGGGTTGTCACCTGTAACTTGGACTAGGGAAATCTTTTCATGTATGTGGATCTCTGGAAATCCCATTTATGTCTGAGAACTGAGACAGGAAAAAGCCGTAATCAAGTTTTCACCTGGAGTTGAAAGGCTCACTTCACAATCTTTGATGTATGGACTTTTACCTGGAAATGGAATATGTCTGAGATTTAATTAAAACCTAGTTCCTCCCCTCCCCAAGGAAGTTGCAGCCTACAGGCGTAGCTCAGAGTATAAAAAGCAGAGGCGGATGCCTAGTGACTGTCTTCTCTCGGAGGTAGCGAATAGCTAGGGAGGATCGCGACTCCTGGTCGAAACGGCGTCCTCCCGTCAAACAACGTTCTAACCTAAGCTGGTAACGTTCTTTTTTCCCCCGTTTATTTTTACGCAAATATCCGTGTGTGTTATCTTTGTAACCTGTTATCTTTGTAACTTTTATCTTGTAACTATTTTTACTTAGTTTTTTGTAATCTTTTTGTATATATTAAGTTCTGCATTGTTCTATGTTTTTCTAGAATATTAAATTATTATTTAATAAGTTTGACTTCTGCCGTACTAAACTAACACTCATAGCCTAGAAGAGACTGAAGTGTAACCGTGTATAAGTTCATGCCTAATTGTACGCTTGTATATATAAAAAGACAAAACGGCGCTCAACACCCTTTCCACATATATCTGTCCTCAAGTTGAGCTCTGTTCCTTCCAAAGTCCTGCAAAATTCACTTGGTCTTCATGAAATAAAACATTTGAACGCTCACCAAAACTCGTGGCCGATCAATTACAATCAGCTCGTCACACTTTTGGCCCAGCCAGTATCTCTCAGACTCCCCGCTCTGCTTCAATTCCTCCACACATGTAAAGAGAAGTAAGGTACAGACACATAGCGTAATACTGCTATATACATATACACGCTTATGCACCAGTGTGTACCCCACTAATAGTCCAGCATCACCCGGTGTGTCCTCCACCAAAGTAATAATGCAAGCCTCTCACCAGATTGCCTGCGCTGACCAGCAGGGACCAGCAACAACAGCATGTGGCATCAGCCGAAGTTTTTATTGATGCTTAGATCACTTGTCCTAAGACTCAGAAAGATCCCAACATAGCATAATTCCGTTTTTATTAAAAAGAAGTTAAAAGTAGTGCACTTACAATCTCCAAAACATCAATGCGCATATAGAACAACGTGTAGCGTCTTCCGTGCTCCGTAAGCCACGCCCAAGGCGTGGCTTACGGAGCACGGAAGACGCTACACGTTGTTCTATATGCGCATTGATGTTTTGGAGATTGTAAGTGCACTACTTTTAACTTCTTTTTAATAAAAACGGAATTATGCTATGTTGGGATCTTTCTGAGTCTTAGGACAAGTGATCTAAGCATCAATAAAAACTTCGGCTGATGCCACATGCTGTTGTTGCTGGTCCCTGCTGGTCAGCGCAGGCAATCTGGTGAGAGGCTTGCATTATTACTTTGGTGGAGGACACACCGGGTGATGCTGGACTATTAGTGGGGTACACACTGGTGCATAAGCGTGTATATGTATATAGCAGTATTACGCTATGTGTCTGTACCTTACTTCTCTTTACATGTGTGGAGGAATTGAAGCAGAGCGGGGAGTCTGAGAGATACTGGCTGGGCCAAAAGTGTGACAAGCTGATTGTAATTGATCGGCCACGAGTTTTGGTGAGCGTTCAAATGTTTTATTTCATGAAGACCAAGTGAATTTTGCAGGACTTTGGAAGGAACAGAGCTCAACTTGAGGACAGATATATGTGGAAAGGGTGTTGAGCGCCATTTTGTCTTTTTATATATATGATTGTTGAACTGTGAGGCACACACAGGAGATAACAGAAGGCGATCCATCCATTGTGATATTAATTGAGTGGATTTTAGTATATATTTTATTGTTTAGTGGTATTATTGGTTTGAAGTGAGGAGCGCATAACCAGGATATATTATCCATAATTTTTATAATTGTACGCTTGAGCAACACTACCGTATGAAATTGTAATTGCATTGTGTGTGGGGGCGTTTGTCATACGTTGGCCTAAGCGCGCAGCTGACCCAACGTACGAACAACGCCAGTGCGAGTAGCGACAGCAGAGTGGCTAACAGTATCGTTCGGAACGACTGTTAGTGGGTCTTTGCTTCACGACAGTGTAAGATTGCAACTGTGTGTGTGTGTGGGTGTGTGGCGTTCCCGTATTTGGCCTAAGCGCAAAGCTGACCCAAATACGAAAACGCGGAGTGCGCGCTGAGGACTCGACAGCAGAGTGAAAGTGTCTAGCGAACCGCTAGTGGTGGCAGTGAGAGGTGTTCTGAGGGGTCCCAGCCTTGTTTTAGCTTGACTAAGGCTGCTTCCCCTCTCAATCTGGTCATACCCGCAGTCGGGAACCGTATACGCAGGCGTGCCGCGGGCCGGTTCCTGACATAATTGGCTGGCAGTGGTGGCATCGTTTAGTACATTAGTACGCAGTTTAGCTCGCTATTCTGAGTACTAAAGGCTGGAAGCTTGCTAGAAGCAACTAGCCTACAGAAGTCTACTCAGTGCAGAACCTATATATACGTTTTTGGTTTTTTTTGTTCAAAGATACACACTTGGTATTTGCTTTCCCTCCCCCCTTTTTTTTCTTTTTATTTTTTGCAACACGATGGCTCAGAAAGCATCCAGCTATGCAAGGCAAAACAAAGAGATACTACTCAACCTGTGTGAGCACAAAGGCATCGAGACGGTGAGCGGCCAGACTAAGGAGCAGTTAGTTCGTGCGCTCGAGGAGCATGATGAGGCAGAACGAGCCCGTGCTTCAACGTCAGCGGATGCAGCTCACGACACGCCAGAGGAGGAATCGCTCCCGCCACAGGATGCGAGTGGAGACGATGTCCTGGACTATCCACCGAACATGGAGATGACATCTCTGGAAGCCGACCTACAGCTACTAGGTTCGGCTGAGCCCGAACTGCGCCTAAAGCTGATTCTGGAACATCGGCAAGCAGAAAGGGAAATACGACAAGCCCAGAGGGAACAAGCTGCACAGCGACTCCAGGCCGAGAGGGAAAGTGCTGAACGGCAACACCAGCTGGAGCTGGCTAAACTTCAGCAGCAGAACCGGTCTGCTGGACCCGCAGAACGCGAAGGTGAGCGAGTCCACAGAATCCCCCTGGATAAGTTCCCCGCTATGGACAAGGATTCTGACATAGACACTTTCCTACAGGGGTTTGAAAGGACTTGTTGGCAGTATGGGGTGCCCCGTGAGCAGTGGGCAAGATACCTCACACCAGGGCTGAGAGGCAAGGCCCTGGAGGCATTTTTGAGTCTCCCCCAGGAGGAAGAAACAGACTTTGAGGCAATTAAGAAAGCCATCATTGCACGATACCACCTCACGCCAGAGGTGTATCGAAAACGTTTCAGGACAGTGCAGCGAGGTCCTAATGACAGCTACCTGGATCATGCTTGCAACCTGCGCACTGCCTTCCAGCAGTGGCTAAAAGGACTGTCAGTTAAAACCTTGGATGCCCTGCAGGAGCTGATGATAAAAGACCAGTTCCTACACACCTGTCCTGTTGAGGTCCGGCTGTTTGTGCTGGATCGAGAACCAAAGACAGTGGATGAGGCTGCGGAAATGGCCGATGCCTACACCGCCCATAGAGCAACTGAGTCCCGGAGGACTACTACGCCCAGCTGGAGAGGAGAACAGATGGCTAAACCTGTTTCACCCAGCACCCAGAGGAGGCAAGCACCGCTGTCTCCTGGATTCAGGCAACCAACCACTGACACTCGGAAATGCTTTGTATGTGACAGGGTGGGTCATATCAGCATGACTTGCCCAGAGAGGAAGAGGGAGGCCCCAAAATCCAGTGAGGCCTCAAACCTCAGTGAAGTCCCAACTGCTTTGTGTGCTACCAGGAATGCCACTGGCTATGCAGAGAATCTGCAGCTTGTCTCGGTTGGGGGTACAGTTGCCACTGGGCTGAGAGACACTGGAGCAGAAGTGACTCTCATACATCCCCAGCTTGTGAACCCAGAGCAGTACATACCTGGGAAAATGATTGCTGTCAGAGGAATTGGGGGTGTCACCCCAGCCATACCCACCGCCTTGGTCCACCTGGATTGGGGGGCCGGCAGTGGACTGAAAGAAGTTGGGGTAACTGACAAAATCCCCACCAACGTTTTGCTGGGTACTGACCTGGGACGGTTAGTGGCCCGGTATGAGCCTACCCCAAACCCTGTGGGGCCTGCACCCCCAGCAGAAGTTCAGGACTCTTGCAAGGTACTGTTTGATAATGCTGTGCAAGTGGGGAATGCTGGCGAGGCCCCAGGGGCTACGGACTGTGTACTAGGAGCCAGCCCTAGTGAGTCTCCAGTGCCTAGGCCTGGAGTGGAACCTGTTGATACCAAGAATGCAGAAACTGATGAGGTCATTTATGACGCACGGACTATCGAGGCGATCGAGGCAGGAACTGTTGATGCTACTTGTGAAGTGCTGAGTAGCAATGTGTGTAAAGATACAGATAATGTTGATGTTTTATGTGATGTCCCAAATGACAATATATGTAGGGCTGATAATGCTGTGTGTCATGTGGACACTCCGTCAGCTGCAGGAGGAACCAGCGGCGCTCGCTGGGCTGCAGCAGGTGGACTGTCCACTGAAGGGGCAGATGGCACCAGGCCAGATCCTTCCCCTTCAGATGGTTTTAAGACGAAAGGTGATGTGGTTTATGATATGTGTAAGGTGGGCGCTCCCTCGGCTGCCGTGGTAACCCGCAGCGCTAGCGAGTCTACAGCAGAGGGACTGTCCACCGAAGTGGCAAATGTTGCTGGGTCAGCCACATCCACTTCGGAACCTGGCTCTGAGGACCCAGGAGCCTCTCCGTCTGCAGCCTTCCTGGAATGTGTGACAGGCAGCACTGAGCTCTCTGGGGCTGTTCGATTTGACAGCACCCTGGAAGAGCTCAGGGGGCTAACCAGCAGGTCACCAGCTGGGAGGGGCGGGCTGAGAGGGTTCTGGGAAGTTATTCCCTCGGAGCTGTCCGAAGTGGAGGAGGCAGCCCGGCAGAGAATCGTTCCCCAAAGGGACAGAGAGATAGCTCCTGCCACTATAGAGAAAGTGCGTGTAGCGACGGTTGGAACCCTCCCCCAGCTGCAGCACTGTCTCTATGGTCGCGAATTCACGGTTGTCACTGACCCTCATTCCCCTGGTTGGTTACGTCAGGTTGTCAGGGGCAATGACACATTGCAGCAACCTGACCTAGCTTTCCAGTCCTGTAGCTTGGAGCTAAGGAATTACCCCCCCCAGGCCCGGCCGTCAGTGTCGGCTTTGGCAGGACGATTCGTTAGAATCATTTGCCGGCGCCGTCTGGAAGAGGGGGCGTGTCAGGAATATATTGGGGTGCTTATGATGTAAGGATAATATTTTCATTTTTCTGTCTACTGGGTAAAACCTCAGATGTGTATTGGGCTTGGGTGTAATTGGTCACCTGGCCAGAGTAAACTAAAATCTAATGTAATTCGGTATGTAGATGTCCATTACCTCTGCCCCATTGTCCAGCAGGGGAAACTGTGTCTACTGCTAATTAGCTGCCAATTGAGGAAGAATAGGCTGGTCGGCATGGCTTTTGAGTCTGGTGTCAGCCATTGTCCCATTGTACAAGGCAAGCCTGCTAGAGTCTTGGGGGCAGGGGGAAGCTGACACCTGAATGTTTGAAATGTATTTGACAGCCTACGGGAAATTATGGAAGGGGTGAAGTCCTTTTGATACCATTTTCTACCTGTGGAAATTGAATTATTGGTGGAGGTGCAACCTCCTTATCTTTGATCAGCTAGGAAGTACTGTCAACAATGGGGTTGTCACCTGTAACTTGGACTAGGGAAATCTTTTCATGTATGTGGATCTCTGGAAATCCCATTTATGTCTGAGAACTGAGACAGGAAAAAGCCGTAATCAAGTTTTCACCTGGAGTTGAAAGGCTCACTTCACAATCTTTGATGTATGGACTTTTACCTGGAAATGGAATATGTCTGAGATTTAATTAAAACCTAGTTCCTCCCCTCCCCAAGGAAGTTGCAGCCTACAGGCGTAGCTCAGAGTATAAAAAGCAGAGGCGGATGCCTAGTGACTGTCTTCTCTCGGAGGTAGCGAATAGCTAGGGAGGATCGCGACTCCTGGTCGAAACGGCGTCCTCCCGTCAAACAACGTTCTAACCTAAGCTGGTAACGTTCTTATTTCCCCCGTTTATTTTTACGCAAATATCCGTGTGTGTTATCTTTGTAACCTGTTATCTTTGTAACTTTTATCTTGTAACTATTTTTACTTAGTTTTTTGTAATCTTTTTGTATATATTAAGTTCTGCATTGTTCTATGTTTTTCTAGAATATTAAATTATTATTTGATAAGTTTGACTTCTGCCATACTAAACTAACACTCATAGCCTAGAAGAGACTGAAGTGTAACCGTGTATAAGTTCATGCCTAATTGTACGCTTGAGCAACACTACCGAATGAAATTGTAATTGCATTGTGTGTGGGGGCGTTTGTCATACGTTGGCCTAAGCGCGCAGCTGACCCAACGTACGAACAACGCCAGTGCGAGTAGCGACAGCAGAGTGGCTAACAGTATCGTTCGGAACGACTGTTAGTGGGTCTTTGCTTCACGACAGTGTAAGATTGCAACTGTGTGTGTGTGTGGGTGCGTGGCGTTCCCGTATTTGGCCTAAGCGCAAAGCTGACCCAAATACGAAAACGCGGAGTGCGCGCTGAGGACTCGACAGCAGACTGAAAGTGTCTAACGAACCGCTAGTGGTGGCAGTGAGAGGTGTTCTGAGGGGTCCCAGCCTTGTTTTAGCTTGACTAAGGCTGCTTCCCCTCTCAATCTGGTCAAACCCGCAGTCGGGAACCGTATACGCAGGCGTGCCGCGGGCCGGTTCCTGACACTCTTTACTCATGGTTCTCAAGAATTCTTTGTCTTCTATTGTGGCCGCTAACTCATTGTCTTTTGTGGTTACCTCAAACACTGTGTTACCAATGTTGTCATCTCGAAAGATAAATGCTTTGCCATCCTCTAGTAAGATGCTTTCTTGTCTACCTTTGGCACACAGCCTTTCTTTCACATGATAGTGATGTTGTTGTCGTGGAAAGTAAGTAGTACGTCCATTGGGCAGGATGTGTGTTTTAAAGGAAGAAATCGAGAGATGTTTCTTGGCATTGCTAACGCAGACGTTGCCTATAATGACCCAGCCTAGATCCAGACGTTGGGCATAAGGTGCATCATTTGGACTGTCGATTTGATCGCGGACCTTGTGAACCCTTAGGATATCTCTCCCGAGTAGCAACAGGATATCAGCATTTTCATCTAAGGCTGGTATTTGATCAGCTATGTCCTTCAACTGATCATGGTGCAAGGCAGCTTCAGGAGTGGGAATCTCATCCTTGTTGGTTGGGATCTGATTACACTCGAGGATGGTAGGCAAGGGTATTTCCAAGTTGCTATTGAGAGGAGTAACTACAAGGTCACTGGCTCTTCTACCCAAGACTTCTGTAATTCCTGCACAAGTACCTAGGGTATAAGGTAGAGCTTCTCCTGCAATGCCTAAGAGATCAAAGAACCTTGTACTTGCAAGAGATCGGTTGCTCTGATCGTCAAGAATGGTGTATAGTCTTATGGCTCTTTCAGGTTGGCCCTTTGTGTATACATGAACCAAGCATATCTTAGCACAGGATTTCTCACAAAGTCCTTCTCCACAGACTTCAGTGCATGTTGAGGACACTGGGGTGGAGGTAGCTGTTTGTTCAGCATGCTCCCCGCCATGCTTTGCCCTGGGGGGAATGTCTGTGGATGCCAGAGTAGTGCTGTTTTGGTACAGATGAAGGGCTTGTACGTGGTTATCACTACCACAATCCTTGCATTTAATGATGGCCTTACAGTCCTTTGCAAGGTGTTCCGTGGAGGCACAGCATCTGAAACAAACTCCAAATTCCTTTAAAAGTTCCTTACGTTCCTGTAGAGGTTTCTTTCTGAAACCGATGCACTTCTTAAGTGAATGTGGCTTCTTATGTATGGGGCATTGACGATTCGGATCCTCAAGTTTCTTGTTTTGTCCAGTCTGTTGAAGAACTGTAGCAGGAGCAGGTTGAACATCTGTCCTTTTTACTGACACTGGGTCCCTGCGGTCTCTGTGGGTTGTGTGTGTGTTTGCAAGTCCTGGAGGTGGTGGACTGAGAGGATTACAGTCACCGTAGAAGAAACTTGGATCATTCTTAGTATCTGCAATTCCCTTTATGAAGTTACAGAAGTAGGAGAAGGGTGGAAAGGCAACGTCATACTTTTTCTTGTAAGTAGATCCCTGACTAACCCATTTTTCTTGGATGCCATAAGGTAGCTTAAGGACAATAGGGTTGATGCCACGAGGGGTGTCAAGGTATCTAAGCCCAGGTAGGCGGGTGTCAGCTTTAGCTAGTTGGAGCTCTAGTAGAAGATCACTGAGTTCTTGAAACTTTAGATTGTCTTTAGCTGTAATCCTTGGAAAACTTTGCAACCTTTTGAGTAAGGCATCTTCGATGGCTTCAGAACTGCCAAAGCTGCGTTCAAGTCTGTCCCATGCAGCGTCGAGACTTGTAGCAGGATTGGAAGTGTAAACTGTTTTAAGTCTCTTGATACGTTCAGCAGACTGGGGACCTAGCCACCTGATGAGTAGGTCCAGTTCCTCTGCAGCAGTGATATCTAACTCGCTGATTGTGGCCTTAAAGGTGTATTTCCAGCCTCTGTAATTTTCCGGTTTATCATCAAACATGGTGAGGCCCGTTCTAGTGAGTTCTCTGCGAAGGATGTACTTGGCAAACTGTGACATGTCTGTGTTTTCAGACTTTGGGAATACAACTGCAGGCGGAACAGGGTTGGTTGTAATGGCAGGTACAGTGATGTTGAGTGACTTGGGAACATAAGATGGTGCAAAGGCATTCAACACTGGAGCTGGTGTACAATCCAAGGGTGTGTTGGTTTGCAGCTGTAAATTAGTGGGTTGGTTAGTAGGTGACAGGTCGATGGGATAGTGAGGTGGAAGGCCTTTTCTATCCGTACGTGTTTCTGTCATTTGAGTAGGAGCAGAAAACGTAGAGAGAACGCCTTGGTTAAGTGCTTTGGCTGCTATGACAGAGCTATGTTTTGACGAGGTCTGTGATGAAATTGATGCATAGGATTTAACAGAGTGATTGCTACCGACATCTCTTTCATTGTCACTTACAGCTTGCTCTAAGACTCTTAGTCTTGCCACGTCTTTGGCGTGCTCACATTGTTTTTACAAAACTTCCATCTGTGCATTTTTCCATGCAGCCTCAGCTTCCATCTCTGCCTTCTTCTGCGCAGCCTCAGCTTCCATCTGTGCAGCTAAAGCTTCCATCTCTGCCTTCTTCTGCGCAGCCTCAGCTTCCATCTGTGCAGCTAAAGCTTCCATCTCTGCCTTCTTCTGTGCAGCTAAGGCTTCCATCTGTGACTTCTTCTGTGCAGCCTCAGCTTCCATCTGTGCCTTTTCTTGGGCAAAGGCTGCCTGGATTTTAGAAGCTTCAGCATCAGCGCGGGCTTTGATGAGTTGTTGGCTGAGAGTAGAAGATGTCGATCTTACAGATTTGGAAGATCGTGTGGATTTTGAAGATCGTCTGGAGCGCTTAGAAGTTGTGGAGAGATGGGATCTGGATTCATAGAGACGTGCAATTTTTACATCTGTTTTTGCCCTTGTTTGCATTACTAAATCATCTCTTTCAAGATTGAGCTCATTCAATTCCCTTAGTTCTTGTAAGGAATTTTCTGTGTTGTACCGCTTTAAAAGATCAGCATATTTGTCAGACAGTCTTTGATAGTTCTCATAAGCAGTATTGAATTGCTTAACAGCGCCCTCTAGGTGCAATACCTCATGAGTTGGTTGAGACAGAGCTGACATACATTCAATTGTCTTAGACCATAGGTGGCTGATGTTACACAGCAGCTCCTCCTTGTCAGCCTCATAGTTCTCTTGAACTTTCCAAGTTGGTTTCACTGAACGTTTTAGCTTTATGTGGCTTTGAGGATCTGTGTCCTGAGCTGTAAGAAGTTCAGGCTCTTGCTGTGCATTAGGCTCTTCAGCTTGTACATTGCTTTGCTGGTGCATTGTGATGTTAGGCAGAGGGTAGAGTCACAAGGTGGTGTTTGCATAGAAATGTATCAATCTTCTGGCTCAGGGAGCTGGTTTCCTAGGCAACCAGTGGGAGGGGGAGCAAGAGTCCAGTTTAGCAATGGCTTTGCAAAGTTAACTTTGAATGCATATAGAACTTAGATTCACTTTCAGACAGAATTAATGCAGACAGTCTATTCTAGGAGCACATTAATGACAGTTGCATGAACAGTTTCTTCATTAATCTATGCAGCAAACTGATGAATCTTATGCTGAGATTTGCTTGCTGGCTGGAATATGCAGGCTTTGCACATATATTCTGCTATATTCCAGTGTCCATATACATCTCACTACACATGCAAGCTGGCTAGAATCCTCAAAAAGATGTTTAGCTGATCTTTTAAGATCCTTTCACAGATTTTTTGACTGTTCTGCCTCTCCAGTCTAAGCACTACAATGTGATCTCTGTAACTCACGGTTGTGTTGAGATGTGTGTAATCGCAGCCTTAGGTAGATTGGCGGACAGTGACTCGATCCAAACGACACCTTGCAGATCGTGAAGAAGTTTATTAAAACTGTGCAGATCATACACCGATGAACAAATGGATAGGTCAAAAAATCATAGTGTGAGCAGCTAGCAGAAGCATATAGCTGAGATGCAGGGTTGAGCTAGAATGAGCTAGAATGAGCAGTGAGGGAGGAGACAAAGAGCTGAGAGGAGGGTAAGGGAAGAGAGAGGAGACACACTTGAAAAAAGCAAACTATGCATGTGTAACATGACAGGAAAAAAAAAAGAAAATAGACTTGAGGCCGGAAGTAACTGGCCAGAACAGATGTAAGGCCTGTAGTAACTGGCCAGAACAGATGTGAGGCCTGTAGTAACTGGCCAGAACAGATGTGAGGCCTGTAGTAACTGGCCAGAACAGATGTGAGGCCTGTAGTAACTGGCCAGAACAGATGTGAGGCCTGTAGTAACTGGCCATAACCAGAGCCGGGACAAGGTCCTCCAGCACCCAAGGCTGAGACACCAAAGTGTGCCCCTCCATCCCTGCCACCCCAGCCATCACACACTGATTGCTATTAGACTAAGAGGTGCCACAGGGCCCACAACCTCCCGAACACCTTAATATCTAGTTATATGGCTTGCAGTCATTGCCATGTATGCCCTTTTCTTATTTCTTTCTGCTTCAAACACAATTAGGAATGACAGCTGAATGAATTCTGCGCCCCCTCCTACACTGCGCCCTGAGGCTGGAGCCTCTCCAGCCTATGCCTCGGCCCAGCCCTGGCCATAACAGATGTGAGGCCTGTAGTAACTGGCCAGAACAGATGTGAGGCCTGTAGTAACTGGCCAGAACAGATGTGAGGCCTGTAGTAACTGGCATGTGCCAGGGTAATAATCACAATAGTAATATTTTTTTTTTGAGGGGGGGAGTAAAGCCTATTTTAGTAGCACCAGGGGACATGTTGGGTGCTGCAAGGTGCAAGAAAGATGTGCCTGTGACCAGAGTGGACATAAGGCCACTAGTGACTGGCATGCACCAGAGTAATAATCACAATATTAATACTTTTTTTGGGGGGGTGGGGGGGGATAAGACTAATTAAAGTAGGACCAGGAGACCTGCTGGGGACCTGAAGGAGCAGGAAAGCTGTGCCTGTGGCCAGAGTGGATGTGAGACCTGGAGTAACTGGCATATGTCAGGGTAATAGTCATAATAATAATCCTTTGAAAGGATTATTAGGTTGAAGGGCCCTCAACCTTGACATCATACCTGTGATTATGTCTTTTAGTCCTTTCAGTGGACCATCTTGCATAGCTCCCAACTGTCCCTCTTTCTGAGGAACAGTCCCTTTTTGAGAACTCAATCCATCTGTTCCTCTTTCTTCCTCATTTGTTCATCTTTAAACACTTCAGCCGTCAGTCGTGTTTCACTTTATGCATCCAAGCAATTTTCACCTCCCATTCATTCGCCTATAACTTTACCACTACTTATCACTATGAACTGATCTATATCTTGTTTTTTTCCGCCACCAATTAGGCTTTCTTTGGGTGGTACATTTAGCTAAGAGCTACTTTACTGTAAATGCATTTTAACAGGAAGAATAAGAAAAAAAAACTGAAAAAAATTCATTATTTCTCAGTTTTCTGCCATTATAGTTTTAAAATAATACATGCCTCCATAATTAAAACCCACTTATTGTATTTGCCTAATAGTATTACACCGTTTAAATTATGTCCCTATCACAATGTATGGCGACAATATTTTATTTGGAAATAAAAGTGCATTTTTTCCGTTTTGCAACCATCACTATTTACAAGCTTATAATAATAAAAAATAGAAATACTTCATTTTTACATGGATATTTAAAAAGTTTAGACCCTTAGGTAAATATTTACTTTTTTTTTTGTACATTTTTTTTATCTTTTATTAAACATTTTATTTGGGTATTTTTGAGAGGGTGGGATGTAAATAGTATTTTTTTTTTTACTGTAAATATGTGTTTATTTTTATTTTTTTTAATGTAGATGTAGTTTTACTATTTGGCCACAAGATGGCAACGATGAGTTTGTTTACATTACGTCACTCTAAGTGTAACATGTACGCTTAGAGGAACGTAGGGGGGACATAGGAGGCAGAAAGAGCGAGGCTTCCGAGAGAAGCCGTCGATTTTTCTGCCAGGGAAAGGGATCAGTGATCAGGCACCATGTTCTGATTCATTGATTCCCTGGGTAATGAACCGCGGGCTGGGAGCGCACATGCGGCCTTTTGGACGTATATTATACGTCCAAAAGTCCAAAGTAGTTAAGGACTGATGTACAGACCTATGTAAATATATGTATTTTTTATGGAAAAAATATGTTTCATTGACTCTAAACTTTATCCCCATCTTTTAAATTGATATATTTCTTATTTTAAAATGTTAATATGAAGGAAAATGAACTAGGATAGAAAGGACAAATGCAGTTTGAATTATAAAACAACAGATTTTTCTTATGTAATCTTTATGGTATGCTGTACTAGCAGTGTGCCGGGGGTGTGGTTAGGGGTGTGGTCGGGTCGTGGCTTAAAGAGACACTAAAGCGGAAAAAAATGATATAATGAATTGGTTGTGTAGTACGGATAATTACTAGGACATTAGTAGCAAAGAAAATATTCTCATATTTTTATTTTCAGTTATATATAGTGTTTTTTATAACATTGCATCATTCTCTAATATTTGCAGTTTACACACTACTCAGCATTCTAAATGATTTTACAGTGAACTTTTGAACTGTCCTCTGGAGAGAAAAAGAAAATACAGTGACTGACAGTTGATATAACAAGCTACAGAAGACAGAGCTCTCTGCGACTTTGAAAGTTGTGGAGCTTAATTGCTCTTTTGCATAGATAACAATTGGAGTTTCTTAACTCTTCCTGTACTGGAAACAATATTAGACTTATGTATTTGCTCCTAATGTTTTAATTCTTAGCTGTACTACACATACAAATCATTATGTCATAATTCGTTTTTTCGCTTAAGTGTCTCTTTAAGTGTCCCTTTTGGGAGGTATGCATCTGGTAGAAGCATGGCTGAGTGTCTATCATCAGCATGTGGCTTAATGGTGTGCAGGGAAATCTTTATTGGCCTCAGCATCATAGCGGTGCTGATCATTTCCAACATGTTGGAATATTTTTAAATATAGTCCATAGAAGTACCATGAAAATCAGTTTATCTTTGGAAAGGAATATTGTGGGGGTGCAGCCAGGGCTTGTCTGCACCATTCCCATGGCTGTAGGTATATGTAAGCAACCTGAGTGTTTGGAGCATAAGTATCCTGCACTGTAGAGTTTGTATACATCTTTCAATAGCTGGAAAGACAAAGCTATTTCCTGCTGACTGTTCTAATTACTCCAGTTTGAACTCATGTTTATTTCTCCAATATTCATGTAGATAAATAAAACTGCTGGAAACAGGAAAATATATTTTTAAATCCTTTATCTAAGAAAAGGAGCCAACCTGACACTTGGCAACATATCTGTAGAAGCTGAGAAGGGTGGGAAATGTTTTGCACCTTTACTGACAATTTAGTGTGAGTGCTATAAAGACAGGAAAGGGAATTAATTAGGTGTTGCAGATGGATTATGCAGCAGTCCCCATGCCTCTAGAAAGCAGAGAAACAGGTTCTATGAGTTTACCAGTTAAGAAACAAAAGCATATATTATTTGTGGCGGTGATTTGATCAATTACCATTGTTAAAATAAACTGGACTGGATTTACAAATACAGAGGCTATAGGAAAGAAACCCTGATGTCTTAAATTGGACCTGAACTCAGAACTTCCTCTCTGCTCTAAAACATAAGCAACAGTGTAATAACCATTTCTTTGTTACAACTGATATAAATCCTACAATAAATTTGCAGTTAGTCTACTTCCTGCGGTAATGGAAGCAGACATATTGTAAACATCATGTGTTTACAAATGAGCTCTCTGCTATGGCAGTCAGCTGGCACAGCTGAGGGATAAAATTACAACTTGAGCATAGTCACAGATAATGGGAAATGAGACAGACTAAACTCTCTAAATACATATAGGGTGTCTTTCTCTATGTTTTGCTTCTGTCCTGTGCAAGAGTTAAGGTAGCCATACACTGGTCGATTTGCCATCAGATTCGACCAACAGATAGATCCCTCTCTGATCGAATCTGATCAGAGAGGGATCGTATGACTGCCTTTACTGCAAACAGATTGTGAATCGATTTCAGCCTGAAATCGTTCACAATCTGTGGTGGTGGTGCTGCCCCCCCCCCCCCCCCCTGCATACATTACCTGCTCCGCCGGCGCGACTCCCCAGGTCTCTGCTGTCTTCTTCTCCGCTCTGGTCTGGTCTCCGGGTCCGACAGGCTTCACTTCTTCCTGTCTGGGGGAAGTTTAAACAGTAGAGCGCCCTCTACTGTTTAAACTTCCTGCCGGGACAGGAAGAAGTTTAAGCCTGTTGGACCCGGAGACCAGCGCGGAGAAGAAGACAGCGGAGACCACGGGAGTCGCGCCGGCGGAGCAGGTAATGTATTGCAGCTGTATTGCGTCGGCCGTTGGGCACTCGAACGCCGCTAGCGACACGCTCCCTACCCGCGGGCGATCGACGGTAATTTACCGCACGGAGCGATCGACGGGACCGATCTATTTCGGTATGAAATAGATCGAAATTTAGCATTAACATTAACGATTTGACAGCAGATTCGATCCCAGTGATCGAATCTGCTGTCTATCGGCGGGGAATCGGCCTAGTGTATGGCCAGCTTTAAGGTCCACGTTAAACTCTAACTTAATAGTTGCCACAGTCCAACGCTTAAGGTTTCCATACGTTTATAGATTTGCAGCAGATAGATTTCTGTCAGATGCCTGTCAAGTCGAATCTGGCAGGAATCTATCTGATGTGTGCCACACACTAGGAACAGTATCAGAATGAAATCTATTGGAAATCTATCTAAATGCATTATTGGACCATTAGATCCAATGCAACTCTATGGGCAATGCATCTACTACCAGCAGCAGATTGACCTAGATTTTCCATCCTGTCAATCAGCCGCAAATCGATCGATAGATTTGATAGAATCGATTTCTGATTGATCGGTTCTATGGCTGAAATTGACCAGTGTATGGGCCCCTTTAGGACAACTTGTGCTGAAATAAATGGCCCCCCTGAAGTAACATGCTGAGATCCAGCATGCGTGCATACCAGGCATGGATATAGTGTTGTTCTGCAGAGGGAGGGGGTTCCCCCTATACAGGAAATACAAGCACATTTTCTGTGTAGTTATGACCATGGCCAGATTTCTGGCAAGGCCACAAAGGCAATGACCTAGGGCACCAGGAAAACAAGGGGCAGCAGTGGGCTGGTGCTGACAGTTAACCTGCTGAACAGTCACTCAATCACGCTATCCCTGATGCCCATTGTGCTGCCTTCTGCACACAATAGCAGCAATACCCTGTCTGCAGCGGCCCTGCTTCAGAGTTTGCACATACGGAAGGTCAGGTCTGGCACTCAGGGGATAAAAGAGGAGCAAATGGGCACTTACAGTGACCTATGATCAACCTGTCACACACCCAGGGGCGTAACAATAGACCCTGCAAGGGATGCAGCTGCAGGGGGCCCAGAAGCAGCATGGGCCCCCATGGGGGGTGAAGTTTTCCCTGTCCTGAGACACTGACAACTAAGGGCACTGAGAGAAAAAGCTTTCTCTTGTCTGCACAATTGTTCTAATGACTGCCTCTGCTCAGCCACTGATAAGAAATCAGTGTTATAGAAACACTGAGCAAAAACCACTATCTCAAAATGTAATATTGACACCTCAGGCAAAAAAAAGAGGAAGGGGGCCCCATCCAAAGATTCGCAGGGGGCCCCCGTGATTTCTAGTTATGCCCCTGCACACACCGGTGACCGTTTGCTGAGTCTGACACCACCCTCCTCCCAGCTCTAACCTATCAGAGGTGTAGAAGGGGAAAGACTTGTTATGCGTTGCTGGGGCAGACGGATATGTCAAAGAAATCCCAGGGTGCAGGCGCAGATAGAGTGAGCTCAGTGAAGAATGAAAAGTGCAAAGTGCTTGGTGAGAGAGAGATCAGGGGGTTGGAGCTGCAGCACCAGGGCAGGAGAGACACAGACAACAGGACTGAGGGTGGCATCTGATGTATGCTAATAATTTATGCTAACAGACCTTACCAATAGGACAGACATCATTATAAAGGAGGCAGATAAGGGAGGTAATATGGTGGTATGGCTGAGGGAGATGTATGAGGAGGAAATTTTTAGACAATTGAATAACAAAGATTTTTATAGAAAGTTGCCTGGCAATCCAACAGAAATTTTCCAGCAGGAATTAAACAGGAACAGGAATTAAAATTGATATTACAAAATGGACTCTTTGATAAAAATAATTACAGAAAAGAAATATAAATATCTATGAGTTGAGAAAACAGTTGTCCCAACTTTTTATGTTTTGCCCAAGATACATAAAAACAAACAGACCCCTTCGGGCAGGCCAATAGTGTCAGGAATAGGCAGCCTAAACGAGAAATGCTGTGCATTCATAGATTTTTTTTCTGCAGCCCCACGTTACTTCTCTATAATCCTATACACGAGACTCCATGGATGTCCTAAACAAAATTTAAGCCATCCAACTAAATATCCATCACTCTCTAAAAACATGAGATGTCGAGAGTCTTAATTCAAACATAGCACATGGTGATAGCTTGAGAGCAGTGAAATATTTTTTGGACATGGAGTCTACAGAAAATAAAGAGAGGAATATATGAATCTTGCGGTTATTGGATTATGTGTTGAAACATAACTATTTTTTATTTGATAAAAAATTTTTACCTGCAGATAAGGGGTGTGGCCATGGGGGCCAAGTATGCCCCCTCAGTGGCCAACCTCTTTCTTGGCTGGTGGGAGAGGGAATATATATGGGCATCGTCTCTGGAACTATTCCACCCCACAATTGCAGGCACACTCAAACTATTTAGTAGACCAAACTAAAAATGCTTTAAAACTTTGAATCCCAAAACACCGCTCTACAGTTAAATTTGCCTCTTGAGACCATCTAGATGGGAAAACCCTTACCACAGTGGCAGATCATTTGTTGATGTATTGCAGGCAGGAATTTTGAAAATTGGAAAGTATATGGCCTGAAGAAACTCCATCCAAATAATAGAGGAGGAAATCACGTTATGAAAATGTTGAGACTGGAACTACAATGGATTTATATACTAGGAACTAGATGCCCTTTTGGACTAAATAAAGACTACAATTTTGGGTGTTATCTCTCCCAATGAGGTTTGCCAATTTGATTACTAATGCCTCTTAAAGAGAACCCGAGGTGGGTTTGAAGAATGTTATCTGCATATAGAGGCTGGATCTGCCTATACAGCCCAGCCTCTGTTGCTATCCCAAACCCCCCTAAGGTCCCCCTGCACTCTGCAATCCCTCATAAATCACAGCCACGCTGCTGACACACAGCTTGTCAGAGCTGGCTGTGTTTATCTCTATAGTGTCAGTCTGCTGCTCTCCCCGTCTCCTGCAGAACTCTGGTCCCCGCCTGCGTCCCTTTCCTCCCCGCTGATTGGAGGGAAGGGACGGGGGCAGGGACCGGAACTATGCAGGAGGTGGGGGAGCAGCCAAGACTGACACTACAGATGTAAACACAGCCTCACAGCACGGCTGTGATTTTTGAGGGATTGCAGAGTGCAGGGGGACCTTAGGGGGGTTTGGGATAGCAACAGAGGCTGGGCTGTATAGGCAGATCCAGCCTCTGTATGCAGATAACATTCTTTAAACACACCTCGGGTTCTCTTTAAACGTCTAATTAGGAATATACAAATTTCACGATCTTACTTTCCTACTTTGTAACCACACCATCTAGACTATCTGACCCTCTGAGTCTCTAGGTAAGTAGACACGGAGTGGCCTTATACCTATTATTCGATGACCTTGAGGTAAGGAGGTCTGACTTGTCTTAATTAACATTCGGCATGTCTCACCATAGTAATTATGTTACTCACCACACACATCTGGTTTTATGTGGGATCACCCCGAGTAGTAACATGGGTACATGTGTATAATAAACCATTTTGTGAGATTTGTAGAGTAATACTTGTCTTTCTATGTTTCCTTATCTGTGTCACTAGTTCTCATTGGACTATCTTTCACTATATTGGCCTCTGTGAGGAATCTTGGACTACACTTTTCCTGTAGAATATGTCTGAAGACTTGGACCTAATGCTCCTTTCATAAATTGTCTGCGATGAACTATCTCCTGTGCTTGGCCTGTCTCTCCTCCATATGCTCATTAATCTTTCTTTGCACAGCTATATATTATTTTGTGAAGGAAATTGTAAACCTTTTGAAACCTTTGTAGACTATGGAATGTGGCTGATATATATGTCTAATTGTATGCCATGTGATGTTCTACCTTGACCACTAGATGTCATCTCTTATCTCTTGTCTTTTGTTTCTAAGACCTTTTACAACTTTGTCCATTAGAGGCCTGTATAGTATACATCCCATTCATTCTTAGCGCATGCATAGATTTGTTTGCATTAGGCGTATATCAAAAAAGGGCGCCTGGAAAAAAGGGCGCGGGGTGTAGCCGAAATTAAAAGTTTGAATGCAAAACCGTATTTTTCGTTTAAGAGGTTATAAATGATAATTTAGTGCTAAATACGTTAAATAAATGGAAATGAAATGGCAAAATACCGTCTATAACAGTAAACGAATTCTGAAATGAAACGTCAAATAGCGTCTATAGCAAAAACGATATTTACACTTGTATTAAGCATAGTACTACAGCGCTGCGTAATATGTTGGCGCTTTATAAATACAACAAATAAATAAATAAATAAATACTAGAATGGTAGGTTTTACAGGTATTTTACTACAATTATACCTAACTTTAGGGTCACAGATATCTCTCCTTATCCCTATCCCTCACACCTAGACCCCCCTTTGTGTAAATACACATAATGTAATAAATTGTATATATTACATATATTGTACTATAACTATACCTAACCTTACTCTCATACAGAGCCCTCCCTGTACCTATCCCTAACCCCTAGACCCCCCTGGTGGTGCCTAAACCTAAGACTCCCCTGGTGGTGCCTAAACCTAAGACCCCCCTGTTGGTGCCTAAACCTAAGACTCCCCTGGTGGTGCCTAAACCTAAGACCCCCCTGTTGGTGCCTAAACCTAAGACCCCCCTGGTGGTGCCTAAACCTAAGACCCCCCTGTTGGTGCCTAAACCTAAGACTCCCCTGGTGGTGCCTAAACCTAAGACCCCCCTGTTGGTGCCTAAACCTAAGACTCCCCTTCTGGTGCCTAAACCTAAGACCCCCCTGGTGGTGCCTAAACCTAAGACCCCCCTGGTGGTGCCTAAACCTAAGACCCCCCTGTTGGTGCCTAAACCTAAGACTCCCCTGGTGGTGCCTAAACCTAAGACCCCCCTGTTGGTGCCTAAACCTAAGACTCCCCTTCTGGTGCCTAAACCTAAGACCCCCCTGGTGGTGCCTAAACCTAAGACCCCCTGGTGGTGCCTAAACCTAAGACTCCCCTGGTGGTGCCTAAAACTAACCACCCCCCTGGTGGTGTATATTGCACTGTATGTATACCTAACCCTCCCTGTACCTATCCCTAACCCCTAGACCCCCCTGGTGGTGCCTAAACCTAAGATGCCCCTGGTGGTGCCTAAACCTAAGACTCCCCTGGTGGTGCCTAAACCTAAGACCCCCCTTCTGGTGCCTAAACCTAAGACCCCACTGGTGGTGCCTAAAACTAACCACCACCCTGGTCCTAACCCTCCCTGTACCTATCCCTAACCAGGGGCGTAGCAATAGGCCCTGCAGCGCCTGCGCCCGCGGAGGCCCGCTCGGGGCCGTTTTTTGGGGGCTGGAGGGGTGGCAGCATGAGGGGAAAGCCTTGCCCACAGTCGGCGGGGAGAGGGGAAGTTCCCCCCTCTCCCTCACCTCGGGGCTCTCCCCTCTGCGCCCCCCTCCAGCTAGTGAATGTGTGTGGGCAGCGGGCAGCGGCGGCGGGATACATACCTTCTTCCTTGCGTTCCATCGCCGCCTTCTCGCTCTAGCGGCTGACGTCACTTCCGGAAGCGGAAGTGACGTCAGCCGCTAGAGTGAGAAGGCGGCGATGGAACGCAAGGAAGAAGGTATGTATCCCGCTGCTGCCCGCTGCCCACACACAGGGGGATTTTCAGGTGTCTGCTGCCCACATTACGATTTTCAGGTGCCTGCTGCCCACATTACGATTTTCAGGTGTCTGCTGCCCACATTACGATTTTCACGTGCCTGCTGCCCACATTACGATTTTCAGGTGTCTGCTGCCCACATTACGATTTTCTGGTCACTGCTGCCCACATTGCGATTTTCTGGTCACTGCTGCCCACATTGCGATTTTCAGGTGTCTGCTGCCCACATTACGATTTTCTGGTGTCTGCTGCCCACATTACGATATTCTGGTGTATGCTGCCCACATTACGATTTTCTGGTCACTGCTGCCCACATTGCGATTTTCAGGTGCCTGCTGCCCACATTAAGATTTTCTGGTCACTGCTGCCCACATTGCGATTTTCAGGTGTCTGCTGCCCACATTACGATTTTCAGGTGTCTGCTGCCCACATTACGATTTTCAGGTGTCTGCTGCCCACATTGCGATTTTCTGGTGTATGCTGCCCACATTACGATTTTCAGGTGTCTGCTGCCCACATTACGATTTTCTGGTGTCTGCTGCCCACATTGCGATTTTCTGGTCACTGCTGCCCACATTGCGATTTTCTGGTCACTGCTGCCCACATTGCGATTTTCAGGTGTCTGCTGCCCACATTACGATTTTCAGGTGTCTGCTGCCCACATTACGATTTTCAGGTGTCTGCTGCCCACATTACGATTTTCTGGTCACTGCTGCCCACATTGCGATTTTCTGGTCACTGCTGCCCACATTACGATTTTCAGGTGTCTGCTGCCCGCATTACGATTTTCTGGTGTCTGCTGCCCACATTGCGATTTTCTGGTCACTGCTGCCCACATTGCGATTTTCTGGTCACTGCTGCCCACATTACGATTTTCAGGTGTCTGCTGCCCACATTACGATTTTCTGGTGTCTGCTGCCCACATTGCGATTTTCTGGTCACTGCTGCCCACATTGCGATTTTCTGGTCACTGCTGCCCACATTACGATTTTCAGGTGTCTGCTGCCCACATTACGATTTTCTGGTGTCTGCTGCCCACATTGCGATTTTCTGGTCACTGCTGCCCACATTGCGATTTTCTGGTCACTGCTGCCCACATTACGATTTTCAGGTGTCTGCTGCCCGCATTACGATTTTCTGGTGTCTGCTGCCCACATTACGATTTTCTGGTCACTGCTGCCCACATTGCGATTTTCTGGTCACTGCTGCCCACATTACGATTTTCAGGTGTCTGCTGCCCGCATTACGATTTTCTGGTGTCTGCTGCCCACATTGCGATTTTCTGGTCACTGCTGCCCACATTACGATTTTCAGGTGTCTGCTGCCCACATTACGATTTTCTGGTGTCTGCTGCCCACATTGCGATTTTCTGGTCACTGCTGCCCACATTGCGATTTTCTGGTCACTGCTGCCCACATTGCGATTTTCAGGTGTCTGCTGCCCACATTACGATTTTCAGGTGTCTGCTGCCCACATTACGATTTTCAGGTGTCTGCTGCCCACATTACGATTTTCTGGTCACTGCTGCCCACATTGCGATTTTCTGGTCACTGCTGCCCACATTACGATTTTCAGGTGTCTGCTGCCCACATTGCGATTTTCAGGTGCCTGCTGCCCACATTACGATTTTCAGGTGTCTGCTGCCCACATTACGATTTTCTGGTGACTGCTGCCCACATTACGATTTTCAGGTGCCTGCTGCCCACATTACGATTTTCAGGTGTCTGCTGCCCACATTACGATTTTCTGGTCACTGCTGCCCACATTGCGATTTTCTGGTCACTGCTGCCCACATTGCGATTTTCAGGTGTCTGCTGCCCACATTAGGATTTTCTGGTGTGTGCTGCCCACATTATGATATTCTGGTGACTGACTGCTGCCCACATTAGGATTTTCTGGTGACTGCTGCTCACATTACGATATTCTGGTGACTGCTGCCCACATTAGGATTTTCTGGTGACTGATGCCCACATTGCGATTTTCTGGTGACTGCTGCCCACATGGCGATTTTCTGGTGACTGCTGCCCACGTTGCGATTTTCTAGGGAACTCTGCCCACATTACGATTTTCTGTCCCACATTACGATATTCTGGTGAACGCTGCCCACATTACGATTGTCTGGTGAATGCTGTCCACGTTACAATTTTCTGGTGACTGCTGCTCACGTTACGATTTTCTGGTGAACTCTGCCCACATTATGATTTTCTGGTGAACTCTGCCCACATTATGATTTTCTGGTGAACGCTGCCCACATTACGATTGTCTGGTGAATGCTGTCCACGTTACAATTTTCTGGTGACTGGTGCCCACATTACGATTTTCTGGTGAACTCTGCCCACATTATGATTTTCTAAAGGCCCACATTACGATTTTCTGGTGAACTCTGCCCACATTACGATTTTCTGGCCCACATTACGATTGTCTGGTAAAATGCTGCCCACTTTACAATTTACAGTGAAACGCTGCCCCATTACGATTATTTGGCACCTATGGGGGGGGGGGCCCATCCAAATATTCGCAGGGGGGCCCAGTGATTTCTAGTTACGCCCCTGTCCCTAACCCCTAGACCCCCTAGTAATGCCTAAACCTAACCATCCCCACTGCACAAAACACGCTAAACACATATAAACAATAATATATTTAATCCTTAAAATACTTCACTCCAAATAACATGAATAAAATAATTTATATATTTGTAATAGAATAACTAGCCTTAAAATCACGTAGAAATCTTAAAATAACAGTAATTTGTAATAGAATAACTAGCCTTAAAATCACGTAGAAATCTTAAAATAACAGTAATATTTAAAGCGATATTTTAGTAACTATAATCAACGCATTAGAAGTGTAAAAACAAAGTTAATACCATAAGCGATGTATTTCTAATACAATCAGCTTTAGAAACGTTATTTAAGCATTATACATATGAAAACGAATTTTAAATGATAAAAGAAGTGTAAACGAAATTTTAGTTGTTATAGTTTTATAAGCGCATTTTTAAAACGAAAAAACTAGTTAAAACCCATATAAGCGTAATTTACAAACGAAAAAATAAGTATAATACAAAGTCTAAACGAACTTGTAAACGATATTTGTTATAAACTTTATCCTGTAAAGGAAAACCTTTGTTAACACGATCCCTGTAACCGCTATTTCTCGTGCGCCCTTTTTTCCTGTCGGGCGCCGAATAGCCGATATTTTGCATTGCAGTCTATGGCGGCACCCTTTTTGTCCACTATCCCTGTGCGCCCTTTTTTACTAGTTCCTGCATTAGATGCGGAAATATATACGTAATGGATGCGTACGTGATGACGCCATGAAGGTGTGTCATGTGATGCGTATGACGCGGCCGCGTCTATGCATAAACACTATTTAAACTGCACCAGCACACCAATATGGCGCCCCTGATGTAGCTTCGGCATAACTAGTAGGATCTGGATGGCTCTCCCTTCTTGGCTCCTTCTACACCTACACCTCCATTCTTTGGTAAGCTTTGCCTTTCCAGTCTATCCCAGCCTGGGAATCATCTCTGCCTCCATCTTTAATCTTTTTATACTTGCTTAGCTGGCCTCTTATCCATGTTTGATTCTTTCTTAAACTTTTCCATACCATCACACTTCTGAGACCTAGGACTCTTAAAGAAAATCTGTAATGAAAAAAACTCCCCTGGGGGGTACTCACCTCGGGTGTGGGAAGCCTCTGTATCCTATTGAGGCTTCCCACGTCCTCCTCGGTCCCATGGTGGGGGCGAAAATCCTCCCGGAGTGGTGGCGATGTAAATATTTACCTCCGTGGCTCCAGATTTATACAAAAATATTTTTTTTTAATAAAAATGTCCTTTTTTTTATTTATCTCCCTCCCCCTGAGAGCCAATCAGTGTGATCAGCCTATGAGAGGCGATCACTTTGTGAGTCACTCGAGGGGACAGCTCAATGACAGAGCTGTCCCCTGTACAGCCATGCAGGAGATTGCAGCGCTGTACATACAAATAGCGGCTTTTTCCCCTCTTCTTTCCTCGCATGTGTGCAAACGTTCCCTGCTAATCTCCGCCCCAGGACTTGATGCCGATCAGCGTTAGGCGGTCCTGGGGGAGCTACTCTGCGCTGCCGGTTGGCGTTAGGTGGACTGTAATGATCTGCTCAGCTGCCTGTGCAGGCAGGCAGCTTTTTGGCCATTGTTTAGGTTTGCATGCTGCAGGACTCTGGAAAGAAGAGCTTCTGCCAGTTCTGCAGCTTGCTGCAGAGGAATTTGCATACGTTTATCATGCAAATTGCCTAGCCACATCCATTGTGGGCTTGCTCTATAAGTACTATCTGTTTCCCACAATGCTTGGCTGGTCATAAGGAGTCTTCCTGTGAAACACTCTGGAGGAGTGTCAGCCTTACTGTCTGTTTGAAGATCAGCTTAGAGTAATTCCTGGAAAACTGCACTAGGTAGGTTTCCTTAGTGCAGTTAGGATTGCTTATCTGTTTGTTTGTTCTGTTGCTATTGTCCTGTCCCAGCGGTGGTCGACAGGAAATGGTTCTGATGTCTGTTCTTGGAGTATAGCTGGTGCAGCGGTTGCTACCAGCTATCTCTTCTGATCTGTCTCACTTGGATCGAGCTGGCATCTTGCGCTAGCGCTGTGGATCCTTCTGTTCTGTCTCCTTGGATCGCGCTAGCCACTTTCACTAGTGCTGTGGATCCTTCTGTTCTGCTACTCTGTCTGCCTGGATCGCACTCGCCTAGCGCTAGTGCTGTGGATCCTTCTGTTCTGTCTTCCTGGATCGTGCTAGCCACTTTCGCTAGTGCTGTGGATCCTATATCTCGCTTGTCCCTGTTTTCGTGTGTCTGTCTTGTCTGCTACGAACGCTTGCTGGAGGCTCGGTGAAGTAACTGTTAAGCAAGCGCTCGCGTCCTCTGTTACATGTTTGTCTGTCGATGGTTAGTTAGGCGTGGTTGTCTCTATTGTGCTTATCACGTGGAGACCGCGCACGAACGCGTGCACTGTTGCGAATGAGTGCGGTGTTCGCGTTCAGTTAGCGTTTGTTATTTTCCTTGTTATTCTCATTTTATTATTTGCTGTGCCATTGCTACCCTCGTATTCTGTTCTGATCTGCCTTGTGTCACGTCTGGCGATCGCACCTCTCGTGATCGCGTTCCTATTTCATATCTGCTGTTGTGTGTGCACTGTCGCAGGGTGGCGACTAGGTTGGCGCACACACATACAACCTGTCCCTTTGCTCGTTCTCATTCGCAATTGCTTCTCTTGCGATTGCGATCTGCGCTTCGTACAATTCCTGTCTGGCATTTGTGGAGGTACAGAGGATTGGTTCCTCTGCACTCTCCAGCGCCATCTGCCGACAGGAATTTCCCTCTACGGGTGCGTAGCACCTTTTGCTGGGTGGCTGCAATTATACGCTTGTGGAGGATTTCCGCCGTATCAGCGCACGCGTTGTGCGCTGATCACGGAGAAAGTTCCACAATCGTTACATGGACACAAATGGTTAAAGTGTACCTGAGATCTCGTTACTGGGGGTATTTATACTTACCTGGGGCTTTCTCTAGCCTCATCTCTGCTTGATAGGGAACTGAGATCTTGTTACTGGGGGTATTTATACTTACCTGGGGCTTTCTCCAGCCCCATGAGGTGCGTGGACTCCCTCACCATCCTCCCCGGGTGCGCCATTGCTTTGCAATCTCGTCTGGTAATCTAGCCAGGCATGGCCAGTTGTGCACTTCTGCGCAGGGGGTGGGCACACGGCTGAGCGCAGCCAGACAGATTACTGACGGGGATTACAAAGCAATGGAGCGCCGGGAAGGATGGTGAAGGAGTCCACGCACCTCATGGGGCTGGAAAAAGCCCCAGATAAGTATAAATACCCCCCAGTAATGAGGATTGGATTAAGATGTAATGGGGCCCTAGGCAAGGTAGTAGATTTTGGGCCCCCTTTTGGTAAACTAAAGTGAAGAGAGGTCAGAGAAGGTGGTGGGTAGGCCCCTTCACACCCATTAGGCCTGGTGGATGATCCTGCTCTGCTTTAAGGTTAATGTTTAGTGGTATAGATGAGTTGTGCTGTAAGATATAAGATTAGACTAAAATGTATATTTATTATCAATGAGGTACTAACTGAATACGATTTATATATGTAAGTGTGAGTTTACCTATAAAATGGCAAAAAAGGTTCATATAAACCAAGATAACAGCTATGATTTTTTAACTTACATTCATTAACCACTTGAGGACCCACCCTTTACCCCCCCTTAAGGACCAGCGCTGGTTTGATTGATCTGTGCTGGGTGGGCTCTGCAGCCCCCAGCACAGATCAGGGTGCAGGCAGGGAGATCAGATTGCCCCCCTTTTTTCCCCCCTATGGGGATGATGTGCTGGGGGGGTCTGATCTCTCCTGCCTGCTGTGGGTGGCGGGGGGGGGCACCTCAAAGCCCCCCTCCGCGGCGACATTCTCCCCCCTCCCTCTCCTACCTGCTCCCCCGGGAGATCTGGGCTGCACAGGACGCTATCCGTCCTGTGCAGCCAGTGACAGGACGTCCCCTGTCACATGGCGGCGATCCCCGGCCGCTGATTGGCCGGGGATCGCCGATCTGCCTTACGGCGCTGCTGCGCAGCAGCGCCGTACAAATGTAAACAAAGCGGATTATTTCCGCTTGTGTTTACATCTAGCCTGCGAGCCGCCATCGGCGGCCCGCAGGCTATTCACGGAGCCCCCCGCCGTGATTTGACAGGAAGCAGCCGCTCGTACGAGCGGCTGCTTCCTGATTAATTAGGCTGCAGCTGGCGACGCAGTACTGCGTCGCTGGTCCTGCAGCTGCCACTTTGCCGACGCACGTTATGAGTGTGCGGTCGGCAAGTGGTTAAAATGATATCAGAAATTAGAATGTAGTTATTAACAAAAAATGGTTACATAGCTGTTACTAGCTTGTAAACAGTAGAGAAAATGTCAGGAATTAATATTTGGATAGAAGAGCCATCTCTCAACTGACCAGTAACCTCAGAGGATTCAGCTCTGCTACAGAATGACATCATCGGCATGAGCTCCCTGCACGTGGCCTGGCAGCTGAAAGTGGCAGTTAAAGTCAGGAAGTGGCAGTTGGAAGTCAGTCTAGAGCTGGCAGCCATTTTGAAGTGCAGCAGCTTGAGACTCTCCAGCTGAATTAGACAGTTTTTATTATTACAAAGAAGATTTTTGGTAAGGAGGAGACCAGAGGACAGTGACAGAGGCTAATAGGGCAACAGGATGATGAGACCAGAGCCAAGCCATGTTACAGGAACAGAGAGGAAGGTGAAGAAGAGGAGCAGAGGTGAGCCAACTGACAGCAGCCAGGGAAGCAGAGGGTGAAGAAAAGAAAGCAAAGGGGTCCAGAGCTCTGGCTGCCAGACCTGGGGCTGACCATGGATGACAAGAAGGACCTGCAAGGCACTGGGAAGGTCCGTAGACAAGTGGTGAAGGCTGCTGTGAAACTGCTGAAGCAACAGTTTCAGGATGCAACTGGTCTTCCTCGCATAAGAGCAGTGGACTACGATGTCAAACCGACAAGAGAGCCAACAATTCAGATTCATATGGACCTTCAACATCAACATGCCTTTGTCACAGCCTGCGATGGAACAACGTTGCTGGTAGCCGACAGTAATCCTATCTTGGTTTTTAGAGAGATGGCCATCCGGCAGATCAAAGACAGCTACAAGGACTACGTGGAAGAACCATTGAAAAACATGGAGTATCTGCAGGTAGACCAACAGACGTACACCATCCTAGATGCCAATTCTTGTGCCCTGCATGCCATCGCAAACGTCTATGAATTGTTGGCAGAAGATGGAAGCACAGAGTGTGTTTACAACAGGCAGCACATGAGACCGCATATGCTGCAGTGCTTCATCAACAGAAAGATCACAGAATTTCCCAAGGATTCCAAGATAGATGCAGCACAACAAACCTTGGAGAGGCCTTTCAACTGGAAGAGATGAAGCAGAAGCGGATTCTTGAGACTCTCCAGCTGAATTAGACAGTTTTTATTATTAAAAAGAAGATTTTTGGTAAGGAGGAGACCCGAGGACAGTGACAGAGGCTAAATAGGGCAACAGGATGATGAGACCAGAGCCAAGCCATGTTACAGGAACAGAGAGGAAGGCAAAGAAGAGGAGCAGAGGTGAGCCAACTGACAGCAGCCAGGGAAGCAGAGGGTGAAGAAAATAAAGCAGAGGTCTGGCTGCCAGACCTGGGGCTGACCACAGATGACACGAAGGACCTGCAAATCACTGGGAAGGTCCATAGACAAGTGGTGAAGGCTGCTGTGAAACTGCTGAAGCAACAGTTTCAGGATGCAACTGGTCTTCCTCGCATTAGAGCAGTGGACTACGATGTCAAACCGACAAGAAAGCCAACAATTCAAATTCATATGGACCTTCAACATGCCTTTGTCACAGCCTGCGATGGAACAACGTTGCTGGTAGCCGACAGTAATCCTATCTTGGTTTTTAAAAAGATGGCCATCCAGCAGATCGAAGACAGCTACAAGGACTACGTGGAATAACCATTGAAGAACATGGAGTATCTGCAGGTAGACCAACAGACGTACACCATCCTAGATGCCAATTCTTGTGCCCTGCATGCCATCGCAAACGTCTATGAATTGTTGGCAGAAGATGGAAGCACAGAGTGTGTTTACAACAGGCAGCACATGAGACCGCATATGCTGCAGTGCTTCATCAACAGAAAGATCACAGAATTTCCCAAGGATTCCAAGATAGATGCAGCACAACAAACCTTGGAGAGGCCTTTCAACTGGAAGACATGAAGCAGAAGCGGATTCTGCATTACCAACCTCTGCCTGCCTCCCACCACTCCAGCCACCACCGGTTCTGTTTCCATCCTGGATCTGCAAAGCCCAGCATCTCAGCAATAACATAACCTGCCATGTAAGTATTAGCTGAAAAGTTTCCTTACAGGTTACTCTCTTCTCACCCAGGAATTAGCAAATGAAAGCCACTAGCCTAATTAATTAGCTTAATTAGCTGGCAGTGGGGTTTTGTTTGCTAATATTTTAATTATTAATATATTTTTGTTTTATTCAGTTTTTTAAACCATCAAATCTGTAAATGATTATAAATGTCTAGTATTGTCATCATCCGGGGTGAGTGTATTGCATGTAAGGAAGCTTTTACATCCACCCCAGCCACACACTCTGCCTCCAAGCTGCAGACATCCAGCTAATCCAAGAAAGCATCTGAACCAATCCAACGTGCCAATGCCCTCTGCTTCTACGCTGCAAACATCCAGCTGAGCATATAAAGCATAGGAACCAATCCAACGTGCCAATGCCCTCTGCTTCTACGCTGCAAACATCCAGCTGAGCATATAAAGCATAGGATCCAATCCAGCATGCCAATGCCCTCTGCTTCCACGCTGCAAACATCTAGCTGAGCATATAAAGCATAGGATCCAATCCAGCAAGCCAATGCCCTCTGCTTCCATGCTGCAAACATCCAGCTGAGCATATAAAGCATAGGAACCAATCCAGCATGCCAATGCCCTCTGCTTCCACGCTGCAAACATCTAGCTGAGCATATAAAGCATAGGAACCAATCCAGCATGCCAATGCCCTCTGCTTCCACGCTGCAAACATCTAGCTGAGCATATAAAGCATAGGATCCAATCCAGCATGCCATGCCCTCTGCTTCCATGCTGCAAACATCCAGCTGAGCATATAAAGCATAGGAACCAATCCAGCATGCCAATGCCCTCTGCTTCCATGCTGCAAACATCCAGCTGAGCATATAAAGCATAGGATCCAATCCAGCATGCCAATGCCCTCTGCTTCCACGCTGCAAACATCCAGCTGAGCATATAAAGCATAGGATCCAATCCAGCATGCCAATGCCATCTGCTTCCATGCTGCAAACATCCAGCTGAGCATATAAAGCATAGGAACCAATCCAGCATGCCAATGCCCTCTGCTTCCATGCTGCAAACATCTAGCTGAGCATATAAAGCATAGGATCCAATCCAGCATGCCAATGCCATAAAACAAATAGAGACTGCACTCAGAAGGCTTCTTAAACACTGTATTAACAGCAGACAGAGCACAACAAGGTACACGACATGTTTTGGGCGGAGCCCTTCCTCAGATGTCAATGCCCTCTGTTTCCATGCTGCAAACATCTAGCCAAGCTTACATAGCATCTGGCCCCTCTGTAACCACTCTAAGGTGAGTATAATGCCCCCAACTCAGGAGCGGTGAGTATAATCCTTCCAACTCAGGAGCGATGAGTATAATCCTCCCAACTCAGGAGCGGTGAGTATAATCCCCCCAACTCAGGAGCGGTGAGTATAATCCTTCCAACTCAGGAGCGATGAGTATAATCCTCCCAACTCAGGAGCGTTGAGTATATTCCTCCTAACTCAGGAGCGGTAAGTATAATCCTCCCAATGCAGGACAATGACTTTTCTATTTTCACTTCTTTTTTTTGTTTTGCCCCCTCCTCCCTCCCACCCAAAAAAAAAATTAAAACAAAGTTAAACAATGTAAGAAAAAATAGCCCCCCCCCCCCTTTACAAACATTCTTTTTTTTTTTTTTTCAATAATATCTATGATGTTAAGACTGACACAGATGAGTGGACTGAAAGACGCACAATAAAGCTGGGCATACACTATTAGATTTTTTTGAAGGTCAGATAAAGAGCTCAGTATCCCCCTGATGTTGGTGCTTTACCTGATTACCATCTTGCACCAAGATATTTCTCAATGCAAAGCTATGTGGCTGCAGATTACCGGTGGGTGACCCCTGCACCCCCTGTTTAATCAAGAAAAGACAAGGATTTTTAAATTAAGGTTTGAGTGATATGCCAGTCCAAAAACAATTTGACTTTTTTGATAACTTATGTTTCATTCAGTTTTATTTTGTAATGTACTGTCAAATTTCTAAATTATTAAAAATTTCTAATAATAGTTACCCACTTTAACAAAGACGGACATACGGACTTAAACTGACTTAAATACATAGACCGGACTTTATTAGAGTGACTCACTGAGCGTAGCGATAGGGTAGGGCATACAGGTTAGATGTAGGGTTAGAGAGACGCTCAGTGACTGCAGTGATAGGGTAGAGGACACAGGTTAGGAGGAGATGTAGGGTTAGAGAGACGCTCAGTGACTGTAATGACATAATGGTATTTGTATATTGTCCTCTGAAGCAGGATTACCTTTACTTAGTGTCTGTGAAATCCCATTATGCAGATATTCCCTCTTCCTGCTAGTCTACAGGGAAGAAGTGGGAATACCTGAAAAACGGGGCACCAGACAGACAAAATAAAATACTACAAGATCTACAGATGCAGGAACTACAAGATCTACAGATGCAGGGACTACAAGATCTACAGATGCAGGATCTACAAGATCTACAGATACGGGGACTACAAGATCTACGTGTGCAGGAACTACAAGATCTACAGATGCAGGAACTACAAGACTACAGATGCAGGAACTACAAGATCTACAGATGCAGGGACTACAAGATCTACAGAAGCAGGGACTACAAGATTTACGTGTGCAGGAACTACAAGATCTACAGATGCAGGGACTACAAGACTACAGATGCAGGGACTACAAGATCTACAGATGCAAGAACTACAAGATCTACAGATGCAGGGACTACAAGACTACAGATGCAGGGACTACAAGATCTACAGAAGCAGGGACTACAAGATCTACATATGCAGGAACTACAGAATGTTTTGGTGACATCAGTATTTAATATCAATAAACACTATTTATAATGTATCCTTTGTGTTTTGACATAATGTCATAATTAGGCTGAAAAAAAAAACAATCTGTTCCTGTATCCTGTTTTTCTCATATGACAAATGCTGTACTACTGTGCCAAATGTATTTATTGCATTTATATGGTGCTGACATAATATTTGGTGATTTAAGGTATGTGCCCATCCATGCACAATTGCCTGTAGAGATCAGCACCCTAGAAGGACAGTTCAGGACATGAGCATTATACAGACATGTTATCCAGCTACAGCTAATCGATGCATACTCTAGAAGAGCGCTGCGGCATCATCGCAACACTGCATGACCTAGCTAGTTCCTGGGCTAACTCGTTTTTCGGGGACAGTTGCCTGGGGGGAAGGTTTAGTTAGGGGAGCACAGCGTAGGGGATAGGGGATTGGGTAGTTTGATTAGCAGGGAGGTGGAGCTGGCTAGTCAGGCAGGGAGGAGGTGACGTCAGGCACCTTAGGAGAGGCAGCGAGAGCAAATGAGCTCTCGTTCGCTCTGGCAGCAGTTTAGGCCCGGGGGGACTTACCGCATGGCAGGATGGCACAGTGGGACATCGCAGGTGTCCTGTGCCAGCTGAGGGAGGAAGCCGACAGGAGGGGTTTGGATTGGAGGGGGGCCTTGGAGGCCTCCTCTGCACCGCAGCAACCCGCCATGGGCGGATCACGACGTGGCCCCGGTAGCTGGGAGGCCGCAAAGGAACAGGAGATCGGTTGATAGGCTCTCCCCATCCCCACCAGTGACCAGGGTCAGGCGTGCGGCGGTTGAGGTGGACAGAAGCACGGACGTCCCTCCCGCTGGCACAAGTGGAGCCTTTCAGGTCAGTGTATCGGGGATGGGTGATGGTAGCGGAGCCCTGCCGGCCACCTCGGTCGGCGGTGGGAAGCAGAGCAGGAAGAAAGGAAAGAGGGGCAAGCAGCGACGGGGAGGGGGGTCCCAGGCAGGTTCCAGCTCCCAGCGGCAGGGCTCCTCCACCCAGGCTGCGACACTCCTGCAGCCTGGCAGCGATGCTCCAGCCGGGTCGTCTATCCAGGGTCCCACGCCACATTTTTTGGATGCGGCCTCAGCGGGTGTTCCCCCGTGGGGTTCAGGGGTTGCACCAGGTTTCCAAATGGAGGGGTAGAGTTTAGATAGTGGGACGAGTGGTGGTCAGGGTGACGCTAGTGGGGGTGTACACCCACAACAAGCTTGGGGGAGTCTTTTCCCAGACCCGTGGGGGCAGCACCCTCCTTGGGGCTCATTCGGCCCCATTCCGTTCCAGGGTTTGGCTGGGGGATGGGGTGGGTACCACCTTACGCGGGCCCAGGGAGGCAATATGGCCCTGGACTAGGTAATGCTGGTACACATTTTTTTCCACAGGTCAATTCAGCTGGTGCAGGTCCTGAGAGAGTCCCTTAGTCGTCGGCAACTATGGCGTAGCCTGATCAAGCAGGATCATCGGACGTCTCATCTGCCTCCATAGCGTCAGTGGCAGGAGCCGCTCCGGATGGCAGGCCTGATGCCCCTGCGCATCCTGGGGGTGAGTCGTTGCCACTTAATACAGTTTTGACACGCAAGATGTTAGGGTTGGGGATCAAAGTGCTTGGCAGGGCTTTATTGGGGGGGGTACATTCCCTTTTAAACAAGTTCCAGGATGTGGTACCAGGGGGGGGGGGCAGGCTGGCAGAGGCGGGCCCGGCTGGGGTGTGGGCCCTGGAGCATTCGGTTACAGGTGGAGAGGTGGTGACAGTTGAGGTTTTAGGGGATTCCCAGGTGTTGGCAGTTAAGGACCTAGCCCAGGTTGGGGCCCCAAATGACAAGTCTGGGGAAAAACGGGTTCCTATATCTGATTCGGCCAAGGGGCACTCATATAATTGCTTCAAAGGTCCTTTGGGAGCACATTTAAAAGCTGAGGTGAAGGAGAAGATCTGGCATAGGGAGCATATTGATATCTTCACCCTTCTGCCCCTGGAAAGATTTAACATTGATCGATGGGTCAAGGGGAAGGAGCACAGAAAGGAGGAGGATGAGGACAGGAGGAGGTTCCAGCTTATACCTCTGACCTTCAGGAACTGGCTTCAAGCCTTTACTATTTTGGGCAGCGTGTTGGTGGAAAAGTTCCCTGAAAAGTGTACACCTCTTTTTTGTTATTTAGATGCCATCTGGAAGGCTCATAGGGTTTATGGGGGCTTAGCTTGGTTACAGTATGATGAACGGTTTCATCAAAGGATGTCGGTGCAGCTAGATCTTGACTGGCACCATAAGGATATAGGCATCTGGCTTAGGGTAATGAGTGGTAAAGGGGGTTCATACTCCACATCCTCGGGGGTTCCCCCTTTTCCCACCAGTGGTGCCTCTGCAGGCTCAGGGGCCGCCTCCACAGGCAAAAAGGGCCTCTGTTGGTCCTTCAAGGATTCCACATGCAGATGGGGAGGCAATTGCAGATTCAAGCATGAATGCTCGTTCTGTAGGCGATTGCACCCGGTCGCTAAGTGTTTTAACAAGGGAAAGGGGGCTCCCGGTATGCAAAGATCGATCGACCATTCTGGTAAGAGGGAGGACCCCGGTGAGAGTAGAGGCGATGGATCCCTGGTTAGATAGGTATGGGGATCGGGAGGCTAAGCAGTTGCTTAGGGAGTGTTTTACTGAAGGTTTCAGGATTCCATCCGGGGTACAATACTGGGCGGTTAAGAAAAAGAGCCTGAAGTCGGCTAGGATGCGCCCGGGGGTGGTTTGGGAAAAATTGGCCAAGGAGGTTTTGTTGGGCAGGATGGCGGGCCCTTTCGCTGACTCACCTGTTGAGGATTTATTGGTCTCCCCTCTCGGTGTCGTTCCCCAAAAAGAAAGGGGCAAGTTCAGGTTAATCCATAATTTATCTTTCCCAAAAGGTGAGTCAGTGAATGACGGAATCGATAAGGATCTGTCGTCAGTGTCTTACGCTTCTTTTGATGTGGCGTTAACCATGGTTAGGGAGGCTGGCCCAGGGGCTCTCATGGCAAAGACAGATATTGAATCTGCATTTCGGCTGCTTCCGGTGCACCCGGAGAGCATGAGGTTCCTAGGATGTTATTCTGATGGGGCATTCTATGTGGACCGCAGCTTACCCATGGGATGTTCCATTTCGTGTTCATTGTTCGAGACTTTTAGCACATTCCTGGAATGGGTAATTAGGGAGAAGAGTGGTTTCTCCTCTATTACGCATTACCTTGATGATTTTTTCTGGGTGGCGCCAGCTCGGTCGCGCTTGTGTGCATTGGTTGGCTGGAAAGTGTAATGGTTAAGGGCTCTGCCTCTGACAGGGCGACCAGGGTTCGAATCTTGGCTCTGCCAGTTCAGTAAGCCAGCACCTTCAGCAGGAGACCTTAGGCAAGTCTCCCTAACACTGTTATTGCCTATAGAGCGCGTCCTAGTGGCTGCAGCTCTGGCGCTTTGAATCCGCCAGGAGAAAAGCGCTATATAAGTGTTTGTCTTTTTTTAGTGGCTGGATGGTGTAATGGTTAAGGGTTCTGCCTCTGACACAGGGGACCAGGGTTCGAATCTCGGCTCTGCCTGTTCAGTAAGCCAGCACCTATTCAGTAGGAGACCTTAGGCAAGTTTCCCTAACACTGCTACTGCCTATAGTGGCTGCAGCTCTGGCGCTTTGAGTCCGCCAGGAGAAAAGCGCGATATAAATGTTATTTGTCTTGTCTTGTCTTGGTTTTACAGGAAATTCAGAACACCTTCGGAGAGTTCAGGGTGCCGTTGGCGGCTGATAAGACCGAGGGTCCCGGGTCAGTGATGAAGATCCTTGGTATCGAAATGGACACAGATCAACGCCTATGTCGCCTGCCCGCGGACAAATTGCAGGATTTGTTCCAGATGGTGCTGGCAGTTAGAGGGGTGGTAAAAGTAACGCTGCAGCAGTTACAGTCACTACTTGATAAACTGAATTTTGCCTGTCGGGTTATACCGATGGGCAGAGTTTTTTGCAGGCGTTTGGCTCTGGCAACAAGCGAAGTGAAGGAACGGCATCATTTTATCCGGATCACTCGGGACTTACGCGACGATCTGGGGGTGTGGGCGGAATTTTTGTCTCGATACAATGGTTTGACATATTGGTTAGCCCCGGTGGTGAACAATAATCAGTTGGAATTGTTCACTGATGCGTCTGGTTCGAGAGGTTTCGGGTCCTATTTTCAGAACAGATGGTGTGCGTCGAAGTGGCCAGATACTTAGCAGGGAACTGAATTGGTCAGGAACCTGGTTTTCTTGGAGTTGTTCCCAGTGCTGGTGGCGGTGGCCTTATGGGGCCCGGACTTGCAGAATCGTGCGATTCACTTTTGCTCGGACAACATGGCGGTAGTTTCGGCAATCAACACGTTGTCGGCTTCGTCGCTGCCAGTGATAAACTTCTTCGTCATTTCGTTTTGTTATGTTTGCAGTTCAATTTGAACGTATCGGCGGTGCATATTCCTGGGATGTCTAACGGCATAGCGGATGCAATTTCTCGTTCACAGTGGGTCCGCTTCGGGCACCAGAGGCTCGAGAGGCGGGAGAGACGTGCCTGGAATACCTGGGGGGCTAATTTAGATGGTTTGTGGCAATATATTAGGCATTCTGTCTCATTGTCAACATGGGAGGCATATAAAAAGGTATGGAGTATGTGGTTTTACTGGAATGGAGCTCTTTCCTTCTCAGACTCGGAGGTCGGTCGAAAGGATTTGATGCTCTGGCTTATCGGTACGTGGTTGGAGGAAGGGGCGTCTCATGCGAGCATTGCAAAAAGGCTGGCAGCTCTCTCTTTTCTGGCAAAGCTAATGGAATGGGGGGATTTCACAAAAAAATTTGCGGTTCGACAAGCATTAAAGGGGTTAAGGAAGGGATCAGTTAGGGGGGATCACAGGCGGCCGGTTTCTTGGGAAATTTTGGGGGCATTGTTTAGCCCGTTGGACCATGTCTGCTTCTCGAGCTTGGAAGTGTTGCTATTTAAATTGGCTTTTTCGTTGGCATTCAACGGGGTCATGCGAATTGGGAAATTGGTTAGCGATAATTGTAAGTTGCAAGGGGGGCTATCAGTGGAAGACGTGTGGAGGCAGGGGGAGGCGTTGGCAGTTAGGTTTCGTCTGTTAAAAATGAACCAAGAAGGGAGGGGGCGGTGGTACAGCTTTTCCCATTGGAAGGGTGTCCCACTTGTCCGGTTCAGGCGTGGTCCAATTATATGCTAGTCAGACTGGTATATGCTAGTCAGACTGGCAGGTAGTGTTTCTCTACTGGTGCATGAGGATAGGTCATTGTTATCGAGATTCCAGTTTACGGCGGTCCTGCGTCGCTGCCTTAAGGGTTTAGGGCTCCCCGAGAGGGAGAGGGGTCACACATATATATATATATAAAAAAATAAAAAATAAATAAAAATCTGTTACTTATTTTGAGGCTTAGTTAATAACGTTGTGTTCCTTACTTCTTAGATGTTCCGGTTTGTAAGGTGTGGCTGCTAGAGATGTCGCGAACCTCCGATTTTCGGTTCGCGAACCCTGTTCGCGAACCTCCGCGAAAGGTTCGGTTCGCGAAAAAGTTCGCGAACCGCAATAGACTTCAATGGGGAGGCGAACTTTGAAAATTTTAAAAAATTCTACTGGCTAGAAAAATGATAGAAATCATGTTTCAAGACCTCTAATACCTGGAGGCACACCTGATTGAGTGAAATACACATCACTGCTGGAGGACCCTCCCACCCTCCCTCCTCCAAATAAGGTCCTTTATACCATTTGACTCAGTTGTCTGCCTACACTAATTAGTTATGGGACAGCTGTTACACACTCTGCTAGGGAGATTTTAATTAGCCTCTTGTGGGTCTCCTCCCTCCTCCCCTTCTACCTATTCCCTCCTACTGGAGGGAAGAGGGTCTCTTCTGCCAGGGAATAATACTATTTTAAAAACCAGTATACATCATACCATGGCTGGGAATCAAACCCAGCTCTCACTGTGTGGTGGCCAAGCCACCCTAACCACTGTACCACTACAGTAGTAAGTGAAGCTGGCCTAAAAATTACCATTTATGCTCAATGCAATAGAAACATGTTGCTTACAGGGAACCTTAACTGAGAGTGATATGGATGTTTCCTGTAAACAATACCAGTTGCCTGGCAGTCCAGCTGATCTTTGTGACTGCAATAGTGGCTGAATCACACCCTGAAACAAGCATGCAGCTAATCCAGTCTGACTTCAGTCAGAGCACCTGATCTGCATGCTTGTTCAGGGGCTGTGGCTAAAAGTATTAGAGACACAGGATCAGCAGGCAATTCAGGCAACTGGTATTATTTTAAAAGGAAAAATCCATATCCTTCTCCGTTTAGGTTCCCTTTAAGGATTTGTAGCATAAAAGCCAACTCACATTGGCTGGGATTTGAACCTGGGTCTCACTGTGTGGTGGGCATGCACCCTAACCACTGTACCAACTGTTCAAATCCCAGCCAATGTGAGTTGGCTTTTATGCTACAAATCCTTAAAGGGAACCTAAACGGAGAAGGATATGGATTTTTCCTTTTAAAATAATACCAGTTGCCTGAATTGCCTGCTAATCCTCCAGCAGTGAGAGAAGTGTGTTTGACAATAACATGTCTGCTGACAGTGATATGGAGGGTCAAAGTTTTGCTCAATAGAGCATTATGGGGCGAATCGAACTTCCGCAAAAGTTCGCATGATGCAGGCGAACGCGAACCTCCAAAGTTCGCCTGGAACCGTTCGCGACATCTCTAGTGGCTGCTGGGTCACTCTTACATTTACTGGGCTGAGCAGAGGGCTGGAGTTTGAGTGGATGGAAGGCAGCTTGGGCTCTCGGCTCAGGAAGCGATGCTGCGGTGGAATGGAGTCAGGAGGTTGCAATAGGATACATTGTTAGGAGTATTCTATAGAATGCTGCAGCGTTAATGTTCCCCTCATGTAGTGCTGGTGCATGCGGGAGGAAATGATCTGGGATTGACTCCCATGCGGGCCCTGATGAGGGCTATAATTTCGGCAAGAGAAGATTGATTTTGCGGTGGCTTTGTGGAGGGCAAGTCTAAAGTAAGGAGTCACTTTTGGCTTGCTCTTGGTGGAGGTCCCTTTGCTAGAGGTGATGGACTTGGCAGGTGGGAGGGGCAACACATGGTTTGTAGGGGTGGCTTTTGCGGGGAAGCCATCAGTGCTGAGAGTGTGGCGGAAAGAATTGGACAATGTGTTGGCGTGTAAGCCCAAGGGACTCCTGAGCCTCATGCTGCAGCTAGGAGTTGTTGGTTTCATGCTAGGTGGTTGCCCCTCCTCTTTTATGGTTTCCTAGTGAAGGGATGAAGATACGATGTTCATGTTGATGGTATGCTCATGTATGTAATTTTTGGATTGCATGTTTTATTCATGCATATGTGAATGTATACTTATATTGTTCATATTTGTTATGTTCATATTGATGTTTGATTATGGAATGTTATTTTATTATGAAAAATGTCATTGCACTGTCACTTTGTCAGTGGCCGATACTTAATAAAGTGTATCATTCCAAGATGGTGTCAGGTTGTCGGTATATCTTGGAATGTGTAAGTGTATCTTGGAATGTAAAATTTTAAGGGGGTATCGGTCACTGTTATCTTGGGTGGGGGTGGTTTTTATGGGGCTAGGGGAGGGTAGGGTGAGTGTAGTTTGAGTGGGAGCAGTGTGAACGCTGCTAGGTCATGTCTCTGTGGAGAAAAGGGAAAGTGAGCCAAAAGTGCAACATACAATGGAGAGGCTTCTGGTGGGCCTGTGAACATTGAGGGCCCTGTCAAAGTTTCTTTATGATTTGTAGCTATGTCACTGCTCTAACTCCAAAGACAAGAATGTGGAACACTAAGCCACTGTGCTACCCAAGGCTACCGGTAACCATTGCATACCGGTGAAGTTTAGGGACAGGTGAAAACTTCAAAAGATCCTGAGCCGAAGCTCAGGTTCAGAAACAAATACTTACCTAAGGAGAGGGAAGCCTCTAGATCCTAATGAGGCTTCCCTTGGGGTCCTCCGCTGCTCGGGGCTGGGGTGTAACTAGAGGGGGGCCCAGAGCTGTGGGGGGCCCCCATCTACTAATCTTCCCTTCCTCCCACACAGGGGATGATATTTCAGATCAGGTGTTTTTGTGGCTCTACTTGTTATGGGTGTGTAGATTATGATGGCCACACTTGTTTTATGACCCTTGTGAGATGGACCCCAAGGTGGTAAGGGGCATCAAGTGGAGGCAAGGGAGCATTGGGGGAGCCTCATCAGAGTTTTGCTGGGTGCCCCATAAATTGTAGTTATGTCACTGCTGACACAAGCGGCCTTGGCTTTTTGCGCAGGTGCAGTCATACTCGCTCAGGTACAGTAAGGCCGCAAACATGCCTGATGAGGTATGCAGCCTCAATCAGATTACTGACAATCCCTTGTCGGTAAACATTGGAGGGTCCACGCTCGTTGTTGGGAGACCAGAGGACACAGAGGGAAGCCTCATTAGATCCAGAGGCTTGCCTCCCCTTAGGTAAGTATTTGATTTTTTACTAAAACTTCGGCTTGGGTACACTTAATGGCCTCGATTCATAAAGCATTACCTCATGCGGTAATGCTGAAAACAGCAGACTTTACCGACCACTTAGCAAAATGTCAATTCATAAAGGCTGTTACCGCATGAAAAGCTGACATTACCGACCAGGGAGATAAATTACCGACTTGGCTGCAGTTACCGACAACACATGTCAGTAAATTGTCAGCAAATGTCAATTCATAAAGCCTTCAACAAGCGGTAAGCCTGACGGTAGTTATCGACACCTCTAGTGAGGTCTTAACACGTTACCGACAGCTCTGATGAATGCCAAAGTACAGAGATCCGAAGTCTGTTTGAGTCATCAGTGGGGAGAGCCCTCTGTGTGAATCATTTCAGCAGGCAGGGAAAGACTGTGTGACTCATCTGTCTGAGTCATCCGTGGAGAGAGCCGGCTGTGTGATTCATTTCTGCAGGGCAAAGAGAGAATCAAGACACTGCTCTACTCTACCGCTCAATGGGCTGCGGTAATTTACCGACCTCCAAGGGCAGCTGGGGAAATCTTTATGAATTAGCACACAGACCGGGAAAATACCGAGTGCGGTATTTTCCCGACAAGATTTTTTTAACGCACTGCTGTTTATGAATCGAGGCCAAAGTGTTAGGATTCTGTCATAGGAAGGCTAAACGTTTTAAGGCTACATTTCCACTGTAGCACTGCATTTTCACGTAAGGAAAATCATATGCGAAAAAAATGCACAGTATTTTACATGCGTTTTTACGTGAATTTTTACAATGGCCCTAATTTACATGTTCTGTCTAGTAACAGCATGACATCCTTTTTCTGGTAATAATACGGATGCAAAATTTTGTACTTGTATTTGAATGCAATTTTTCACTTTATGTATGAAAAATCATATACAGCATGTGAAAATATAGAACAGGCTGTCAGTTTTTTTCACGCATACAATTTCATTTTCATGCGAAAATTTGCATGAAGTAGAAACTAGCCCATTCACAATCATTGGTTTTCATACAATTGCAAATTTTCATTGCCAAAATTTGTGGAAAAATCTCACAAGTGGAAGCCTAAGGGAGACAGTTACAGTACGGTAAGAGTTAAATTTCACGCACCTTAAATCTCTTGCTTGAAATAAATGTTTGTGGTTGTTTTAGGTGAAAACATATGCCTCCCCTTGTCCGAAGCCATAATAGTTTCCAGGTTTGGGAACCTCAAGTGATAAAATGTCACCTGATATGATCAAAAGAATTGCCTAAAGCTATGTGTAGTTTTAGGCAGATGAGTTGGAAAGTTATTGTTGGGGTATGGTCAAGCTCAAGGTTAGAGTTGTACAAAATATTATGTTAAGTGGTGTTACGGTAGGTTAATCAAGAGCAGAGATTGTCTATGACAGGGCTTATCAACCTGTGGTACATCTACCACCAGTGGTACTTTGCTGTTGGCCAGGTGGTACGCACAAATAATGGCAATCTGTAGGCTAGCAATCTAATTTTAATCCTATTTCCCACGAAGTGTACCTGCAGAAGGGCCAACTGTCACGGTCTCTCCGTGGCAGTTCTGTTTTGGCCCCTCCCTCACGGTGTCACGGGGCAGGGAGCCATCCTCACGGTGAGGAGAGACTAGTCCCGCCCGCCTGGCAGAGCAGGAGATTCTGGCCAATAGCAGCAGCAGCAGCTTTCCAACAGCCAATGCTGTTGCTGCTCTGGCCATCTAGTAGGAAGAGGAGGGAGGGGCATTATTCAATAGAATCCCCACGCTGTACTCTGCACTGAGAGAGAGAGAGAGAGAGAGAGAGAGAGAGGAGACATGCAGAGGAGGCTGTAACTGGACACATTGGAGGAGTGCGGGGATTATCACACACGCATGACGCATCCTGTGTTTGTTTATCTCCACCACGTGCTGCAGACAGACCAGGAGATAAGAAATCCAGGCCCAGATGAGTGAGCTGCCTTCCCGATGCTGTGAGTCATTGATTAGATTTTAGCAGGCACACGGTCACTGAATTTGGAGAGGGAGGGGGTTTCAGTTATCTGATGACATGGCTCTGCAGCAGAGCCTTGTCATGTCATCTCATTTCCCTGCATAGGATTGCCCCTATCATTAAAACCTGTAAGAAAAAAAGTGCCTCGGGAGGTACTTACCTTGGGTGGGGGAGGCCTCTGGATCCTAAAGAGGCTTCCTTTTTCCTCCTCAGTAGAGGGAATCCAGCGCTGGGACCCTCCAAACATCTCCTTGTCTGGGTGCGCACATGCACAGTATCCCTCCAAACATCTCCTTGTCTGGGTGCGCACATGCACAGTATCCCTCCAAACATCTCCTTGTCTGGGTGCGCACATGCACAGTATCCCTCCAAACATCTCCTTGTCTGGGTGCGCACATGCACAATATTGGCTCTCCGCTTGGACTTCAGCAGAAATAGTTGAGCCCGATCGGGTTTACTCTACTGCGCAGGCAAACTGCTGGTACTTAAAAATTTAATGCAATAAAAGTGGTACAATTTGTGAAAAGGTTGAAAAGCCCTGGTCTATGATATGCAAATAATTTGACTTGCTTGCAGATTACATGCAAATTGTATGCAGCTTGAAAGTGATCCAATCATTTTCAACAAGTGATGTGATTGGTTTAAATGTACCTAAAATCTGAAGAAAGCAGACATTATTTGCACTCCATTGAGGATGTTTGGAAAAGGACAGTGTGGGGATATTGGGGTACATTTTTTGGTGCTGAAATGCATAGCTTTGTCTGCCTTTCCCTGCTGTCAGCTTGTGACTGATTATCATTCACCTGTGTGGGAATCTGCATGTCTGCTCCCATTGGATGACCTCAGTATAAAGATCTGCTTCCTGCAGGACTCCTCGGGTTTTCATAGCTTCAGTTTAAGCCTGTCTTGCTGTCGCTTCAGCCCCCGATCGTGGTTCTTGTTCTAAAGATACTTTGCTGGTCTTTGCATCATATATTGGTTCATTGCCAATATATATGCATACCAGCACGTTTATTATTTTCCTTGTATTCGTGTTACGTTGATACATCAGTGTCACTGATGTATACGTACACGAACTGTTTATATCCTGTGTGCAGTAAGTCAGCTTTCCAGCACGTTTTGGTAGGTTGCGCGTACCGTGATCACCCGTGTTGAGGTAGTTACCCTGCTCCTGGTTCTGTTTGTGGATTGCGTTCATCTCTGCGAAGAGATAACGAATCCTTCTGAATCCTGTTCTGTTACCGTTTGTGGATTGCGTTCATCTCTGCAAAGAGATAACGAATCCTTCTGAATCCTGTTCTGTTACCATTTGTGGATTGCGTTCATCTCTGCGAAGAGATAGCGAATCCTTCTGAGTCCTGTTCCCTGTATTGCTCCAGTCTAAGTCAGTGTTCCTGCTTATGTCATATATCGGTTCATTGCCGATATATACATATGTTAGTCAGACGTTACAAATAGTTTCATTGATAGCTGTAATTGTAATACGCTAGGAAAACATACTTATTGTATTTTTGTCTGTGTTACATTCATCTATCTTGATCCTGCTATTTCCTGACTATCCTGTCCTGTCTTTGTGAGGCACGCCATCGCTGCAAACGCATTGGCTGCCTCATTCCAGTCTGTCTTGTTGTGGACGCTTGCTGTCACTAAGTAGCGGCTAGCTAGCAAGCGTTCATTCTGTCTACCTGTCCTGATCTCCTCAGTTCTGGTTTATGCGCTCAGCGCTACCTTGCGCTGAGACGTTATCGCAAAAGTATTGTTTTTGGCTGTCGGATCTGCACCGGCTCTGTGCGCCACAATCTCCTTTTGGAGTCAGTCCTCCCCTCCACTATACTAGGGATAGCCTGTTTCCTTGTGCTAGTGTGTGTACCTCCTCCACGTCAGCTCATGCGTTGCATGCTGACTGTGGAGAATACACCACCAAGACTTACATTATGAAAACCCCATTACCAATCCCCATTGTGGGGGGGATTCCCAGAAAGTATGACACTGTTAATTATGGTTCTTGTTCCTTTAAGAAATTTGAAGAACTTAACTCTGAAACAGAAAATGAGTTTTTCTCTGAATGTGCCAGGTTCCTGGCCAATCCCGATCTACAAGCGACTCCTGTTTCAACCTGGGCACTCCAGCTAGTTTATATTTTGTTTAAAGGACAATTGTTTCAGTGGGCATTTGATGTTCTCAATCATTCCGATTTGAAAGAGAGACCGCTGGAATTTCTAGCGTTTGTGATCCATAACTGGTTGCGCATAGATCCATTGCCTTTTCCTCTAAATGAACTCCTGGCAGCAGGCCAATCAGCTTCCCCTTCAATTGTTTGCAAAAATGATCAGCAAGCAGAGAGTGTTCCTGATAATTTTCCTGCAGCTTTGAATAAATCACCAAAAAGAGCAGGGTCTAAGGCAAAACGCAAACGTTCTAAGAAACGTGTCCGATCTGCAGAGTCGTTATCCTTAGCGACTGAGACCTATAATGAGATTCTGCCATTAACAGATAATGAAATGCAATTGTCTTTCAGGGGAGTTAAATGGATTTATGAAACTACTAATGAACTTTCATCACTGGCTAGGGAAAATAAAGATTTTTGTTTAAAAGAATTATCTGAGTATGATTATGAGGAGATATTACAGAGTATTGAACAAATCAACTTATTTGTGAAGCAAGGAAAGTTTGCATACACTACAGTTCAACACTTGCTACAGGTATTGGAGATTCTTAAGAATAAGGAATCTGCCAATCACCTGCTAGATAACCCAATATATGTCCCTGCCACAATCATATCTGCAAACTGTGATCTGCCTATTAAGTATGCTTGGAATCCTCCATTTGAGAAAGGAGAGATGGAAGCTCTGGTCAATGAATGAAAGAATGATTCAAGTTCATTTTGTCAATTTTACAGTGCAAAAAGTGAAATGGTATTGAATGCATGCATTAAGTCAGCCTATAACCTAATAGAGACTGGTGTGTGTAGGTATGACTGTGTGGCTCCTTTGATTGATGTGTGGGAACTGATTTTGGATGATTTTTATGTGACTCCGAATTCGCAAATATGGCGTTCTGACCCGCCTGCATCAGCACCTTTCGCTGATTCAGCAGGTGATTCGGAGCTCTTTTTGTGTGAAATTGAAGTTCCTGCAATTCCACCCTGTACCATGGATAACTCAGTGTTACTTCCCAGTAAAACAGAAGCCACTGATACTTTCTTAACCTTGCCCTGCACAAATTTCTCAGCAGAGAATCCAGAGGTCCTGCTGACTTCCGAGTCCAGTCTAGCCAGTACTCATGAGTCTTTGTTCAGTGAAACAGACACCAGAAAAATCTTGCCTGCCTCTGCAAACACTTCTGCAGAAATTACCTGTGTTAATAAAGTTCAACTCCTGTCTGATCCAGCAGATGCCAATAGATGCACTACATCAGTTTCCGAGTCCCAGAAATCCTGTCTAGAAACCTCAGAACCCCAGCATCTGAATTTTCCAATTTTACAAATGAATGGTGATTCAGATGCGCAAACATTGTGTCTTGATCTTCCTGTTTCTACACCTCGCTCTAGTTTCGTGAATAGCTCAGAGCATCTGCTATGTGAACCTGAAATCGCAGAATTATTACCTTGTTCAGAAAATGTTCCAGTAAATTTGCCCTGTACCATGAATAGCTCAGAGCATCTGCTATGTGAACCTGAAATCGCAGAATTAATACCTTGTTCAGAAAATGTTCCAGTAAATTTGCCCTGTACCATGAATTGTGCAGTAGATCTCTCCAATGAAACTCAGGTCACAGAATCATTATGCTGTCCAGCAGGTGCTTCCATGGTTTTGCCCTGCAATATGGACTGTTCAGTGATCCTGTCCAGTGAAGCTGTGGTCGCAGAGTCTTATGCTTCACCCAGTACTTGGGATACTTCAAACCCTCTAGCAGAGGAGTCTGAGGCACTGCTTACCTCAGTTGGTGTTGCAGTAATATTCACTTGTCTAGCAGCTGTTTTGGAATTACAGTCTGCTCTAATAAAACTTGATGAATTTCTGCCCAGCAAAGCAGAAGCCATTGAAATATTGTCCTCATCAGCAAGTGTGTTAGATACCTTGCCCTGTACACAGTCTGATTTAACCAATGTTGTTGAGTCCCTCTCCAGTGTTGTAACAGCCGAGGAACTCCAGCCCTGTCCTCTGAATGTTTCAGAAGTCTTGCCCTGTAACATGGATAATTCTGATTCTCTGGTCAAAATAATAGAAATCTCAGAATTTCAGTCCGGTCTGATGAGTGTTCCTGAAACCCAGCCCTGTATCCTGAAAGATTCTGGTTCTCTGGCCGCTGTGGCAGAGGTTCCAGAGTCCCCTTCCTGTCCAGGGAATTCCTCAGTTTTGCCTAGTCCAGTGGGGGCTGCTGCAATACTGACTTGTTCTGCAGCGCCTCATGAGCTCCAATCCAGTGTATTAGATGAGTCTCTGTCCAGTCCAGAGGTAGTTGTGGAGTCCCTATCTGGTTCAGTGCATACATCAGAAGATTTGTCCTGTCTTGTTAGTGCCCCTGAATCTGATTTGTTACTGACTTTGCTGGAATCAGCGACATCTAAGTCTGATCCTGCATTCTCGTGTAAAAGTCCAGTAGTTGCGAAGTCTAGTCATGATGATTTTTTTTTGGCCAGTCCTGGTTTTGGTCCTGTCTTGGCTGACCCTGAGGCTCACAGTTCCTTGACATGCCCAGAGGTTTCTCTTGTGCCAGTGTGCCCAGATGTTCTTTGTGTGCCAGAATGCCCAAGTGTGTCTAAGGTGTTAGCATGCTCTGATGCTTCCTTAGTGGGAACATGTTCTGATGTTGCCAGTCTGCCTGCATGCCCAGAGATGGTTCTGGTCCCTGAAAGCCCTGATCTTGATGTTTATCCTTGTGGCCCTGACTCGGGAATTGCCCTAGGTTCCATAGGGGTTCTTGATAGTTCTCCATGTGAGCCTAAGGGGCGTTCTGACCTATGGGGATCTCTTTGGAGCTTCAAGGTGTTCTGGGAGGTCTCTGAGAAAACTTGTCCTGGTGCCTTGGACTGGTTCAACAGTGGGTTTTGTGTTGGTAAAGACAGTCCCGGTGGGCATTGCAAAGGCTTTGGCGTTTTTGAACAGTTCCTGGAAGGCGGTGGGTATCGCTCAGGGAGTTTCGGAGGGCTTTCTTCTGGAAATCATGGTTCTGATGGGTGTCACACTGGGGCTTGTAGTACTGATGGGCATGGTTCTGTAGGTTCTGGTTCTGATGGGTCCAGTCTTGTGGGGACTGATTCTGGAATTCGGTCTTGCCGGGCTGTCCCGGTCATCATGAATTATCAGTCAGACTGTTTTGTTGGGAATTTCAGTTTTGAAAAGCGTCTGGAATCCGCTTTTAAGGGCGGGGGTACTGTCATGATCGCTGCTGCAGCAGGCATTGCTGGAAGTAGTAGTGCTGCAGCTCAGGTAGTTCTGATCTCTTTCCATGCAAGCTGCATAGCTTTGTCTGCCTTTCCCTGCTGTCAGCTTGTGACTGATTATCATTCACCTGTGTGGGAATCTGCATGTCTGCTCCCATTGGATGACCTCAGTATAAAGATCTGCTTCCTGCAGGACTCCTCGGGTTTTCATAGCTTCAGTTTAAGCCTGTCTTGCTGTCGCTTCAGCCCCCGATCGTGGTTCTTGTTCTAAAGATACTTTGCTGGTCTTTGCATCATATATTGGTTCATTGCCAATATATATGCATACCAGCACGTTTATTATTTTCCTTGTATTCGTGTTACATTGATACATCAGTGTCGCTGATGTATACGTACACGAACTGTTTATATCCTGTGTGCAGTTAGTCAGCTTTCCAGCACGTTTTGGTAGGTTGCGCGTACCGTGATCACCCGTGCTGAGGTAGTTACCCTGCTCCTGGTTCTGTTTGTGGATTGCGTTCATCTCTGCGAAGAGATAACGAATCCTTCTGAATCCTGTTCTGTTACCGTTTGTGGATTGCGTTCATCTCTGCAAAGAGATAACGAATCCTTCTGAATCCTGTTCTGTTACCATTTGTGGATTGCGTTCATCTCTGCGAAGAGATAGCGAATCCTTCTGAGTCCTGTTCCCTGTATTGCTCCAGTCTAAGTCAGTGTTCCTGCTTATGTCATATATCGGTTCATTGCCGATATATACATATGTTAGTCAGACGTTACAAATAGTTTCATTGATAGCTGTAATTGTAATACGCTAGGAAAACATACTTATTGTATTTTTGTTTGTGTTACATTCATCTAAAATTCATCTATCTTGATCCTGCTGATCGCTGCAAACGCATTGGCTGCCTCATTCCAGTCTGTCTTGTTGTGGACGCTTGCTGTCACTAAGTAGCGGCTAGCTAGCAAGCGTTCATTCTGTCTACCTGTCCTGATCTTCTCAGTTCTGGTTTATGCGCTCAGCGCTACCTTGCGCTGAGACGTTATCGCAAAAGTATTGTTTGTGGCTGTCGGATCTGCACCGGCTCTGTGCGCCACAATCTCCTTTTGGAGTCAGTCCTCCCCTCCACTATACTAGGGATAGCCTGTTTCCTTGTGCTAGTGTGTGTACCTCCTCCACGTCAGCTCATGCGTTGCATGCTGACTGTGGAGAATACACCACCAAGCCTTACACAGCCAAAGCAGGATCATCCACAAGACAAGGTTGGCAATTACCTTTGGCCCAGTGGGTGTCATGGGGCCCACCTACCACTTTCTCTGACCCATCTACCATTTTATATTAACAAAAGGACCATAAGGTGAAGCCAAAGCTACTTCCTTGCCTATGGCCACATCTTAAAGGGAACCTAAACTGAGAGGGATATGGATGTTTCCTTTTAACCAATACCAGTTGCCTGGCAGCCCTGCTGATCTCTTTGGCTGCAGTAGTGGCTGAATCAAACACCTGAAACAAGCATGCAGCTAATTCAGTCTGACTTCAGTCAGAGCACCTGATCTGCATGCTTGTTGAGGGGCTGTGGCTGACAGCATTAGAGACACAGGATCAGCAGGAGAGTCAGGCAACTAGTATTATTTTAAAAGGAAAAATCCACATCCTTCTCAGTTTAGGTTCCCTTTAAAGAAAACCAGGCTTGGCCAGGCTTTCAGGCAGTATTGCGGGTAACAGGAGCCACCCGGGGAGACAGTAAGGAAGTAAGCGACCTCAAGGGGGCTTAAGGAAGCCCTCGGTTAGTATGGTACCTGAGATGGCTGTCATCTCATATACACTTTAATCCGTCTCTACATACACCATATAGGTGTCCCTTCTACATTCCAGCATACCACTGACAATAAGCCTGAATAAACCAAGGTGTAGCATATGGCTTTTCATGCACAGCCAGCGGATGGTTAGAATGATTTGATTTCTCCAGACATTGCTCTGTCCTTGTACTCCTCTGCAGTGCTTCATTATTTAGCGATACTATGACAACACACACACACCGCAGCCCCTCTCTGCTTTCACTAAGAATCTCACTGATGTCTTGCCATATCCTGGATACATCAGGCTCTGAAGAGTCTGACACGCAATCCAGAGGCCAAAAGTGTTTGATTATAATTGCCCAGATATGTGTTCTTTTAAGGAGAGATTGCATTTGCTTCTTCGGGTCTTAAAAAGCACCTAACCGTACAATGGCACAATGACGTAAATGTGGACGGGGGAGCGCGCGTGAGAGCGCACGTGTCTTCTCTTCCCAAGACATGTGCAGGCTGAGCGCAGGTCTCTGCCGAGTGATGGTGACTGGCTGAACACTGATCGGATGGACAAACATTGTCATGCCGCATGCTGCTCAGAGTCTTAAAGTGGTCAGATATATCCAGAGTGATCTGGGGAGCCTCACCACATCAATTCATGTAGCAAGCACTACATCCAGGTGAATGCTATTATTTGTGCCTGTGAATAACTAAGGGCAGAAAATTATAAAGGTGAAGTGGGGCCCTAGGCAAGATAGCAGTTTTTGCCCACCGCTGATAAACACCTCACTCTTTTTTTTTAGTAAGGTTTGGTTAGGGATATCGTCAGGCAGTTTCTAGGCTAAATTGCACCCAGGATGGGGGTGTAAAGATTGCATCCCCTTCCCCCCCCCCACCCCCGTGGACTCTCGAACCCTTAACCTTTAGGGACAGTCACACAGCTACAGGTCACAAGTAGATCTGCCTACTTACTAGTTACCAGCCACTCATCCAGGGGGAAGCAGGGACCAGGAAAACACACAGGCGAAGAGAGCTCAGAAAGCCGACTCCTCCATGGGCACCGCGCACTGACAGCCTGCAGTACCGCTACAGGACATCGGGTGTCATCACACGTTGGTGATGTGATGATGACTTGACGTCTGACGCAGACAGCCCAAGAGGAGTAAAGGAAGGTTATCGTGCTGGTAATCTTCTTTCTTCTTCCATTTAGTTGTACCATGCATCACCAGCTCCCTAGCAGTTATGTCCTTCTGCCTGCGCCCCCCCCCTTCTTCTACTTGCCGTTTTGCACCCAGGGCGGTCGCCCTGCCCGCACTACCCAAGAAACGGCCCTGGCTATCATCCATCAGGTCCCTAGACATTTTCCAAGCGCCAGGCAACTGCCTAGGTTTGCCTTGTAGATGATTCGGCTCTGACTGAGGGTGAGGAACAGGAGCATCAGGGCAAAACAATTGGAATTAGGGTAGGGTTTTCAAGCAGTCTGATCCCTTTCCCTTCAACTGCAATCTGCCATTGAAGGGCAAGTACCAAAGGTATAGATAAGGAGCAGTGGGCCCCATTGCAAGTTTTACATGCCGCCCCCCCCCCCTTCCCCTCTTAAACACTCTGTATGTAACAATTGATGTGAAGAATCAAAACCCACCAACCCAGCGCCAGAAGGTATAAGAAAGAAGAGGAACAGTTTGTTAATAATTACCATCATTAAAAGCACATATAGGGGTGGCCATTTTAAGCATACCACAATGAAGAGCTAATACAGCAGTTGAAGGAGGGACCTTAGTGGGCCCCTCTGACCTTGGGGCCCCGGTGTGGTCACAGCCTCTGCATCCCCTGTGGCTACACCACTGGCAACTACAGTATAGACTGGCAACTACCACTACAGCATAGACATGATCAGTGGCGTTACTAGGGGGCTACACCTACAGAGGGGGTGACACTAAGCTCCAGGCGAAGGGACAGTGAAGTAGGTCTATGTAAAGACAGACCAGGCTATTGCCCAACTCCCTTTTGCCCTATAGCAAATGGCTCCAGTATAAACCCTTCCCAACTCCAGTCTCAACAAATGTAACAAGTAATGATACTACTGTGAGAAAACGCGGAAAAGCCACCGTATTGATAGCAAGGCGGCTGGCTCCGCGTCCAGCGCGGCGGTTTGTACGCAGCAGCATGTGTCTGATAATATGATAGATCGCGGAAAAACCGCCGCATGTACTGGCAGCAAGGCGGCTGTATCCGCATCCAACGCGGCGGCATGCGTCTGGTGTGGCTGGGTCTATTGGTGCACCTGGATGGAGAACTACGCGCGCGAGCCAGAAGTCAGGACCTTTATGCCTGCAGGAGATGGATCAGCTGATCAGGACGATCAGCTGATTCCTGCTGGACTCCTGATTGGCTGAGTGGCTCGGGCGGGGCGGCAGAGTCCTGCAACTATATATACAGCTTGCTTGCCAGTTGCTGGTTGTCTGCCATTGCGATCACTATGTGGAAGCACTCAGACCTAGTTGGATCCTCAGTGTGTTTGAACCAGGTGGACCTGGGAATACACACTTAGACAGATTATTTGAATTGTATTCTGTTTATGCTTAAGCTAGTTCCAGGGTGTAGAGACCAAGGACCTCACACCCAGCTTAGGGAACTGTGTTATCATCTGTGTTATACCTTAAGCTAGTTCCAGGGTGTAGAGACCAAGGACCTCACACCCAGCTTAGGGAACTGAGTTATCATCTGTGTTATACTTCAGTCTAGTTCCAGGGTGCTGAGACTACGGACCTCGCACCCAGTCTAGGGAAACTGTATTATCATCTGTGTATTCTTCAGACTAGTTCCGGGGTGCTGAGACCAAGGACCTCGTACCCAGAATAGGCATTGTTTGATATATGTTATGACTTATAGCTTTTCTGACCACTCTTCTGTCTTCTGATTCGGTACCTCGTATATCTGATATTCCGTTGCCAGACCCTGCTTGACTTTGATACCGAATCAGCCTTCTGTCTTTGTACTTTATCTGTCAGTGTGTTGCCGACCTGGCGTGCCCGACCTCGAAAGCTATCTCTCCCCTTTAAGAGATAGTCTCCAGATCAGATAGTGACATCCATCTTAGGTGTCACTCACTCCTAGGCCCTTCCTGTCTCCAGCCTGACTCCTGCCCTCGGAGAGCCTCAGGCTGCTGGAAGGTTCCTGTGTTCTCAGAGCAGTGTCTCTATATTGTCTATCGCCTGCTCAGCAGGTACATCACTCAAAGTATTACTGTTACACCAAACACTCACATATCCATAGGTGTCCAGAGGTTAGCAATATATCTGATTGTCGGTGATACTGCAGATCATCAATAATCGGGTATATATCTGCATTCTTGGTGATACTGCAGATCACCAATAATCAGATTCTCTCTGCGTGCTGACACCAATCGTTACAACTACAAAAAAAGTATTATTGGTTTTGTTTAGCCTGGTGAGGTTGGTTGGAGGTTCATGGGGTAAGAGAGGGGTGACATCAAGAGTTTCCGCACTGGGTGACAACAACCCTAGTGATGCCTCTGGACATGATTTCATTGCATATTCCGGATGGGCGGATTTTCTTCCATCTATGGCAGGGGTGTCAAACTCAAATACAAAGTGGGCCGAAATTGTACACTGGGACCTACCGTAGTTGCGGGCCAAAATTGTACACTGGGGCCTAGTTGAGGGCCAACCACAATGTCTACTGGCCACCTTCCTCCCTTATAAACTTCTCTGGTGTCTAGAGTTCCTCCCACCCCTACACAGTTCCCTGGTGTCTAGAGACCCCGAGCCTCCCCTATACAGTTCCCTAGTGTTTAGTGCTTTCCCCCTACCTCCCCATATGGCCTCCCATGTGTTCTAGGGCTTCACCTCCAATATAGCTTCCCTGGTGGTCTAGAGTGGGCCAAACATAATGCAAAGTGGGGAAACCACTTGAGGGCCAAATTTAATGGCTCTGAGGGCCAGAGTGTTTTTACATGTATGATCTATGGGCAGGGCCATTTTGTGGGCAGTGCGGGCAGGGCGACCGCCCTGGGCGCAGACCAGCAAGTAGAAGAAGGGGGGCGCAGGCAAAAGGACATAACCGCTAGGGAGCTGGTGACGCATGGAGCAGCCCATGGAGGAGTCGGCTCTCCAGGCTCTCTTCGCCTGTGTGTTCTTCTGGTCCCTGCTCCCTCCTGGATGAGTGGCTCGTCACTAGTAAGTAGGCAGATCTGACCTGTGGCTGTGTGACTGTCCCTAAAGAGTAAGGGTTCAGGAGTCCACAGGGGTGGGGGTGAGGAGGCACAATTTTTACACCCTCGCCCTTGGTGCGATTTAGCCTAGAAACTGCCCTGTCTATGGGTACCTCTACTTACACTTTATAAAGTGAAGTAAACAGAGGTGCTGCAATGCTCATCAATTTGTATAGGTGTACCCTAATCGTGGATGGGGGCTCCTGAAGCTCGGGTCGGGGGACAGAACGGGGAGTGACACCTGCTACTATGAAATCTCTGTTCACCATCTGGAAAATTATTCCAATAATTCAATCCTTTCTCTGAAATGTTGCTCTATTAATCTTGTCTCCTTTCAAGCATTACTTCATGAATTCTACCTCCTCTGCAGACAGCTTGCTTGCCAAAAACTGACTGATATTCAGTGAAAGCGGCACTAGCTATTCTGCCTCATCAAGTAAAGGTTTGGGAATGTTAATTCTGTGCTGTCCTGAGCCAGTATCTGGTCTTGTCCTCACAATAAAGCCAATGCCTCCTCGTCCATGGCTGCCTTAGTAGGGAATAGCAAGCCTGGAGAGAGTCCTGAAATGTACCCCCTCTGGGCAGATCTCGGGCACGGAACATATGCCAGAGATCCAACACTATAGTGGAATAGCACTCACTCAGTGTGCATACCTAGAAAGCTACACACCTTGCATTTGATGGCTTGATGAAAATTTGGAATGTGTGTTTTTCTTAAAGCGATACTTAAAGGAACACTATCAATAACAAAGTGCTCTAAAATAAAATTGTACAAATAATGTGTAAGTAGCTGTGTGTTTTCCTACACTTTTCATGCTAAATATCAGAGGCAAGTGCTGTTCTTTGCATTTGAGACTACAGATTATTGTTCTTTAGAGTATTTTTCTTTAAAAAGCAAAACACCCTTAGTATGAAGTATCAGGTTTCACACACAATTACAAATATTTTTGCTGCACATAACAAGATACATATCCTATGGTCTGTGCGGACAGCTCATTCAGAAAGACGAGCAACTGCTAGTGAGTCCTGTCTGCAAAAGGTATAACGTACACACAGGGTTAACAGATGTAAGTGGAGGAATTCCTCCTCCCCTCTTGACTCACTGGTCCTTCACCCTGGCCCGTCAGTAAATTGTGAAAGGAATTCGATAACAGTAAGCAATAAGATAAGCAGTGAAATGTATAGAGCAGTAGTTAGGAACCCTTCACAAACTATTCCCACCCCAGTTTAAAAAAAACATGTTAATCAATAGTTTTCCTTTAAACAAGTGTTCCTTGAAAACAAAGTGAAGAGATAAACAATTGTATTTACCCTCCTACTCCTAAAAATGACTTTTAGATATCCCACAGTTTTATGTTATGTTTAAAAACTTAAAAAAAAAAAGCAGATTTATTGTTTTGTCTCAGCTGAATGAAACAATCTGTCTCTGTGTCTCAGAGTGCTCAAATATATGAACTATTGACCTTTTTTTAATCTATCCTCTCCTGGCAAAGAACTGGGCTTCCTAGCGAAAAGTATTTTATGGCTGTAATTCCTTATCATTAGTCCGACTGGGTCCTGACTGGAGAAAAACTGTCAGTTGCAAAGTAGAATATTTACTTTTTCAGGCAAATAAAGAAGAAAAGCATCACAGCATAGTAATTTGTGTGCTATGCACAGTACATACACATATCTATCTCATCGTATCACATATCAGTTAAAGTTTCCTTTAAGGTCCGTGGCCTGAATCTTTATATAAAGGCAACTGCCAAAAAGGGTGCCGGATGTAGCAGATCCGTGAGATGAAAGACAACAGCAGCAGCTCTGTCCCGCAGATCAGAGAATCAGTGAAAGGCAGCTGCAGCTCTCTCAGTGAGGCGGCTAGGATAGGCTTGCCGATCATGTGCCCAGTGAGCAGCGGCTCTGACTGTAAGGAGGCGGCTCACTAAGAGAGCCAGCAAGCAGTGTACTTAAAATTAAACAGGGCCGGCCCTACCATGAAATCACCTGAATCAAATGAATCACGTGACAAAATCTGGGGGGGGGGGGGACTAAATATGCAGAGTGGCCGCAAAAGAGCACAATTACTTAGTCCATCACCAAGTCCTCTCCTTTTCCGCACTGCAGCCAATCAGTGCAATAGCGTCTCTCCATAAGCATAATGTTACATGTCAGAGGCACCGAAGACTTAACAACAAAAGTTGTTTAGGTGATACCTGTAATGACAAATTGTACAAGATATCTTTGCAAGCTTTTGAAATGTTAAAGAGACACTGAAGCGAAAAAAATATATGATATAATGAATTGGTTGTGTACTATGAATAATTACTAGAAGATTAGCAACAAAGAAAATATTCTCATATTTTTATTTTCAAGTATATAGTGTTTTTTCTAACATTGCAACATTCTCTAATATGTGCAGATTACACAACATTCGGCATTCAAAATGATTCTTTCAGAGCAGTCTGTGAACTAATGACCTCTCCTCTGCCAGAGAAAAATAAATAGTTAACTAACAGTTGAGATAATAAAAGTCAGAAAACAGCCCTCTCTACGACTTTTGAAAGGAGTTTCTTAACTCTTCCTGTACTGGAAACAATTAGACTGATGTATCTGATCTTAATGTTTTATTTCTTAGCTGTACTACACATATAAATCATAACATCATAGTTTTTTTTTTCGCTTCAGTGTCTCTTTAAGTTTCTTCTTCAGGGATGTTACAGAACTGGTTATGGTTCTGATCCAGTTCTGAAACATGCCCACCGGCATAACTATAGGGAATGCAACCCCTTCAGCCGCAGGGGGGCCCTTCTGGAGCCCGCCTGCCGTGTGAGCTTTGCCGCCCGCCCGATTGTGGGACCCCCCAGGTGTTGAACTGACCGCAGCTTCTAATAGACACCGCGCCAGTTCATTCCCCGCAGCCCGCAGCTCACCTTAGCCTGCTGGAGTCTTCCGGGAGGCAGAGCAGGGCTACGGGAAGATGGCGTCTTAAGCTCTGCACTGGCGACTATTTGTGTCTCCAGTACAGGGCTTCGGGCGCCATTTTCACATAGCCCTGCTCTCAGCCTGTCAGCGCGGGAGATTTGCTGCAGGAGGATCGTCGGGGGAGCTGCACACCAGAGGCCGGCGGGGAAAAGAGACTTCTGCCAGGTGAGTGGATTATTTTTTTTACAGGTGCATTTTTTTCTGGTGAATGCTGCCCACATTAAGATTATTTTCTGGTGACTGTTGCCCACTGTACAATTATTTTCTGGTGACTGTTGCCCACTGTACAATTATTTTCTGGTGACTGCTGCCCACATTACGATTATTTTCTGGTGAATGCTGCCTACATTACGATTATTTTCTGATGAATGCTGCCCACATTAAGATTATTTTCTGGTGAATGCTGCCCACATTAAGATTATTTTCTGATTAATGCTGCCCACATTACGATTATTTTCTGATGAATGCTGCCCACATTACGATTCAGTGGCGTAGCTAAGGAGCTGGGGGCCCTGATGCAAGTTTTACAATGGGGCCCCCCAAGCACTCTGTACATAACAAATGATATGGCGCACAAAAACCATGCCAATGGCAACTACAGTGTCAGAGGTGCAAGAAGGAGATGGGGAACAGTCTGTTAATGATTACCACTGCTCAAAGTATCTATAGAAGTGATTATTATTTGCACAGGACCAATAGAGAGCTAACACTGTGTTTGAGGGGTGGGCCCCAGGGCCCCTCTGGCCCAAGGGCCCCGATGCGGTCACAACCTCTGCTATTGCTACACCCCTGTTACGATTATTTTCTGGTGACTGCTGCCCACTTTACTATTATTTCTGGTGAAATGCTGCTCACTTTACTATTATTTCTGGTGAAATGCTGCCCACTTTACGATTCATTTCTGGTAAAAGTCTGCCCTATTACAATTATTTTATAGTGAAACGCTGCTCCAAAATGGGGAAATCCATTTTTTCGCAGGGGAGCCCAGTGATTTCTAGTTACGCCCCTAAACATGCCTAAAGAAGAAACTTAGTTTTGAAAGCTTGGAAGGAACTCTTATACTGTTTAGCCATTACAGGTATCGCCTAACTGTTTAGCCATTACAGGTATCGCCTAAACAACTTTTGCTGCTTTATCTTCGGATTCTCTCCACGACTAATACTGGACCTCACAAAAGAGGCAGCGGATCTAATAACTTTTTGTGTAGACGAGTATATAAATAGGCTGAACTAATGAGATCTCCATCTCTTCTGTGTCAAGTGGAGCTCTGCCTGTTATGTATATCCTGTTTGCAGCACAGCTCTGAATGGTAGGAGAACAGTGGCTGTTGTGGGTCCAAGGGGCAGATGGGGGATCAGTTTATCCCTCATGCGCCCCTCACTCTAATCACCAGGCACTTGTGTTTATACCAAACAACTGCACTTGGTGAGGAGGCCCAGAATGCATGCAATGTAATTAATGGGAAACTCAGTGTGTACTTACAGATGCAGAACTCAGGGGGCGTAACTACAAACCATGCCCCCCCAGCAAAACTTTGATGGGGCCCCCCAAAATATTCACCCCCTTTTTTCCTTGCCTACCTCTAGTGACCCTCACAGCCTGGGGGGCCCATCTTACAAGGGTCATAAAACAAGTGTGGACATCGTAATCTTCACACCCATAACATGTATAGCCACAAACACCTGATCTGAAGGATGGACCCCTATATCAGAGGGAGTCATTTAGTAGTTGGGGCCCACCTTCTGGCAAAACCTATAAGAGAGGTATTTTCGGCATAGCTGTCACTTCTGCCTTTACTTTCTTTATATTCTGCATGTAAGAGTATATTGCCGCATTCACTCGTATGCATGGGGAGGGCGATCTTTTGCCATAGTGCATAGTTTGTATCTGATTTGTATTCAATGCGCTGCACACCTCTGTTGGTTGAATTTCAGTTGCAGCCCGATTAGGAGCGCTGACAATTTTTCGCTGTAAAATTGTTAGTTAGTGGTTAGGTCTCAACGTGGTGGATGTAGTACTGAACAATCTGCGCGCAAACGGTTTTTGGAAGCTTATATCCTACATTCGCTGCATCTATTTTGAATGCAGGTTGTGTACTCGTGTTTTGGGCTCTGCACATCTATGCAGCTGGTCAACTCGGGTGCAGCCTGCATTTGGAGGTGCTGCCATTTCCTCCTGTTCAGGGGCGTAGCAATAGCCAGATCAGCCATAGCAGCTGCTATGGGGCCCTGGTGCAGAGGGGGCCCAGGTGGTATTCACCATTAACTTTCTTGTCTTTCTCCACCCTCAAACATTGTCTCAGTGCCCATGAACTATGTGCGGTGTTGATTTCATGGCAATGTAAATTGCCCAGCTAACTCCTATCCATAGGGTAGGGGCAGGTGGCATTGCTTATGAGTGTCTACAACTCAGGGCTCCATGAAAGTTTTGCTATGGGGCCCCATGATCTCAATCTACACCACTGCTCCTGTTGTACAAACATTTTTGCCATGTGTATCCATAATTAGTACTTATTCCTCTGCTGGAGGGCAAGCATGGCAATAAAAAGCAACCCTGCTAAACTGGATGGTGCAGGATATACAATCCTGTAGATGAGTTTGTACTAGAAAGCTGGTGATATTTTTACATCTATTTGCTCTGCGGAAAGTATAAAGCATATTTGCTCTCACATGACGTCACTCAATCCTCTGATCCTGGTTATGAATCAAGGTGTTATTCTGTCCACCGTACAGTATATGTTCTGGCAGTGACATGCCCAGTAGTGCTATATCATTAAGTGGCAGTGTTATTCCATTAGCCAGTAGTTTTCCTTAGCTGCAGAGGAATATTCCCTCTGGTTCATTAATACCCGCTCATCTGTCTCCCTGACGTGGAAAAGGACATTTCTTCACACAAGATAAAGTATGTGGGGGACGGATCATTTATTATTAAACAATTGGTACTAATAACAGAGTTCAGAGTGTGGGCATTGCCTGGCTGCGATACATGATGTTCTCCGCAGCTTGGCATGGTCACAGATCTGGACTTTGTATGCAAACACTGCTCACTGCCTGGGGCAACCTCTGCGACGTTATCTCTGATAATCCGTAAAAACAACAACAAAAACACAGCAAATCATGATGCTACAGTCACACTAAAGGGAATAATAAACGCACACTCAGAAAGGTCAAAAAAACAAACATGCATCTTAAAATGCAGTTACACATCATTTATCCAGGTCACAGTGTAACAAAGTGGTCATAGCAGATTGCCATTGGTTCTGGAGCTTTTCTACAGGGTACAGCGACAGGTAGATTTTGCAGCAGCTGTTTAGGCATATCTGGAGCCTAACTAAATTCTGCATCCAGAGGAGGGTGTAGGGCAGTCTCAAGGTATCTTATATGTGGTGGCTGGATGGTGTAATGGTTAAGGGCTCTGCCTCTGACATGGGAGACCAGGGTTTGAATCTCGGCTCTGCCTGTTCAGTAAGTCAGCACCTATTCAGTAGGAGACCTTTGGCAAGTCTCCCTAACACTGCTACTGCCTATAGAGCATGCCCTAGTGGCTGCTGCTCTGGCGCTTTGAGTCCGCCAGGAGAAAAGCGCGATATAAATGTTGTTTGTCTTATATACCCACGAATAAGCTGATTCGCAGATAAGCCCCCGCCTCTTTCACACATACTCTTTTGTGAGTGCAGCCACTATATCTCAATGTGCCATGTGCAATTGTTACTGGGTTCTGAGCTGTTAGCAGAGGTGCAGCAATAGGGGTTGCAGAGGTCTCGACCGCACCGGAGCCTTTGAGCCAGAGGGGCTCCATAGGGTATTAGCTCTTTATTGGTCCTGTGCTGGTAATAATCAATTTCTATAGATGCTTTAATTGTATTCCCCATCCCCTTCCTGCACCTCTGGCACTGTGGTTGTCCTTGGCAGGTTTTGGTGCGCAGTATCAATTGTTATGTACAGAGTGCTTGGGGGGGGGGGGGGGGGGGTCGCACTGGGGCCCATAGCTCCTTAGCTATGTCACTGGCTGTTCGTAAGGGTGTTCTTTATTACCGGAAAATGATTTGTTACTAGACTGTAACACTCGCCAGTTGAAACCCGGTCGATGCTTACCAAGTCTTCCTTCCAACCACCGCGGCTGCCTGGGACCCTTCTGAAGATTGAGCACACAGCCCTCTTCATGCACGAGCGTACTTCACACACGCAATAACAACCATGCCTGGCTTACTGTGCAGGCTCAGCCATACTGGCCCAGGCGCAATATGGGCACACTCATGAATAAAGAGGAGCGCGGTTGCAATCAGATATCCGATAAGCTTTTGTCGGATTTCATTTGGGGGTCCAAGCGTGGCAATGGTGGGGGCCAGGAGGACGTGGGAAGCCTCTGGAGGATAGAATGTTGTAATTACCTTCCATGTCTTTTTCCTCCAACTCAGTCCCCAAGCCACTTGTCCATCGACTTCCGGTGTGTAGCCCCCTTGCAGAGGGATGTTGTGATGCTTCCATGCCACATTTTATCTTAGATAGAGTGCCATGGAGCTACTCTGCAAGGGGGAGGGGCTATGTGTCGGATGGTGGCAAACACGGGGCATGGAGAGTGACTCGGAGACATGGCAGGTAATAATAACCTTCTATTAGAAGATGATCTATAGCATGTGACAGTTGATTGAATAGGCTTTTTAAAGCTTTATACAATGAATTACTTTTTTTTAACCTAACCCTTCTCACCTGCTACCTTACCTAACACTGAAACCTCACTCCTCCATTCCCCATCCATACTCATTTATGGGGGTCTTCTCCCATAACTCCACCTCTTATGGGACAATCTTGGTTCTCTCAACCACCGTCCTGTGATCATCCAGTCCTAATGACACTCTCTTTTCTCTCTACCATAGAAAACAATGGGGCATATGCACAAATGTATGTTGCATATTGCCATACACAAGGAATTTGCAGCAATTTAACTGTTACTTACAGTGCGAAGAATCACTCGCGTTCCCAGCCTGTCGGCGCCTGTCGCCGAAACCGGAAGTAGCCCCCGGCGGGGACAGGAGGATCGGAGTGAGGCTGCGAGGGCACCGGACAGCTGCAGGGGGCTGAGGGAAGCCCCAGGTGAGTAAAACTCATTTTTTCTACTTAAGGTTCACTTTAAAGAGAGACCGAAACCAAGAATTGAACTTCATCCCAATCAGCAGCTGATACCCCCTTTCCCACACTAAGGGCTTGATTCACAAAAGAGTGCTAACTGTTAGCACGGCCGTTTTCGCACGCAAACGCGAATTTTCACGCAAAAACGTTATCGATTTCGCGGTAAAATTTGCGCTTGCGCGCAAAACTGTTATCGTTTCGCGCGAAAATTCGCGATCGCGCGCAATGCGAAAATTTGCGCGAAAACGGCCGTGCTAACAGTTAGCACTCTTTTGTGAATCGAGCCCCAAATGTTTACCTTTTCTCAAACAGATCATTAAGGGGCTCTGTATGGCTGATATTGTGGTGAAACCCCTCCCACAGTGTGATGACAGCGCCTCACAGCACTGAGGTGCTGACATCACACTGTGAGAGCATTGTTGCATTGTGGGAAATAACAGCTGTTTCCAACTGCCGAAAAGGCAAGCAGCAGCTACTTCCACTGACATCACCTGCCAGCAGTAAAATGTCTCCATATTATACATTTCAGAATGTAAATCAGGAAGAGGAAAGAATTTACAATGGGCAAACAATGACTAGATCACTTATATATAATTATTGTAAAAATTAAGCACTTTTTTTTCATTGAGTTATTTTCACTGGAGTTCCTCTTTAACTGTACTTTTGTGCACATGTTCCAGTGGAAGGCATATTGAGTGGCAGGCTGGCCATGCCTCCACCTACAAGCATACACACCCCAACCCATAAGCCTCAGCACTGACTCTATTGATACTGTGGTCAATGCCTTGCTGCTCAAATATAAGCATGCCCACTGCCTAGGTTGGCATGGGATGGGGGAATGAAGTGCTGAAATAGCTATGTTGCGCCACATCCCCTTCTAGAAGAGACAGCAGGAGGCTGGAGCACTCTTGCTAAAGGGCTGATGCCATACCCTGACATCACTGGACATTAGGAGTTTGCCTAATTAGAATGGGTGGGATTTTAAGGAGAGGGGACCCTCTTTAGTGTTAGATAGCATGATGGCTTAATGATTAGAACTCTCGCCTAGCAGCGCTGGGTCCCCACTATCTGCACAGAGTTTGTATGTTCTCCCCGTGTCTGCATGGGTTTCCTCTGAATACTAAGGTTTCCTCCCACATCCCAAAAGCATACAGATAAGATAATTGGCTTTTTCCTAAATTCGCCCCAGACTACGATACATACATAGGCAAGCTCAACACACACCATACAATCTTGGTTGTACAGATTTACCAAATCTATGTAGTATAAGGGCCAACAGATTGAAAATACCTGGAATGATTGATTGGATAAGCTCTTATACTACATGAAAGTGGTAAGATTGAACAACCAAGATTGTATGGTGTGTGTTGAGCCTTAGGGACAGTTAAGTGATAAGACAATATACTCTGTACAGTGCTCTGGAAGATGTTGGTGCTATTTAAATAGTAATAAGTAATAAATAATAATAATAGTGGACAAAGCAGAGGAAGAAAACGTTTGTAGATAAACTTTTCAGTCACATTATACACCCACTCTATATTTATAACACCCAAGCCCAAATTGCAGAGCGGTGTTACACCTGCTAGGGCTATTACTGGGCACGATGGCCGTGGGCAATTAAGAGATAACAGTAATTGACCAGTGAAGGGAAACCTGACTACTGGCTCTTTCGATTGACCTTTTTAAAGTGCGGCTCCGCCATGTATTTTAATTCTGACACGGTGCACCGCAGTCACGTGTAAATTCCCCTGTAGTGCTGCAGCTGTGATTGAATTACAATTCTCTTGCTAAGCTCGTTAGTGGAGTCGTTTACCGCAGCTGGATAACAAGTAAGAGGCAGGCATCTTGCTGAGAGCGGGACCAGCCACATGGGCACACTTATATTTCTATTTTTAGACTTTCTATGCGAGCAGAATAAAGAGTCACGTGACTGCGCAGCTTTCGGCTTTGAATAATATTTAGTGTTGTTCAGCTAAGTCTGTTGCTGTTAGCGGCACAAGCCCTGGCAGCGCCACTTGTATGACTCGTCCTTGCCTTGTAGTCAGCCACTTACTCGCTTTGAGGAGTCAGCAAGACGCTGGTTGGTGGAGAGCTCCGTTTCCATGGTGACATGATCAGCGGGATCTGACAAAAATAGAAAGCCTATATTTAAGCTAATCCTCTTGTTATGGTTCAGCCAATAGTTTATATTCACTGCGCAGTGTATGGTATGACTCAGTACCTGCTTTATGTCTCCCAGGCTCATTTGGCATCAACAGCTGGATTCCTTTAGACAGACTGAACTTCAGGACAGGGCAGTCATCTGCTAAGATAGGACAGAATTCCATACGAATCAATCAATTTATAAAGATTTACATCATGAGCTTGTTTTTTTTTCCTAGGGGAAAAAAACTGGAAGGCTGGGAGAAAAACGTGATCATTTTGCAAAACAGGTGATTTTACTGCAGAACCTCTGTTCAACTCAGATTCTGATATGATACAAGGCCGCCCTCTGCTGGTCAAAGTGCGTTTTCGCATTTGCTTTACTTCCAAGCGGTTCTCAATTTTGTTTGCTGTTACAGATTTGACAAATTGTCATTGGGTCTGTCTTGTAAAGGTCAGGAAAAGTTTCCATAGTAAGCAAAATACAGTAAGTCACACACAGAGTTTCCATAAGTAACAAATAACGTCACACCATCAACAAGGTGGACAAGTAAGGAGCGACTAGACATTGTGTTTCTGTTATTAAGCAGGCCTAATTACAAATAAGGGAGAAGAATGTAAGAAGGCGAGTGCTGGGTGTTCAGCTCAGAAACATTTCATGAGGAGATATAAAGATGACAGCCATACACAGTGGCGCTGCTAAGGAACTTTGGACCCAGAGCAGGATTTATGGGAAGGACACAAAGGCCCAGGACTTGGGCGGATGCAGCCCAAGCAGGTGGCGGGATATTGAAGAGGGGTTGCTGTATATGAAGGAGGAGGTTGCAAATTGAAAAGAAAGGTTGCAAATGGGGAACAACACGTAGAAAATGGGAGCTGCTGCACAAGGGAGCTGTACATGAAAGAGAGGGGCTGCTGTGCATAAATGTTTCATATGGATGAGGGGGCTGCACATGGAATGGGAGGACATTGCTTCATGTGGAGTTGACACAAAAAATATAAATCTGGCCTTGTTTTGGCTCCAGTGCAAGTTTTACATTGGGCCCCTCAAGCATTCTTCATATGAAAAGTATATAAAAAATTTTTAAAAAAAAAACTGCCAAGGACACAGTATGAGATGTGTAAGCAGAGATTACCACTATTCAAAGCATAAATAGAAGTGTTCATTACCAGCATGACCATTGAAGAGCTAATACTGGTTGAGGAAGGGCCCCTCTGGTCCAAGGGCCCTGGTGTGATCACAACCTCTGCATCCCTTATTGCTACACCACTGGCAATGCAGAAGACAAACCCTTTCTTTTTGATAAAAGGAAAATCGTTTTGTAGGGGCCGCTAGTAACAAAAAGTTTTAACTGATTTTTTTTTTTATCGATTTACTAGTCTTTTGTCTAAGCCTCAAAAAATCTCCTACAGCCATTTTTATTATGAAAACACGCATTCATAGATTTCCTGTATTAATTACCTCTTATAAAAATGAATATCTAAGTGATGAAACTTCTGAACTGAGAATCCTGATTATTGAGAACCGTGGGGTGTTATCCATTTCAAAAGTAACTATTCAGTTTAGGTAATTCATAATGTCCCTACATCCCCAAGGAGATAAAAGTCTCGAATAAATAATGTCAGCTAATGGGATTTTAATGGGGATAGATTAGGTAGAACTTTGCATATTATGATATCAAAGAGGACGGAAACATCATCCAGTGAATTAAGAGTTTTACATTTTATTGATTACAAGAAACAATACAACATATTAAAATGTATATATACAACAACAATACAATAAAGTGTGCTTTGTCCATTATTCATAATACATTGTGGATAAAAAAATATATACATATGTCAACATTACCCAACATCAATAGGGTGCAGGGATCACGGAATATCTCCCTTTTTAGACTGGGATCCGCCTATAGAAGTTGAGGACAATTGCCCCATCTAGGGAGTAGGTATCTGTATACCGTACATACTCTAATACATGTCAACCTTGTGTATAAGTCGACTCCAATATTTAACCCTCTTAAGCTGGAATTTTTATTGACTCAAGTATAAGTCTACCTAGCAAAGTTAATGGCTGACTTAGGGCTCAGGAGGGGTTAATGACTGCACTGCATACAGTATTGCAGCCACTACCCCTTCCTGTCCCTTAAGTGCAGCCTATTCCTCCTTCAGGCCCCCAAGTGCTGCAATTATTCACTCCCTTTTTATGCAGTCCAGTATCCCCGCCCCCCCCCCCCCCCCCTGCCCTTTTCCCTGTTAACTGTTGTGGCCAGGACTTTCAGACCTGTGTTTTCCTGGCATTTCCTTTCCTCAAAGTATCACTTACCAAAGGGTAAATTGCTGCAAATGGTAATGTCACTATTAGTACACACATAACTCAGTGTTCTCAGGGTTGCCTGCGACTCGTGTATATGTCGACCCCTATACTTTTATGAAGTGAATCAGACCTAAATTTCTACACTTATACTCAAGTATATAACATATCTTAAAGAGCTATCAAGTTTAGGCCGAGATCGGTTAGATCTCAACATGTTTCTTGAACCATGACGCAGATAGCATTCACTTCTTCAGGAGCAATTCTTTTTTTAAAACATTATTGTTGAATATGCTCTATCTATCTATCTATCTATCTATCTATCTTTATGTTTCTTATTTGGTCATATGAGGAATGGAAAATATTAGTCTCAAACTGGACCAATTACTCATAGATATCACAACATAAAAATGGAAAATGCCCCACTGCTGCATTGCGATGCCTAGATATGGAAGACATAATAAAGCGTGCATCTGAAGTGATGAAACTTACCAGATGAGCCTCTTCTCACATAGCCTTCCTTTGTTAAGTTTGTTAAGCTGCTGTCACTTTTAGACGTGGATCTTTGGGTCATTGTGCTCTGAAAACCACACATTGCCCTTATTGTACAGAACCTTTAACATAAGAAAGACAAATATAGAACAGTGTCTGCAGACAGTCTTTTGGAGGTTGAATACTATGCAAAACTAGATGCAGTTTGTTACAGATTGGCCTTGTCTTGAAAATTTTATATTGCAGGGCTAATTTTTGTAGATGCAAATAAAGTGTTCTTGTTGCATTGGGCTACCAACCAGGTCTCAGCTGTTAAATGAAAGAAGTTTCGGATTGGTTGCTCTGAACAACCGCTCTACTTTTGTCTTCATAAGGCACTCACTGCATATGGCTCAAATTTGGGGTCTTATCAGGGGTGTAACAATAGTCTCCATGACCGTTGGAGTGCCCACAGCCTATGGGGGGCCAGCTCCTGTTTACTTCCCTTTTTCTGCAGCATAGCACCATGGACCATTATATTTACCAGCTCCAGTACTTAGAGAACCAGAGACGAAGCACCCTCATGTATTTTACCATATATATCAATGGGAACATGACAGTAAACACCTACTTTGCTCTTTGTTTCATTTTTCACTGTTCAGTCTTCTTGTTTTCAGCCCTGATAAAATCTCCGACTGATCATTCAGTCTAGCTTTGCCTCATAATGATTATAGCTGAGTCAGTCCTCTGTGATGTATTTTCAACCCCAAGCCTGCTACGAGGATACATAGCAGGAAAGCAGAGCAACAAGGCGGCAGGCTTGGGCTTGAAAAGACATCACAGAGGGCTGACTCAGCTATAATCATTACAGGAAAAGCTAGACTGAATGCTCAGTCGGAGATTTTATCAGGGCTGATAACAGACAGACTGTGCAGTGAAAAATGAAACAAAGAGCACCAAAGCAGATAATGCACATCACTCTGCTACTGTTCTGCATTATGTACAGGAACGGGGCCCCCTATGCCATCCCACAATGGCAGGGGTCACGGGGTCTATTGTTATGCCCCTGGGTGAGATAACCAATAGCTAACATTTATTTAGCTGCCACCAGAGACAGACATGGATACTATGGGGTGAACTTTTTTTAAATTTTGTTTTGCCACCAGAGACAGCAACTGCTTCTTCACAAGAGGTAAGGTAGGCACTAAATTTATATTTGTACAGTGGGATCTCTGCTAATCTTTTAATTTAATTTTATTTACTGTATTTATCTTTTATTTGAAGTTACTTGAAAAGCCCCTACGCATGCTGTTAGTGTCATAATTGCTATGGAAGTTGGAGGCAACATGTGTAAACATTTTTAAGACATTGCAGAGACTTTCCAAAATCAAAGCCAACTTCTTGCCAGGAAAATGCATGTTTAGACTTCCTCACTGTAGTGCTGATAACTCTGCAGTGAGGGAAGGGTTTATCCTGGAAGGGACCACAGATTTACAATCAAAAGAAATACGTGGAATCATGTTTATGGGAGGAGTTTAGTAATAGCTTCTATTTCAAGAGAGCTCAGAAGTTCCAGCACACATTTAATGTGACCTCAGCTCAGAAACTTTGACCTCAACCCAGAAACTAGCATTGAGGAGCACATGTAAGATGGTGGCTTGAGACGATGGGCCTTAAGACCCTTTGTCATCCCTTCTCAGGAACAGTTTTCTCCCCCAACTGATTTCAGGCGTCCATCTAAAAATGGTGCAGGGAGAGAAATGGCGCACCGTTTTGCCGATAAATGTATCTTAAAACGCTATTTACCGTTTTAATGTAAATACATGTCAGGAACCTTGTATTGTCACTTTCTGCCTGCTGGTGGCAACATGGAACAGGACTGTCCTGGACTTCTTTTATTCCACCAGCAGAGGGCTCTGAGGACTTTGCCTTATCCTGAACCTCCACCATCCACCAGCAGGTGGCCTGTTACTGCCTTCACAAAGACTTGCAGTTCCCTGTTTGGCCTCTGGATGGCTTCATGGGAGCTCTCATTAAAACTGTTCACCACCAGCTGCATCCTGTGGTTGCTGATCACTTGGACTATTTAAGGACTGCCTTTTCCCCTTGCTAATTGCCAGAACTTTATGTTCCCAGGTCTGAGTTCTGGACACCCTGGTTCCTGTTCCTTACCCTGATTCCTATGTATGCCTTCCTGTTGCCAAACCTGTTTATGCTGTCTGAGACCTTGCTTTTGTCTAATCCCTGGTACTGTGCTTTCTGATAACCTGTTGCTGACTTTGCTCTCCTGTTTGACTCTGATATTCTGCCTGATCCCTGTCTGTACTGCGATTGATGTGAATATATTTCCTGTATATATTATTGTGCACTTTAGATAGATAGATAGTTAGGTGTTACACATATTTATCACTGCTTCCCGGGTTATTTGTATATATTGTGTGCTGTACATATGTTTGTGTGATACTGCATTACGCTTGCATGTATGCGTGCTCCATTGCATTTGCAATAAATCATTATTTTTTGCACCTTAATTCCTGGTTCCAGTGTCTGTGTACTGCAAACTGTGGTCAAACCCTGTTTCTCCGCTCAGGCCCCTGACAGAAAGTTCTGGCCATACATTTACTGACCACTGCAGTTATACAGGATACTGAGAATCTGTTGTCTGTCAGAATGAGTCCGCAAGATCTGGATTATTATGCATTATTGGCTGAGGATGCAGAGGATGAATGTCGTGATTTCTTTGCAAACTACCCCAGAGAAGAGTTGCTAAAGTTTATTAGCCAAGTGTATGGTTATATTAAAGATGGAGCTTTTTATGCACCTGATTTTGAATGCATAATCAAACTGTGGTATGATCTTGCATTCCCCACTCCAGGAGACCACTACCTGCCTCCATTTACCAATAAAAAGATAACAGTTCTGATTAATTTGTTTGAGAGTGACCGAGCAGGATTTCTTGATTATTATTCAAACAAAAACAAGCAGACTGTTCAAGCTTGCATAGATTCCCTCCAGACTCTGATCAATCAGGGAATATGCAAGTATGGGAAAGCCTCCTTCTTGCTGACTGCATGGCAGAGAATTGTCTCTGCATCATGTTCTGTAGCTTCTGCTTTACCTGCTAAAAACCCAGTTAATGTTGATTTCACATCTGAACAGGTAGATATGTACTATAGATGTCTGAAGAGGGATAGAAGTGCTTTCTTTGAATTCTATTCCAGACAATCTACTGATTTTGTCTCAGGTTGTAAGAATAGCGTGGAAAAGTTAATGCATAAGAAAGGTTGTAAGCATGAACCAGCTGCTGCCTTAATTGCTGCCTATTCAGAGATCCTGCCCTTAGATATTCCTTCTGTTAACCCTCTGAATACCACTCACTCCCAGTCCACTGCAGTTAAACAGCTCCAATGTCAGTCTCCCAGCAAGGAAGAATTTAATTTTATTTTTGACTCTGAACTGATTGATGATTTGTTTGATTTTCTGAGAAAGGATAGAGAAGGATTTATTAATCATTATGGTGAGAAAAGTGAAGGTTTTGTGTCTGCCTGTATACATGCAACTGAGTCATTGATGCTGCATAAGCTCTGTAAGCGTGAATTTGCTTCTATGTTGGTTACTGTCTGGCGTGAGATCCTTTCTTCCTGTTTCCACTCTCCTCCTTCTGCTCGCCCTCCATATATCTCCAACCATGTACAGAGCTCAGAACCTGTAAAAAGTAAAAAGCCTGTAAAATTACAAACTGCCATCAAATCCACACCTTGGTCATGGCAATTTCCGGTTACTTCACAAGAACCTGTTCCTGTTTCCAGATTGGTTCATAAAACAAAACGCAAATACTTTCCAACAGCATCCATTACTCCAGTCAGTTCCTGTCCAGTGCAGCCTCCAGCCGACTCCTGTCCAGTGCAGCCTCCAGCCGACTCCTGTCCGGTGCAGCCTCCAGCCGACTCCTGTCCGGTGCAGCCTCCAGCCGACTCCTGTCCGGTGCAGCCTCCAGCCGACTCCTGTCCGGTGCAGCCTCCAGCCGACTCCTGTCCGGTGCAGCCTCCAGCCGACTCCTGTCCGTTGCAGCCTCCAGCCGACTCCTGTCTGTTGCAGCCTCCAGCCGACTCCTGTCTGTTGCAGCCTCCAGCCGACTCCTGTCTGTTGCAGCCTCCAGCCGACTCCTGTCTGGTGCAGCCTCCAGCCGACTCCTGTCTGGTGCAGCCTCCAGCCGACTCCTGTCTGGTGCAGCCTCCAGCCGACTCCTGTCTGGTGCAGCCTCCAGCCGACTCCTGTCTGGTGCAGCCTCCAGCCGACTCCTGTCTGGTGCAGCCTCCAGCCAATGTTCCTGTGACACAAGTTATACAGACTCTAGCCTTTATCTCACAACTCTTGCAGATTTTACATACACCAGAAACCAATCCAACCGTTTGTTCTGCAGAATCTTGCATCCAGTCTACAGAATTTTTGCTCCAGCCCGCACAGGCTCCGCTCCAGCCCGCACAGACTGTATCGGGGTCTCAGCCAACGGCCCAGCCAGGTGCTCAGCCAACGGCCCAGCCAGGTGCTCAGCCAACGGCCCAGCCAGGTGCTCAGCCAACGGCCCAGCCAGGTGCTCAGCCAACGGCCCAGCCAGGTGCTCAGCCAACGGCCCAGACCCCGGAGGTTTTCCAGCCTGTTGCCACCCTGTCTGAAGCTCTCCAGCCTGTTGCCACCCTGTCTGAAGTTACCCAGCCTGTTGCTACACGGCCTGTTACCCAGCCATCACAGACTTTTGCTGCTGCCCAGCCGTCACAGACTTTTGCTGCTGCCCAGCCGTCACAGACTTTTGCTGCTGCCCAGCCGTCACAGACTTTTGCTGCTGCCCAGCCGTCACAGACTTTTGCTGCTGCCCAGCCGTCACAGACTTCTGCTGCTGCCCAGCCTCCACAGACTTCTGCTGCTGCCCAGCCTCCACAGACTTCTGCTGCTGCCCAGCCTCCACAGACTTCTGCTGCTGCCCAGCCTCCACAGACTTCTGCTGCTGCCCAGCCTCCACAGACTTCTGCTGCTGCCCAGCCTCCACAGACTTCTGCTGCTGCCCAGCCTCCACAGATTTCTGCTGCTGCCCAGCCTCCACAGACTTCTGCTGCTGCCCAGCCTCCACAGACTTCTGCTGCTGCCCAGCCTCCACAGACTTCTGCTGCTGCCCAGCCTCCACAGACTTCTGCTGCTGCCCAGCCTCCACAGACTTCTGCTGCTGCCCAGCCTCCACAGACTTCTGCTGCTGCCCAGCCTCCACAGACTTCTGCTGCTGCCCAGCCTCCACAGACTTCTGCTGCTGCCCAGCTTCCACAGACTTCTGCTGCTGCCCAGCCTCCACAGACTTCTGCTGCTGCCCAGCCTCCACAGACTTCTGCTGCTGCCCAGCCTCCACAGACTTCTGCTGCTGCCCAGCCTCCACAGACTTCTGCTGCTGCCCAGCCTCCACAGACTTCTGCTGCTGCCCAGCCTCCACAGACTTCTGCTGCTGCCCAGCCTCCACAGACTTCTGCTGCTGCCCAGCCTCCACAGACTTCTGCTGCTGCCCAGCCTCCACAGACTTCTGCTGCTGCCCAGCCTCCACAGACTTCTGCTGCTGCCCAGCCTCCACAGACTTCTGCTGCTGCCCAGCCTCCACAGACTTCTGCTGCTGCCCAGCCTCCACAGACTTCTGCTGCTGCCCAGCCTCCACAGACTTCTGCTGCTGCCCAGCCTCCACAGACTTCTGCTGCTGCCCAGCCTCCACAGACTTCTGCTGCTGCCCAGCCTCCACAGACTTCTGCTGCTGCCCAGCCTCCACAGACTTCTGCTGCTGTCCAGCCTCCACAGACTTCTGCTGCTGCCCAGCCTCCACAGACTTCTGCTCCTGTCCAGCCTTCACAGACTCTTGTTACCAACGCTCCTGATAGTGCCAAAACCGCTGTCTGCCCTGTTGGTGCCAAGCCTGTTGGTGCCTGCCAGTCTCCTGCTCAGCCTGATGATCCTCTTCAGTCGCCTGCTCAGCCTGATGATGCATGCCAGTTTCCTGCCAAGCATGTTGGTGCCTGCCAGTTTTCCGTTCAGCCTGAGCCTGTCCAGTTTTCTGCTCAGTCTGGTGATCCTGTCCAGCCTCCTGCTCAACCTGATGCTCCTGTCCAGTTTCCTGCTCAGCCTGATGATCCTCTCCAGTCTCCTGCTCAGCCTGATGATCCTCTCCAGTCTCCTGCTCAGCCTGATGATCCTCTCCAGTCTCCTGCTCAGCCTGTTGATCCTCTCCAGTCTCCTGCTCAGCCTGTTGATCCTCTCCAATCTCCTGCTCAGTCTGATGATCCTCTCCAGTCTCCTGCCAAGCCTGATGCATGCCAGTTTCCTGCTCTGTCTGAACCCTGCCAACCCGTTTTCAAGCCTGATGCCTGCCAGTCCGCTATGTTGCCTGAGACCTGCCAACCTGATACCTTGCCTGATGTCCTCCAGTCTCCTGTTTTATCTGCTTCCTTGTCTGATGATTTCCAATCCATGTTCCAGCTTCCTGAGGTCCAAGTTTTGAAACTTTTCATTGCACAGCTGGTCCAGTTCATGTTTTATTTTTTCAGATTGTTTCCCTCCCTGCCCGCCCAGTTTTGGTATCCACTATCCAGTGTTCTGTTTGCTTTTTTTTGGATCCTGCCTGATACCTACCAGCCTGCTGTTATGTTTGATATTTTCGTTTTCCAGTTTCTGTTCCAGTTTCTTGCAGACCAAGTTGCAAAGTTTTATTTTTTGTTTCCCTCCCTGCCCACCCAGCATTGGCACCTGTTATCCATTCTGCCAAGGTGTTTGCTGCCTGCCACCTCTTGGGACCCTGGTGGTAGGGTTAATAGATCATGGTGGAGCGTCCTGAGGCCGCTCCTTAAGGGGGGGATATGTCAGGAACCTTGTATTGTCACTTTCTGCCTGCTGGTGGCAACATGGAACAGGACTGTCCTGGACTTCTTTTATTCCACCAGCAGAGGGCTCTGAGGACTTTGCCTTATCCTGAACCTCCACCATCCACCAGCAGGTGGCCTGTTACTGCCTTCACAAAGACTTGCAGTTCCCTGTTTGGCCTCTGGATGGCTTCATGGGAGCTCTCATTAAAACTGTTCACCACCAGCTGCATCCTGTGGTTGCTGATCACTTGGACTATTTAAGGACTGCCTTTTCCCCTTGCTAATTGCCAGAACTTTATGTTCCCAGGTCTGAGTTCTGGACACCCTGGTTCCTGTTCCTTACCCTGATTCCTATGTATGCCTTCCTGTTGCCAAACCTGTTTATGCTGTCTGAGACCTTGCTTTTGTCTAATCCCTGGTACTGTGCTTTCTGATAACCTGTTGCTGACTTTGCTCTCCTGTTTGACTCTGATATTCTGCCTGATCCCTGTCTGTACTGCGATTGATGTGAATATATTTCCTGTATATATTATTGTGCACTTTAGATAGATAGATAGATAGATAGTTAGGTGTTACACATATTTATCACTGCTTCCCGGGTTATTTGTATATATTGTGTGCTGTACATATGTTTGTGTGATACTGCATTACGCTTGCATGTATGCGTGCTCCATTGCATTTGCAATAAATCATTATTTTTTGCACCTTAATTCCTGGTTCCAGTGTCTGTGTACTGCAAACTGTGGTCAAACCCTGTTTCTCCGCTCAGGCCCCTGACAATACATTAAAACGGTAAATAATGTTTTCTGATACATTTATTTCAGAACGGTGGGCCATTAAAAAATGCAGGAGACTGCTAGTATAGGCAGGGGGGTTGGGGGAGAGAGGCAGCGGGATACTGGAGGGAATAGGCATCGGGGGAGGATGTGTGTAATATGCATACATTACCTTGTCCCGGCCGCCGATCGCTCCTTCCCTCCGCTCCTTCACTTCTTCCATTCGTTTGCTGTAGTCCTGCAGCTGGCCAATCACCATGTGGAGACTGAAGCCACATGGTGATTGGCCGGCTGCAGGACTACAGCAAACTAATGGAAGAAGTGAAGGAGCGGAGGGAAGGACAGATCGGCGGCCGGGACAAGGTAATGTATGCATATTACACACACATCCTCCCCCGATGCCTATTCCCTCCAGTGTCCGCTGCCTCTCTACCCCCAGACCCACTCTGCATTTTTTAACACTTATAACGCTATTTAGTGTTATAAGTGTAAGGCACACTGCCTGCGCCGGTTTTTAACCCTTATAACGCTAAATAGCGTTATATAATGTAAGTCTATGTGGCGCCCTTTTCATTCCCCTGGCGCTGTGCGCCATTTTTAACTGTCACGGATTTCAAGGCATTTCCTAAAAGACTTCCTGTTTTCATAAGAAAGGAGGTAAAACAAAAAAAAGTTAAAATCAGTCATACCTATGCTTCAGTAGTAGTATGTCACCAGGCCATTTACATCACATGAGCCTATAGAACAGATCTCCTGGCACCCTAAACTTTGCCCTCCATGAACCTACAAACCCCTGCCGAACTGCACCACAAGAGTGCTGGCATTCCCAGCTGTCACTTCTCCCTTACATCCCTTTCCTGGCGTAGGCAGCTACAGGTGCCATTTAGTATGAGGTAGCCAGAGGTTCTCTTAGTATTAAGTAGCTAGAGGTGACCCAAAATATTAGGTAGCTAGAGGTTCCCCCAGTCGAAGGTAGATCTCATCAGTGGAATGCTGGGAGTCAAGTGAGTAGCCTCTCATTTAAACTCAACTTTGGCCTCTGCACAGGGAAAGAAGAGAGGGAGGCACTCAGGGAGGGGAGTGAGCCGCCTTTCCATCATCAGGCGCCTGTAGGCATGTGCCTACAGTGCCTTATGGTAAATCCAGCCCTGAATGTCACATATTTGTATTAATATGTATTAACCCATTAGCAGCTTTAATAGAGTTAGCTCATTTGAGATAAGTGCACTGCTTTTGACCTCAGTCGTCAGAACTTATTGTGCTGTGAATTCGTGGAATGCTTAGATCTCTTTCTCTAGCAGAATATATGAAAACTCAAAGTAGAAGTCCTCCGTTATTGCCTCACACCGCCCCTGGTGACAAGTGGCCGTAAATACACCTCACAGCAGTACTAATTAGAAGCAGGGAAATGTTACAAATAATAAATAAAACATTGTGCTAAAATAAATTAGCCTGGAGCACTTGCAAGCCTCTAAGTAAATTGGCTGCTAAAGGGTTAAAGTTTGTTACCTTTTCCAGAAGAAAATGATGGTGGGAAACACTGTGAGAAAAGCTGGATGAAAAACAGAGCGGTCTGCAGCACCTCGCGCCACCATTCCCTGGATGAGATCACGCTGGGACTCTGAGATATTTATCTAACATATAAACAAGACAATATATCAAATGTTTTACCAGCAGATCTTCATGCCAAGGCTTGCTAAGCACAACTCTGTGTAAACACATACTTGCTGTGCCATCTTAACCACCCTGGCGTTCTATTTTTTTGCGGCGTTCGGCCGCGGGTGGGTTTTTTTAATCTATTTTTTTTTTATCATGTAGCTAGCCTAGCGCTAGCTACATGATTCCCCCCCCCCCCCTCCCTGCGCCATCCCGCCCACTTCTCCAATCGCCGCCAGCAATCATACCCAACAGGAAATCCCGCTCTGAATGGGATTTCCTGTTAGGGCTTCCCTCGTCGCCATGGTGACGATCGGTATGACGTCATCGACTTCATGACGTCAGGGGGAGTCCAGATCCACCCCAATGCGCTGAGGGTCTGGGGGGGCCTCTTTTGCGGCGCATAGCGGCGGATCGGCGGCAAGCGATCAAATTAAACACGCAGCTAGCAAAGTGCTAGCTGCGTGTTTTAAAAAAAAATGTAAAAAAAGACCCACCAGGAGCTGAGCAATCCACCGTGGCGGTAATGGACGAGCTGAGCTCATCCATACCGCTAAGGTGGTTAAAGGAAAAGTCCACTTTTCTCACAAAACAAAAACAACTGAGTTCTCTAAAAGCCATTTCCTAATTTACAGCAGATGAACTCTCTCCAACCCAGCTCGACAAAGTTACAAGGGAAGGGGGGGGGAGGAAACTTGTATTTCCATAGCACCTTAAGTGAAATTCTTTTATCCTCCTTTTCAGTCCTATGAGAGGGCTTTGCTTTGATGTCTGCAATGTGGGAGGAGACAGGATGCACCTTCCAATCAGAGACCTTCCCACTGTTCCCTATTTGAGAGCAGAATGGCCTAGAGCAGGGGTGCCCACTCTTTTTCGACTTGTGAGCTACTTTAACAATTAGCTGTAACGATTGTGGAACTTTCTCCGTGATCAGCGCACAACGCGTGCACTGACACGGCGGAAATCCTCCACAAGCGTATATTTGCAGGCACCCAGCAAAAGGTGCTACGCACCTGTAGAGGGAAATTCCTGTTGGCAGATGGTGCTGGGGAGTGCAGAGGAACCAATCCTCTGTACCTCCACAAGTGCCAGACAGGAATTGTACGAAGCGCAGAACGCAATCGCAAGAGAGGCGATTGCGAATGAGATTGAGCAAAGGGACAGGTTGTATGTGTGTGCGCCAATCCAGTCGCCACCCCGCACACACAACAGCAGATATGAAATAGGAACGCGATCGCGAGAGGTGCGATCGCCAGACGTGACACAAGGCAGATCAGAATAGAATACGAGGGTAGCAAAGGCACAGCAAATAATACAATAAGGAGATACGGAAAATAACAAACGCTAGCTAACCGCGAACACCGCACTCATTCGCAACAGTGCACGCGGTTATGCGCAGTCTCCACGTGATAAGCACAATAGAGACAAGCACGCCTAACTAACCATCGACAGACAAACATGAAACAGAGGACGCGAACGCTTGCTTAACGGTTACCTCACCGAGGCACCAGCAAGCGTAGCAGACAAGACAGACACACGAAAACAGGGACAAGCGAGAGATAGGATCCACAACACTAGCGAAAAGTGGCTAGCGCGATCCAGGTACAGAGTAGGAGAACAGAAGGATCCCCAGCGCTAGCGAAAAGTAGCTAGCGCGATCCCAGGAGACAGAACAGAAGAGATAGCTGGTAGCAACCGCTGCACCAGCTATGCTCCAAGAACAGAGATCAGAACCATTTCCTGTCGACCACCTTTGGGGCAGGACAATGGCAACAGGCAAGACAAGACAGAACAGGCAATACAGATAATACAACCTGACTGGGCTAGAAGGGGAGCCTAAAGCAACCCCCAGGAATTAACTATACTAGACAGCAATGGCTGACACTCCAGCAGTGTCCATCAGGAACAGACCATGGAAAGGAAATGACCAGCAAAGCCTTCTGGGAAACATAAAGCTCTTATAGTGCCAGTCATCAAAGAAGGCAGGTAGGGTATTTGCATAACGAATGTATGCAAATTCCCCAGCAAGAGAACAGACCAGAACTTGCAATGGAAAGACAGGTCTCTGTTCCAGAGTCCTGCAGCATGCAAACCTAAACAATGGTCAAAAGGCTGCCTGCCTGCGCAGGCAGCTGAGCGGATTCTCACATTAGCAAGTCAGAATGATCTACCTAGAGAATGGGGGCATTTCCCCAAATTACCACTTCTACAAAGGAGTATAAGAGGAGTTTGGGGCAAGGGGGATGAAGGATCATCATTCTGTGTGTGTGTGTGTGGGGGGGGGGGGGGGTGGATTCAGCATTTCAATTTGCAGCCAGCATTAAAAAAATGTTTAGAAATTAAAATCACTAGCAACCCTTGAAATAACCGAGGCCATTTCTAAGCATAGGCCTCCCAGACAAGTGTTTAGTATGCCAATAGTGGTGAGGGATTGAGTGTGAGAACCCAGGAAGTTTCTTCCCTCTCCACACTGCTGGAAAGAGAAAGACCTGCTGCTAATGAACTTCTTCCTGGGAGCTGCACTAACTGTCTCTATCTAGAGATATCTCTGCTTCTCCTGGATACCGTGCTCCTAATTGGGTAGTGACTCTTGAACAAAGCTGCCCCATATAACCAAGTTCTGGAAAAGGTCAGGACTGGCAGCTATCTTGTATTCAGAGGTTGGCAGCATGCAGGGCCGGTTTAAGCAACAATGGGGCCCCAAGGCAAAATAAACCTGGGGGGCCCCCCCAACAGATACCCCGGAACAAAAATCGGCATTAAGGGACCTTTTTTGCAGCTGGTATAGTCAGGGTTTGAAGCCCCAATCGGTCGCAGCTCCACATTCTGGCTACCCTAGCCAGCATGGGGGACAAGGGGTTAAAAAGTTTCAGGAGGAGGGACCCCACATAATTTTTTTTTTTTCAAAATTCCCACACTCTAAACATAAAAAAAAGAGAAAATAGGAAAAAAATGCCAGGGATCTTCATACAGCCATATTGCGGCTGTATAGCGATCCCTGGCCAAAGCGCTGCGGCTGCGTATGGACCCCCTGGAAACCCCGTCAGGAAATTTATTGCGCTTTCTTTTGATACATGTAAAATTACACTACTGTTAGCTTTGCTACTAAAAGTGACATTTATCGCATTTAAAAGTATACTTTTTTCCATCGAAACTTTAAAATCGATTTTCTCAAAAACTATAAGGTCTTTTTGAAAAATTGTTTTTTCCTCTTATTCCCAATGATCTCCTTAACATATCCTGCAAATTTAGGGTTTCTAGAATTTAAGGTTGATTTGCTATTAACCATTAAAGTCGGCAGCTTTTTAAATGTGTCTTTTTTTTCCTTTGAAACTTTAAAATCGATTTTCTCAAAAACTATAAGGTCGATTTGAAATTTTTTTTTTCCTCTTGTAGCCACTGGGGGCCCCTACAAGCTCTGGGGCCCTGGAGCAGCTGCCTCCTTTGCCTCTATGGTAGCGCCGGCCCTGGCAGCATGATAGGGTACAGCAGACCTGAAAAGTAAGAAGGAGAGGACCAAGGACCAGAGGGAGTCTTCAGCTCTCCTTCTACATGTCAGATTTTATTCAGTAGCATGGAGTCCATTTTAATCATGCAAAATATCAAATTGGAATTTGATATTCATTTTGTGTCTTGGAATTTGTCATACTTTTTATGTCTACCAGTTCTGTATTTTGTACCACTGTCTATATTTGTCTGCACCATTATGTACCTCATGTTTGTTTCTTACTTTGTACAGTGCCACGGAATATGTTGGCGCTTTAAAAAGCAAAAAAAACAATAATTGTGTTATTAACACAAAAAATGCCAGCCTTGTAGTTATAACGATGTAATGTTTACAGCGCTAGTGGCGCAGGACATCTTTAGGCCTCCTCTCCACGGACTGGCTGCCGGTCACAGGCACCATTCCGCTGCGTGCATCTCTACGGGGCCTGTCCCCCACCCATGCCAAGCGCTAGCAAGCCCCCAGGCCAGTGGATGGGAACAGCTGACAGGCAGTGAATTTACCAATTATCAGATGCTCGTAAAAAAGAGGCCTTACTGTAGAATAGCATGCTACCTGTAGTTATGCAAGTCAGGGCAGCTGAGCTCAAGTTCCTTCACTAAGAGGCTGAGTGGAGGACCTGAATAATTTGTTACTCGGAGGGAATTTGTCAGAAGGGATCTGAGGGGTGACTTGATATGCAGTAAACTGTCCAATGGGAGAGAAGTGTTAAGGAAAAGTCGAGATGGGTCATGCAGGAGGGCCTGTGAGCACTGTGGAGTCTGATATGCAGGAGATGTGCAGTCCAGCCACCGGTCCATACGCTATGTGCATCTTCTCCATCAAACTGGAGCATCTGCTGGAATTTGTAGTTCCCGGCAGTGCCTTTCTCGCACACCGCAATGCATGCTGAGAGATGTAGTCTGTGGATGCAAGTACATCTCCCACACAAAAAAGTGATGACATTTCAAACTCTTCATCACTATCCTGCTATCCTGTCCTGCTACCCTCTGCATTTACACAGCCACACAGAGGTTTAATGGCCTCTAATGAGTCTTCAGTAGAGCTGCTGCTGTCTGTCTGTTCTGACTGCACAGACAAAACACTAAATTATTAACTGTTGCAATAAAAAAAATTAAAAAGAACACAAGCACATTCTAAGGTGTGTATCAAAAAAGAGAGCCTGGAAAAAAGGGCGCGGGATATAGTCGAAATTATAGGTTGTAATGTAAAACAATAATTTTCTTTATAGCTTGTAAACGAAAATGTAGTGCTAAATAGGTTAAATAAACGGAAATTAAACGGCAAAATACCGCCTATAACAACAAACGAATTCTAAAATGAAACGTCAAATAGCGTCTATAACAAAAAACAATATTTACACTTGTATTAAACATAGTAATACAATGGTAGATTTTACCTATATTTTACTGCAATTGTACCTAACTGTAGGCTCACACAGATCTCTCCCTATCCCTATCCCTAACCCCTAGACCCCCTCTTTGTTTAAATATACATAATTTAATAAATTGTATATATTACATATATTGTGCTGTAACTATACCTAACCTTACTCTCACACAGAACCCTCCCTGTACCTATTCCTAACCCCTAGACCCCCCCTGGTGGTGCCTAACCCTAACCACCCCCCTGGAGGTGTATATTGTACTGTAACTATACCTAACCTTACTCTCACACAGAACCCTCCCTGTACCTATCCCTAACCCCTAGACTCCCCTGGTGGTGCCTAACCCTAACCACCCCCCTGGTGGGGCCTAACCCTAACCACCCCTCTGGTGGTGCCTAACCCTAAGACCTTCCTGGGGGTGCCTAACCCTAGCCACCTCCCCGGTGGTGCCTAACCCTAACCATCCCCCTGGTGGTGCCTAACCATAACCATCCCCACTGCACAAACACCCTTGCACACATATAAACAATAATATATTTAATCCTTAAAATACTTCACTATAAATAACTTGAATAGAATAATTTATATATTTGTAATAGAATAAATAGCCTTAAAATAATAAAATCACTACACATTAATAATACTATAAATAGAAAAAGGTGTGTATATATATATATATATATATATATATATATATATACATATACATATATATACTATATATATACATATATATATATATATATATATATATATAGATACATATATATAGATACATATATATAGATACATATATATAGATACATATATATAGATATATATATATATATATATATATATATATATATATATATATACATACATATATACAGTATATATATATATATATATATATACATATATACATATATACAGTATATATAAGCCAAGGGATGAGCAGCACAAACCGAATTTTATGCAATACTATGCAAAGCATGCACGCAGCACTGGAGGTCCCCAGACTCCATAAGAAATATATAAATACAGAGGGTGCTGCAGCACACAACAGGAAAACAGTGACAGGGGCTCTTGGTTACGCTTTAACGCATTTAAGCTCAACAACTGCGCCAAAGTGTCCCCAATCTGGTGAGTCCTGCTCTAACCAGGCAAAAATGCTAGTTTTTATCAGCGTTCTAGTGGGAACCATGCCAAAGTTGGTGAGCTTAAACGCATTAAAGCGTAATCCATATTTCTTATGGAGATTGGGGTTCTCCAGTGCTGCGTGCATGCTTTGCATAGTATTGCATAAAATTCGGTTTGTGCTGTTCATCCCTTGGCTTATGTTATTTTCCCCTGTGAGCGTGCATAACCACACCCATCTCTAGCACAGTTAAAGGAAAACTTAAGTCAAAAAAAAAAAATGACATTTACTCACCTGGGGCATCCCTCAGCACCCCGAAGCTGGATGGTGCCCTCGCAGCCCCGCTCCGATCGTCCTGTCCCCGCCGGCGGCTACTTCCGGTTCGGCGACAGCCGCCGACAGGCTGGGAACGCGGCTGTTTTTCCGCGTTCCCAGCCGCTGCTATCACCCTCTATGCTGCTATAGCGTATATATATACGCTATAGCAGCATAGAGGGTGATAGCAGCGGCTGGGAACGCGGAAAAACAGCCGCGTTCCCAGCCTGTCGGCGGCTGTCGCCGAACCGGAAGTAGCCGCCGGCGGGGACAGGACGATCGGAGCGGGGCTGCGAGGGCACCATCCAGCTTCGGGGTGCTGAGGGATGCCCCAGGTGAGTAAATGTCATTTTTTTTTTTGACTTAAGTTTTCCTTTAAGCATATAAATGAGCGGTGCTCATAGTTCAGTTAGTAGCTAGTAGAAGGTGAGGTGTTTTTAATTTCATTTCTCCCATTTAGCTGACCCCTGGGCTTTTGGCATGGTTTCCACTAGAACGCTGATAAAAACTAGCATTTTTGCCTGGTTAGAGTAGGACTCACCAGATCGGGGACACTTTGGCGCAGTTGGTGAGCTTAAACGCGTTAAAGCTTAACCAAGAGCCCCTGTCACTGTTTTCCTGTTGTGTGCTGCAGCACCCTCTGTATTTATCACGTACGCATTAGAATTCTTAAAATAACGGTAA